>NC_044326.1:57486392-57795805 GCF_007399415.2 Gopherus evgoodei
GACTCACCTGCCTCTTAGACTCTTGGCTCTCAACCTTAGCCCAGCTCCTGACTCTGATTTTGGTTTAATGTCTTTGGCTTAAGATCAGGCTGACCCATGCAAGACCCTGGCCTGGCTTTACCCCAATTTTCACTTACACTCTCAATTTGGTAACAAATTCTGGCTTTGCAATTTTGACCTGGCCTGACCTCAGACTGATCTTCAACTTTTTGGCCCAGATATTGAGCGCCTCACTCCAGCGCCACAGGCTGCCAAGACACTGCCCTGCCAACCTGTTTTTGTTAGAAGCAGGTCATGTGCAACTAAGTTCAGGCCACCAATGTACAATTATGGAAGAGGTTTTTAAAAGATATAGAGCAGTGGTCTCCAACTCAGTATCTACCCTGCGCCTTCCCCGAGGCCCCTCCCCTCCCCCAGAGCTCTACCCTGCTCACTCCATCCCTCCCTCTCTCTGTGGCTTCCTCTCTCCCACCCTCACTCACTTTCACTGGGCTGAGGCAGGGGGGTGATGTTCGGGGGGGGTGGACTCTGGGCTAGGGCCAGGGGGGTTTCAGTGTGGGATGGGCTCTGGGCTGAGCCTGGGGCAGGGATGCAGGAGAGGGTGAGGGGTGCAAGCTCTGGGAGAGAGTTTGAGTGCAGGAGGGGGCTCTGGGCTGGTGCAGAGTGTTGGGGTTCAGGAGGAGGTAGAGGGTGCTGGGTCTGGGAAGGGGGTCAGGGCTGGGTCTTGGGGAAAATGAGGGGCATGTGGCTCTGCACGCTGCCCCTCTCTGCAAGCACTACCCCGCAGCTTTCCTGGCCAATGGGAGCTGTGGGGGCAGTGCTTGCAAACAGGAGCAGTGCATGGAGGGAGACCTCTGCCCCCCACCCCCGAATCCATGGGACTGCTCTGGCCGCTTCTGGGAGCCATGTGGGGCCGGGATAGGCAGGGAGTCTGCCTTAGCGGCAGCCACACTACACCACCGGAGATCACAATTGACTGGAAGATCCTCTAGGATCGACTAGTCAATTGAGATCAACCAGTTGGTGACCACTGGTATAGAGTGTTAACTAGTGGAGGTACAAAGGAAAAATATTATGATGTATCAGGAAAGAATTACTTGCACAATGTATTACATAACTCCTTCCACACAGCAGTGAAAATGTACCTCAAGCCTAAAGTTAGAAGCATACATTTTGCTGTCACTGTAATACGCTTCTTAATCTACTGCAATATATAAAGGTTCCCCTTGAGCTTTAGCATATATCTACATAGACACAGCATTCAGACCATACTAATCCTTCGTTAATCTTTTAACACACAATTTCCTACTGTTTGAATATCACTGCCAGTTTCTTAAATATCATCTCGTACATGATATTAGTGTCCTCTGCTGTAAATTTCTATAACAGTCTAAAGTAGAATAGCTGCTATATTTTTATGGTCACATTTTACACTTGCAGCTTGTCACACAGACTTTTCATTAACATCACTGGAAATGTCCATGAAGTCTATGTTTAATGGAAAGGAGAAATGTCATAATATATAAGCAAAAGATTAATATTCCTGCATTTTGAAAGAAAAAAGAATATTTTACCTTATTATTACTTACTTATCATTTTGCAATTTGTGAATCACTCTTCACATCCAGAAGTCATTAAGTAGATTGACAAAAACTTTCAACAATGGATCCTTCTTCAATAAAACATACGGTAGTTTATTAGAGAGTCAGTTGCAGATAATAAACAGCTCTGTTATCCATTGTTCCTGGAAAAATACTGAATGCAAATAAACAAACAAAAATCCATGAATTTCCATCAATTCTTTTCACTCCCCTTTTGTATCATTTTCTGAAGGCACTTATACTGAATGAGCTTACTGTCAGGAATATTCAGAAAACAGAACATTTTCAGTTTGTGGAAAGGAAATTTTAAATTTACTTTTCAAGCTTATTCATACTAGAGTACTCATTCTAGAAGTCACAGTTATCCAACCAGGGAACAGAAGCCATATAACTTTGGTGACCAATTATACTGCTCAAATATCAAATATTTGCAAAGAACTGTTCATGAATGAGCTTCAGACCAAGAATAATTCAGACATTATTGTGCAACTAATGTCAAATAAGAAATTACATTCAAGAAAACCATGGCCTGCCTGTGGACAATTTGCCAACAGAAACATCAAGTGAAATTAACGGAATAAGTTATGTTACAAATTATTCAACCACTTCTACTTCCAGGCAAATGGGGCTCTACAGTCTGGCCAAGATTTTCAGAAGTGATTAATAGTTTGTGTTTCTTCAATTTTCACTCTTCATCATTAGATACCTTAAAGGACCATGCCTTTCAAAAATGGCTGAACATCAGATCCCTCTAAAGCAGAGATCAGCAACCTTCGGCATGCGACCCACCTGGGTAAGCCCCCGGCAGGCTGGGCTAGTTTGTTTACCTGCCGCATCCGCAGGTTAGGCTGATCATGGCTCTCACTGGCACAAAAGACAACAGGCACAATTCAGGCACAAAAGACAACAGATCACTCTTGATATTTTTCTAAGTGTTGAAAATCTGTAGGTGCATGAAACTTCCATTGGTAATTCACTTTATGGCAATGGGAGTTGCATGTGTGGACTAAGGTGATAATTTGGCCTATTGAAGTCCTAAAACTGGATCATCATTTCCTATGGGGCAAAGGGGGCAATTGTCCCCTGACTTTGGTTTGCCCTCTCTAGACTTTTCATAAGTGTATTTGCTTCGCTTTCCACCCACCCCACCCCAATTTTGCAGACTATAACATAATCACATATAAATGTTCTATAAGCTGACACAACTTTGCCCTCACCTCTCCCCGTGTTTTTTCCAAAATTACACCGCTGCCTAAAACTATCAAAAAAGAGTTTTTTTGGGGGGAAGCAAATAAACTTACTATATACCTTCAGTTAACACTATAAATAAAACTTTTCTGATATTTTTCTCCAACACACATTCTTGGACTGTTTGAGCCCATGTATGTCACATGTTAATCTAAGGTTGCTGGAGGCTTTGTTTTCGTCAGGCAGGATTTTGTGTGTGACAACTATTGAATGAAGTGAGAAACAAGCTCCAGAGACACATAAAAGAGCCTGACCATAATATCATTGATATGGGTCGTAGAGGGGTTAGATGTAATATTAAAGACTGAAGAGCATCACCTCCATCACAGTTCACAATTAAAATATGAAAGAAAACAAGCAAAGGAGCCCCCACAAAAAGTGGTTTGTTTGAGTTACCCAAGGATCAAATCACTGATCTCTCTATTTCAAAAGCAAATACCAACCAGACAAGATTCACATAATTTACTACCTTCAGAAACATTTATAGTTTCTCAACAGCTTCTTCAGTATATTTAGAATGAGATTTTGATGGGACTTTCAAGTTTATGAGTGGAAAGTAACCTCAACTCCCCTTAGCACAAAGCCCAAGTCACCTGGCTTTGCATGTATATCTCCATGTAGCAGAGAATTCACACACCAATCTCGGAACAAGCCATAGAAATGCAATGGCTAACTTCAAAAGAATAGTTGGTCCCTAAAGAAAGTTTGTGAGACTTTAGCCCTCTCAAATCTAAACCATAGCCTAGGTTTAATTATGGCCCTCAGCCAATGCTAGCTGATATAAGATCATCAGGGAAGTAGCAATTTTTTATCATGGTGGGCAGAGTTAAAAATTATTTTACCTTCCAACCAATTGATAAATTTATATATATAAAATTGACTCACACTTGTAGTATTTATCTATATTACTGTATCCATTTATATGGATTGCTTTTGAAATATTTTAGTGAGGTAGCAGCACCACCGTAGATAAGTTTCATAGAATCATCAATTCATAAAAATATAGGGTGGAAGGGACCACAATTCATCAAATCCAGTCCCGTGCACTGAGACAGGACCAAGTATACCTAGACCATTCCCAACGGGTGTTTGTCCAACCTGTTCTTAAAAACCTCACTTATAGAGATTCCACAACCTTAAGCCTATCCAGAGATTAACTACTTTTATAGTTAGAAAGGTTTTCCTAATATCTAACCTAAATCTCCCTTGCTGCAGATTAAGCCCATTATTCTTGTCCTATCGTAAGTGGACAAATGATTGCTGTCCTCTTTATTACAGCCTTTAACATATTTGAAGACTGTTATCAGGTCCTCTCTAAGTCTTCCTTTCTGAACACAAAACATGCTTAGTTTTTTAACCTTTCCTCATAGGTCAGGTTTTCTAAATCTTTTATCATTTTTATATCTCCTTTCTGGACTCAATTCAATTTGTCCACATTTTTCTTAAAGCGTGGTGCCCAGAATTGGACACAGTACTCCAGATGAAGCCTTACTAGTGCCAAATAGAGAGGAACCTATATCTTACATACAACATTCCTTTTGCATCACAACTTCTGCTTAAAGGTCAACTTTTCTTAGTCTTCTAAAATAGACATGCTTAGTTGGATTTCTTTGAAATTTGGTGTGCCCTCAGGAGGGTACAGGTTGGAGTTAGTGACCCAGATTTGGAGTCATATGAGCCAGGGTTTCTGGAGATATAAGCCACCCCAAAAATAGTCATTTTAAAAATGTTTCCACGTGGTGGATTTTGTTGGTTTGGGTTTGGGTTTGGGTTTGGTTTTTTTGCCCACAGCTTAGGGTTACCTAATTTCAAGTTCCCAAATAGAGGACAATGGCTGGGAATGGCAGAGCTGGAGGAGGAGGAGAGGTACAGTTTCTTCTGTATAGTTTCTTTCTACTTTGAATATCTAACATTTATCAATAACAAGTGTAATGGCCTCAAAAACAAATGTAAATAAAATTTAAATGCAGTCAGTACTTTCCTACTGCGTTTCTTCCTGTTGTGCCCAGACATATTTCTCTATAGAGTGTATCTTTCTCAGCAATGGTTGATTGTTTATCAAGTAGCCACGAAAGTCTTCAGAGGATGTGTGCCTGAAGTTGTACTGTACAAGTAGGATTCCTGTCAGTGATTCATCAGTCAAAATCATTCCATCCTTACTTCTACACTGCTGCTAGCGGCAGCACTGCCTTCAGAGCTAGGCCGCCTGCCAACAGCCACCACTCTCCAACCACCTCGCTCTCTAGGCAATGCCACTGCCAGCAGCAGTGCAGAAGTAAGGGTGGCAATACCATACCACACCATCCTTACTTCTGCTGTGGGTGGTGCTGCCTTCAGAGCTGGGTCCCCAGCTAGCAGCTGCCACTCCACAGCACCCATACTATTTCTTTTATCTTTTTTACAGTGCAAATATTTGTAATAAAAAATAATAATAATATAAAGTGAGCACTGTACACTTTGCATTCCGTATTGTAATTGAAATCAATATATTTGAAAATGTAGAAAAACATCCAAAATATGTATAATAAATTCAAATTGGTATTTTACTATTGTTTAATAGTGTGATTAAAACTGCAATTAATCATGACTATTGTTTTAATCTTGTGATTAATTATGTTTTTTTTAAATCATTTGACAACCCTAATTTTGTTGCCACTGAATTTTATTTATAGATAGGTTACATGAAATATTGTTTATATTCTATGGGCATAAAATAGTATTTAAATACCTCCAAAAATAAGAATTTGAAAATATTGCATATCTGATCCTATTAAGGTACCATGCTCCAGATGAGTGCAATTATTGCAGGTGACTTGTCTACTTTAGATATAGTATCACACATATACATACAGGAAAGTACTACAAAGCACCAGTTCAAACACAGAGGCATTCCTCTTTATTTTTCTTTGCTATGAATTTTTCATGGTAACTTGCTACGACTTGTTTGGAAGAAGCTGGATTGTAGCTTGGATAGATTTTGACAATTTGATGTAAATATTTTTAACCTGTGTGACAGTTGATTTCTTAATCTGCACCGTATCTAACTAATCCAAAAACAATGATTTAAGGCTACAAAGAATCACTAGATCAACTAAGTAAACTAGGGATTTAACATTATCTTTATGTGCAATATCTGTAAAAACACTGGTGAAGGGGCTTCACCTTACATTAAAAAATGATATTTGAGAAAACTTGAGGATAGGAATTACATCCAAATACAAGGGACTACAAAACACATAGGTATACTTAATAAACTCCATATTTTTATATCAAACTATCTGAGCACATTAAACATTGACCAAAGCATAAGACAAAATTTTATTTTTAATATTCTTGGCTTTAAAATTAAGAGAAAATTAATTAAATGCTAAAATAATTAAATGGAAGGATACTTCTATCCTTTCTGTCAACTCTTCCAGTTTATTATACGAATACTTATATTTTAACAAAGGGAATGGCATTCCTCTCTCCCCCACACCCAATCTGATCCCTGATTAGACCAAGATATTTGATTTTATTTAGATGCACTCTCTGCAGTCAGCCCCCCAGTTCCAGAAGGAAATGATGAAGCTAGGGTGACCAGACAGCAAGTGTGAAAAATCGGGATATGGGGATGTGGGGTAATAGGAGCCTATATAAGAAAAAGACCCAAAAATCAGGACTGTCCCTATAAAATCAGGACATCTGGTCACCCTAGATGAAGCACAAAGGAAGGGTGCACAAAATCCATAGAGCAGGGTATATGCTTTGCTTTCTCTTTCTGCATTTGCTAACACGGAAGGATACCACAGAAGTCTATGTTTATTTCCATACGAAAATCTTCATTAACTTACAGTCAAGGATGCATAGATATATCCAGTCCCATCAATTCAAAAGTCTGAGTCTAAACTAACCACATAATGCCAAATAATGAAAGTATTAATATTTAATATGACTATTCTTTGGCAGGATTGTCCTCTCCCTCAGCAAAATCCAAGTGAGGAGGCTTACAAGGAGGAAAACTTCAGAAGGGTTTACCTTGCAGAGTTTCTTTCCCTATTTTAGCCCTGATACTGCCTCATTTTCACTGGCATTCACTGTGTTAGATGTCCAATTGCCATCAACCTTCTTGGTGAAAACCGAAACAAAGAAGTCATCAAGCACCTCTGCCATTTCCACAATTTCTGTTATTAGTTCCCTCCCATTGAGAAACAAACCTACCCTGTCCTTGGTCTTCCTTTTGCTCCTAATGTATTTGTAGAATGTTTTCTTGTTACATTTTATGTCTCTAGCTACTTTAATCTCATTTTGTGCCTTGCCCTTTCCAATTTTGTCCCTACATACTTTTGTTTTTTATTTGTTTGTTTTTGTTATTTGTTTATTTGTTTGTTTTTGTGGGACTCTCTTTTGATTTTTAGCTCATTGAAGATCTCCTTGTTATGCAGGGTGGTCTCTTGCCATGCTTCCTATCTTTCCTACGCAGTGGGATAGTTTGCTCTTGTGCCCTTAATAATGTCTCTGAAAAACTGCCAACTGTCTTCAATGTTTTTCCCCTTAGATCTTACCTACAAACTCCCTGAGTTTGCTAAAGTCTGCCTTCTTAAAATTCATTGTCTTTATTTTGCTGTTCTGCCTCCTACCATTCCTTAGATCATGATTGCCCTGCTTATCTTAGTATAAGGGGTGGGGGGTGGGGAATGCCATGAAATTAGCATGGTAACATTTCAAATCCTGTCCGCACTCACTTTGCACTGGAGTAAGGCATCAGTGAATCAGGCCTTGCATCTCAATATCTCAGGCCTGATCTACACGTAAAACTTAGGTCAACCTAGATAGATCTCTAAGATCTGTGAAAAATTTCATGCCCTGTGCGATGTAGTTAGATCAACCTAATTCCCACTCTAGATGCAGCTAGGTTGATGGAAAAATTCTTCCATCGACCTAGTTACTGCCTATTGAGGGGGTGGATTTACTATCGAAATGGAAAAACTCCTCCTGTCACTGCAGTGACTATACCGTAGCTGCAGCGCTGCAGCTGTGCTGCTATAGCACTGGTAGTGTAGACATACTCTTAATATTCCATTGAGGCTACTGTTCTGTGGGCTCTATATAATGAGCCTCTGCTACTACTGATTCTTAGAACTGTTATGTTCATGGCATACACACTGGCAGTGAAGTTAGATTAAAAACAAATCACTCTTGAAAGGTTGCAACATAACACTACATTATTTCTTAGAATTCAGAACAATTACACACAAAACCCCCAAAAGAGAGAGAGAAAGCAGATAGCTCCATAGGGCAGAGAGGCATGACTCACCCCACCGTATTTTAGACTCGGTCTTTCCAGACTGCCTGCTGCCTGAGACACAGATTGCACTCTTCCCTACAAAGCACTTTAGCCTGAAAGCAGGATCAGCAAATCCTAGACACATACTGCAAGTGATAACTTCAGTTCCAACACAGTCCTCCATACACCACAAACTTTATGTGCTGTGCACCACAATATCTACTTCAGATTATCCTTGGGTGCAGACTGTCTTCTTCCATTCCCACTGGCACAAAGAAGACAGGCATTTTAGAATGACTACAGGAATGCATGTAGCTAGAAGCAGATCGCACAGTCTAATGCAGAGGTAGTGTCACCAATGGAAAAGCTCACCTAGTGCAGAGGATTTACTTCAGGCCCTACATAGCCTTTTAAGCCTTAACTCTTGGAAGTGGCATATAGGACCCTGTACTGGTCCTCTCCATTGGGGTGAATTTTGCCATGGTTGATTAAATTACTGCATTTCATTTTCCTATTCTTCTTCCTCCCTAAGTCATTCTTTCCCTTGGCTAGGTCAGCCTGCTATTGAGCCATCATTTGCGATCTTCCAGGATTTGGTCAACAATCTATAAGGACACTGATATTTTCTGCTATTTTAGATTTACACAAAGCTGTGTTGGCTTAACAAAGTGTGTATTTTTAAACTGGTTTTATTAAACCTGTGGAATCCATTCTGTGAGCGCTTTGAATTTCATTTAAAGTCAATTTAGCTTGTGTCAGAAAATTTAGAGGCAAACTACACTGATAAAGCAAGTTTTAAACATACATAAGCATGTTCACAAGGAGGGGGGTTGTGCTAGTTTAATAGTTTTTAAACTGATTTTACTTAAACTGATGCAACTTCTATGTATAGAGAGGACCTTGATGCCTTTCATCAATAATTTTAGGTTTGATTATTATTTTTTAAATGACTTTAGGAAACTCCATTGGGGAGCAGCAGTTCTGCAGTATAAAATGCCTGGCTTACTTGAATTGTAAACACTGTGCAGATCAGCTGCAGTAAGAGCTATCTCAGATGACCCACAAATGACCTCAGCTTTGACCTAGAGGTAACCACCGTCTCTAGGACTAGGCGCTAATTCAATTATCATGTTACCTCATATATCTGTTTCAATGGAAGTGAGGTTCTTTCTATACACAGTTTGGCCTGTGGTTTCTTTAAGTGAATCACTAGGGAATGAGCAGAGTTTTTTCCCAAATCCATTTCATCCATAGTTTCATAGTGAAATCTTGACCCACAAGACACGAAAGAATTACTATTATCATCGAAACCATCTAATTCAGATCTTAGAGTAGTTTGATGTGTTTGTTGTCTGATTGTTCATTTTAAACTGGCAGACATGAAAAGGCAGTTTATGGGGAAATCATTTGTTACACTTCCCCCAAGATTAAACAGAACCTGCAGATGACCAGCTGAGAAAGTGCTGCATTCCTGCACTGCTATTCACAGAACTCCACAGTCATTATCACTATGTTGTTGGTGGGAGCAATCACCACAGGAGATACTGATCAATTCTTATACTGTAAGCTCCTTGTAGTAGGGACTATCTCTTTGTGTTTATCTGTGCAGCACAATTGAATTCTGATTCTGATTGAGTTCTACTGCAATATAAACAATACATAATAATAATATTGTGCTTTATGTAAGTATCTATAACTTGAACTCTAACTTGTGATGTGCATTACAACACATCTTACTCATTTAACCAAACATTTGTAAGCACATTTTTAAAAAAAACAGTCATAGGATAGGTAGCCAATGAGTCTTTTGCTACTATATCTCTGGCTATCTAACAACACAACCTGTTTGGAAAGTTTGTTTTATAAACAAGATGTGATTTAGGACCAATTCCAAATTGATTTATGCAAAATTTATATTAGTTCCTTATGAGTCTGGGCATAGGGGCTGTTGCCCTTAGAATTATAAAAAGAATAGTTGCCTCTGAAGCTAAAATAAACCACATAAATGTACCAAGATTGTGAAGCTATTTCAGATAGTGAGAGATCAAACTGCTATATCTGACAAAGAATGTTTCTTTTTGTTTGTGGCATTTTCCATTTCCTTCATTACTGAATGCTAGGAGTCTCAGAAGTAAAGGTCCATGCACCTCCATCTGAACACCCAGTATTCCCACTTGTTTTCCTCAGTTCCCAAAACCCTGAATTAGATTTTAATTTCTTCATTTCAACCTATACAAAAATAATATCTTTTGGTATTAACAGCTCCAAAGCAATTATATGGTTGTTTTGGAAGGAATCTATACTTTTGATTTGTTGGCCATGGAATATGCATAGGGAATCAATCATTAAATGAGGAATCTGGCTCAGGGGATTAAACAAATATCAATTACTCCCCAGGATGCTATCTGTTTCTTCCTGAAGGACAAAGAATGTCAATAATGTAGTGGTGAAGGGAAGTGGGGGATTACTAACAGGTGGGATCTAGGAAATGGAAACTACTTTGAAGGTGTAACTAGCAGTAATGTAGAAATTGTTTATCTATACTGGAAAGGTAAGGGAGTATTTTTCAAGCACCTTTCTAACCGCAAAATAAACGGTTTTAGGCTGTTAATTGCAGTTAATGTATGCAACTAACCCAAAACAAATTAACTAGAGTAAAAATAGTCATGATCAATTGCCGTTTTAGTGCACTGTTAAACAATAATAGAATACCATTTTAAATTTATTATAAATATTTTGGAAGTTTTTCTACATTTTCAAATATATTGATTTCAAAGTGTACAGTGCTCACTTTATATAATTATTATATTCGATTACAAATAATTGCACTGTAAAAAAAGATAAACAAAAGAAATTGTAGTTTTCAATTCACCTCATACAAGCCCATTCAGTCCTACTTCTTGTTCAGACAATAGCTAAGACAAACATGTTTGTTACATTTATGGGAGATAATGCTTCACACTTCTAAGTTTCAATGTCACCTGAAAGTGAGAACAGGCATTCACATGGCATTGTTGTAGCTAGTGTTGCAAGGTATTTTAATGCCAGGTATGCTAAATGGTTATATACCCCTTCATGCTTCAACTTGCAGGCTCTAAAGTTTTACATTGTTTTGTTTGAGTGGAATTATGTTAAAGAAAAATAACAACTCTACATCTGTAAATAGCACTTTCATGATAGATTGCACTACAGTTCTTGTTTACGGTGCAATTATTTGTAATAAAAAATAATAATGTAAAGTGAGCACTGTACACTGTTTATTCTGTATTCTAATTGAAATCAATACATTTGAAAATGTAGAAAAACGTCAAAAAATATTATAATATATTTAAATTGCTATTCTATTATTGTCTAACAGTGCAATTAAAACTGCAATTAATTGCAACTATTTTTTTAAATCTCATGATTAATTGCGATTTTTTTAAAAACTTTTGATTGTCCTACAATTTTTTCATATTACTTTTTAACTGAAGTCATAGCCATTCATCTTATATCAGACCATTAACACACATTACAGATAAGATATTGTGGGTAGATTTAAAAATCAGAAAATATTATGTTTAATATTTGCACTTGCCCTGTTGTTAAGCGGTCCTTATTTTCCTCTCATTCATTCCAGTCTAAATCAGGACTGTCTCCAGTGATGTCGATGGAGTTAATCCACTATCTAACTGGTATAAGTGAGATCAGAACTATTGGGCCAGAATCTCAGTCTGGCTCCAGCTACTTTGTGTAGCTGTATGATACCTGCTCCCCTCACTCCATGTGAAGGTTATGTCAGGACCAAAGAGGAGGTATCTAAGAAGTGGTGGAGGGCAAGGCAGAATGCATAGGGCTCCACCAGCTCCTCAGCCAGCACAGCAGTTTCTATGAGATTGCTACAGCCAACGCAACCTGAAACAGCCCTATGACCCCTGAATTGCAGAACCTGGCCCAAATTTTTCATGCTTGTAAATTATAATAGTAGGTGTAATATTATGCAATACTTCAGCCTATCGGTTTAAAAGTGTCATTTCTCACTCAGCTTTGGCACATATCCTTAACATATATAGTAAGATTCATGGGGGCTTTCCATTCCTGTGCTTTTTTTGAAAATATGTTCCTAAATATCACTCAGGACTCCTCTAACTCTCTGTTAGACTAATACTTGACTAATACTTAAACTAAGTGAATTTTCCCCACACACCAAAAGAATGTTAGAGCTGACAGAAAAGACAGCCAGTTGACCTCTTCCTTACCCTGGGGATAAAGAACCAAACACATTCATTAATCAGTGCCCAATGAGTGGCTTGTCTTGTTGGTAAATTAATGGAAAAGTAAGGCGTAACAAACCTGTTCGCTATTTTTAATTGAGCATGACTTTGTATTGTATTTCCCCCTCAGATTTGCTTAGTGATATGACTTCTATGACAATCCAGCTTACCTGGGTAAGAGATTTTATGCACCTGAGAACATAAACATATTTTTTATTCAGATCTGAGGTTCACCTTGTATTCTTAATTTTTTGTAGCTATAAAAGAGGCAGACTGCCACAGTTATCAGGTTGACTGCACCTCTGACCGCTCCTGTGCACTCTTAGATCTCAGGCCTTAAGCCATTATTTCTCTCAGAGTGGAAGCATGCAATTCTCCCTCAGACCTTGGGCCATAATCCTCAGGTGTTAACTGTGATTACCCCAGCAGGCCTGACATGTTCAGTTTCCTCTGGAAGCTATATCAGTTGTATCCAATAATCAAACAGCCTCCTTAGGGTATTATTTATTTAGCACAAAAGCATTTAAAAGAAAACAGATCTTAAAATAATAAGCAGTCTATACATTTGCCTCTTTTTATCTAAGGCTTACCTTCCCAGGGAGCTAGGGAAGATCTCAATTGCTTTCAGACATCCCTGCAAGATTTGTGTTAGGGAGGCCACTTGTCCAGCATTAAACTGGATGGTCCTCTTTTTGAGAGATTTGTCCCCTGTCCAGTACTGGAACAAAACTGGATATGGTTTTGTCTGGTATTAGACAGAGGGTTCCACTCTGCCCCCTCCGGCTCTTAAAAATGAAGCCCCCTAGTGGAATGACCTCACAAACACCATCACACCAGCAGGGGTGGGCCCACACCATTGCTAGAAATACCTGACTGGCCACTATTCCAAGAATGTATGAGTTGCCATCTTAATCTGTGTCTCTGTTTGGTCTCAGTATGTTCTCTCCAGGAACAGTATCCTCAACACCCCTTTCTCTTTCTCTCCAGACAATTCTTTTAACCATTTGGTGTCCCTTTTAATCTCTAGGCTCCCAGCAGTGACAAAACAGCTGTGAAGGTACTGCCTGGGGCCTGGAAGTAAGCCATTGTTTTGGACTTGTTCCCAAAATGACTTGTTGGGAGGTTGCTTAGATATAGCCATCGAGTTCCTTTCCTGAGTGTTTTTCCCACAGCCCCCTATTAAACAAGATTGACAAATTCATACAGGAAAGTATAATAACCTAATATACAGTAGTTTCACATAATAGCCTGAGTCATGTATAATATCATCAGTATTCTTAGATCATTATATAGCAGCTCCACGTGTACCACACAAACACTGTAAGTAAATTTTAGAAAAAAGCCTTAAGGCTGAGGAAATTTACTATTTAGTTCACTTTACAATTCCTTGTAACAAACAATACTGCATTACTTTGTACACCATTTTAACACCCCAATAGTGTCTTTCATACAAATCAAGGGATTGCTTTTATCTCTGCTCTCCTAATTTTTCTTCAGCACTGGTTCATTTGCACAGGAATGCTTTGTCTATAAGAACACACCATAGTAATTCTAGATTTTGTGGTTTGAATAGAAATCCAGCGTTAATATGTCTGCAATAGTTGGTCTAATCAGTGTCACCTGTCAGAACACAATGAACAATCAGGGAGAAATCTTGGTCTCACCAAAGTCAGTGGCAAAACTCCTATAGACTTCAAAGGGGCTATGATTTCACCCCCAATGAGTTCCAGATTCTATCTCTAATTTACAATCTGGTTCTAGATCTGGCTGTAAATTACCATGGAGATTAAGATGTGAGTGAGTTGAAGTGAATGTCATTAGCATTAATGTACCTGTCTCAATGCAACATGTTTTTAAACATATGCCCTCATGAATTGAGATATGATGGTTGATTTTTTTTTTATTTGATATATCACTTTTTAAAGTATGCAGTCTCCCCATTATATTTCTGGGTAGTAGCATAGATCTATACTAACACACAAAAATAAAAAAGAAATTGGAAGAGATTTTTTAGTAATTTTTACCATCATTTCATGTGGCCTTGTAAATCTTGTTGAAATGTCATCAAGAAATCCAAACATTATTTTTGCTTAGAACAAAACTCCAGCCAAGAGTAATTTAAAGTGCTCAACCACAAAAACCACTAGTTGGAGATTAACATCACAAAGTTAAATAATATTAAAATTCATTCCTTTATGTAGTAATATGTACTCAAAAGTGAAGTAGAAAAATTTAAAAAGTTAAAATAGAAAAAAATTTTGGGCAGATTTCCTTTGTCTTTAAAGATTGAAAGGAAAAGTTCAGGTTTGGGTGCATTAGGATGTATGTTATCAGGATCTCTTTACTGAACTACTTAAAACCTTAGTGAAAGTAACTTTTCACTAAAATATTATTAGAGATAAGGTGGGTGAGGTAATCTCTTTTATTGGACCAACTTCTGTTGGTGAGAGAGTCAAGATTTCGAGACACACAGAGCTCTTCAGATCT
The DNA here is from genome assembly GCF_007399415.2 of Gopherus evgoodei. Taxonomy (NCBI): domain Eukaryota; kingdom Metazoa; phylum Chordata; order Testudines; family Testudinidae; genus Gopherus; species Gopherus evgoodei. Next base: position 57,501,248 of record NC_044326.1, read on the forward strand.
GTATAAGATCAAAAGCTTGTCTCTCTCACAAACAGAAATTGGTCCAATAAAAGATATTACCTCACCCATCTTGTCTCTCTAATATCCTGGGACCAACATGGCTACAACAACACTTTCACAGATTTCTTCCCCAACACTGGTTTTCCCTCTGCAACAAATGATGGAACGTTAGTTGACATGTATACTGACACTAGCACCCACTAGTGCTCTCCCCTTAGAGCAGAAGTCTCAATCCAGCATGCACTTAAGCATGCAAGTAACTTTAAGAATGTAAATACTGCTATTGAAGTCATTAGGACTACTCAGGTAACTAAAGTTAAGCACATGTTTATATGCTTCACTGGATCAGAGCCATAGTGTGACCTAAGTATTAATTAACAGAGGGTCAGAATCTTTATCCTTTATTCATACTTAGCACTCACACACATGAGCAGTCACAGTCAATGCTTGCGTTATTTGGCCCACCATAGACCCAAGAAAATAGTGGAATAACTTCTCATGTACATGATCAAAACAATTTTTGATGTGTCCATAGTTTCATATTTGCTTTCCATTAACAGTTGACTAATCATGCTTTTCTAGCACAGATATTTATGAAAATCACACTTTTAGCTTGAATCTTAACTGAAGGTGACATTCAGAGGGATAGCACCATTTATTGCCTTGTGCTGGCCCTCAGGACAGGGGTGAATTTCACCTTGAAAAAAAAATTTTGAATTGTAAATTTGATGATAACGTTCAAAATTCACAACTGGTTCTGGACTGGACATTTGTGCAAGTCACATGGTATTGTTTCTATTTCTTGATTGGACAACTTGCATAGCTGACCAAACACAGCAAAAACTTGTAAGCCTAAGTAAAATATGCTATTTCAGATTTTCACACTGGCCCCAATTCCATACTTTGTTGCACATGAGACCACTGAACCCATAGGGATCTCCAGTGACTTCAGTGTGACTCTTATTAGGCACAACAGTCTGTTGCCTAATTGCAGGTTCAGGGCCTATATTGACTAGTTACATAAGGCAAATACATAAGTTCGTCATATAAATTATGTAAATTACCGTAGTTAGTTCTATGTTACAGTGCATATCTGGTTGTTGTGGCAATTTAAACAATGTAGGGGCCAAAAATATTTGCTGAAGAAAAATCACAAATAATTTACAATAACAAAATAAGTTGAGTACATTTGTTATCTGTCTATAGGCAACTCACAGACAGATGGTGAAATTCAGCTTATACATTATTCACTGAAAATTAGTTTCTCAGCTTTGGTGATTAACCATGGCACTGATGAGTGCCTGGGGATCTGATTCTCTATTCTATTCTGTTGCACAAAATTTACACCAATATAACTCCACTGAAGTTAATCTGGTTACAACAGTGCCAAACTGGTGTAGCAGAGTGGAGAATTTGGCTGTAGGTCTCCATTCTACAAGGAGGGATTTTTGTTTGTATGTATGTTTTACATAAAGTAGCCAAGAAAGATAAAAATCACAGAATATAGAGATGGAAAAGATCTATATATTCATATACAGTACATCCTTCTACCAATTCAATATTGTTCTTTACTGTGCAAAGCCTGTCCTGTACATCATAACTATCTTAAATATTAATTAATATGAAGAAGAAACAAGAGATCTTTTTTTTCTCTTAGAAGTTGGCTGGCATCCCCCTCCCTATATTTTACAGGACACCTGTTTTCAATAAGAGAAAAATATACAGCACAAAGTTTGTGAAAGAGAAAAAAATAATCACAATTTGGTACATCATGGTTTGGTACATCCAGGTATGTTTTTCCAAAAGAGTTGTGTGGGGTCCATTATGTACAAAATATATGGGAGCAGGGGGGAAGAGTAAAACTTTAATAATTTTTGTCCACCTGCTTTTTATTAATATAATTCTCAAACTCATCCTTCTGAGTTTAACATATTCTTATAACTAATCACTTTTAACATTTGGTAGCTCAGAGACCTCATATAAAACAACTTTGCAGATTTTCTAAAAACTTAATACCCTACTAAAGAGAGACATGCATCTGAGGAAGTGGGTATTCACCCACGAAAGCTCATGCTCCAAAACGTCTGTTAGTCTATAAGGTGCCACAGGATTCTTTGCTGCTTTTACATATCCAGACTAAAACGGCTACCCTCTGATACTAAAGAGAGATCCACGTTGAGGTGAAAAACCATTTTATTAATGGAAGGTCTAATAGACTGACCACCAACCTGAAAGTCAATGTTTCTAGGTTCTAGTTTTGACTCTGCCATCGATTCACTATGTGACCCTGGGCAATTGAATGCCCCTCACTTCCTCAGTTTCCCCATCTGTAAAATTGAGACACAGTTTACTTTTGTAAAGCACATTGAGATCTATGAATCAAAAGTGCTATATAAATGGAAAATGTTATCAGTTGTTAGTTAATTAAGTGACTGCTCAGCTGTATCTGGTGGGAGTTTTGTAAATGACATCAATACAAGCAGGAGAAGATGCTTGATTTGCAAATCACTTACATGTTGCAAAATGTTTTAGTAAGTGCCATGTATTGATTAGTAAGTGCTTTTTACTGCTTCACAGCTAGTTCCTTTGGAGCCTCCTGAGCTGCTCCTTTAAATGGATATTCCATCATCACTTGAACATCCATTATGTGTTGGATCCATCTGATAATGCCGAAGGCATATGTCTGCTGGATGATCCTGGTATACTGTGTATTCAGTAGCAGTTAATCAGCTGATGTCATTTTGTCTCAGCAATGTGAAGCTATATTGTTCAGACCATTTGCATCACTGATTTGTCGCATTTCGTCTTGAGAGTTTGCTAACTTTAAGTTATTGCTTCCGCACTGGATTCGTCTTGGAAAAAGAAAACTAAGTTCAGCCCTGAACTTAGTGGCTCTGGTTATCATGTTATTTTACAGGAATGTAAAAAACTTAGAGTGAAATCCTGGTCCCATTGAAATCAGTGGAAAAACTCCTATTGACTTCAGTAAGGTCAGGCTTTCACTCCTGCATTACATAAATTTCCATTGCTAAGCATACACTTTGTTTCTTTGGATGTTTAAATCTATGAAAAGTCTTTAAAAAACACAGCTCCAAATTGTTATATATTTTATTACAAAACACTATTCAAATGAATACAAAGTCTAAACATGATACTTTAAATAGTCCCCTTGTCCCCATGTTTGCTACCATTTTGTCTATTTTAGAAGATTATTTATACGTTAAGGACAAAGTTAGAAACACATTATGGATCTTATTATCTAGCTTCTCAAATCTGTATGTTGAGCAAATATACCCCAGGTGCTTCTGTTCTGGTCTCTATCTACTCTCTGCTCCTAGAATGTGACTGAAGTGAGTAGCAGTGTTTAAAGTCTTTAACCTTTAGACAATCCTAAAAGCATTCCACATCCTCCTGAACATCTCATAACACTGATGTAGTGTTATACACACCAGCCCTATCGTCACATCTGATTTCTAACCTACCATCCCTTATATGTAAGCTTTAATAGACTTTTAGAAATGACAAGGAAAACAAAATAAATGCTCCACATAGATTAGCAGATCATTATTAGCCCTCTGCACACTAAAAGATGAAACCTCCTTGATCCTAGACAATAAAAAAGCCTTCTGAAGTCTATTGAGCTTCTCTTTGATTCTTGGCCCAACTTTTAATTTTCTCACGGTGCTGAAGCTCTGTGTTTCATTAGGGATAGCATCTCAAATTCTTTTCTGTCTTCATGTTTCGAAGTCTTTCTATCCTTTTCTATGAATTCTTCTGCATCTGTGTTAAAAGTTAACTAATAATATCAAAATGCCTCATACTATGCACATTAATGATTATAGTTGATTTTTGCATCTAGGATGGTTACTTTTATCATTCCATTGTAATGTAATAATTTGTGCATACCAGACATCTAAAAAAAAACAGATCTGATATGATATTATCATTTTCTTTCACTGCTTTTCAAGTCCATCTTGTATTTTGCTACCTTCTCAACTGGTTGATTTTTTGCCGTAAGGTTCTGTTTGGCTCAATATTCCTTGGCATTACAGTGAAATAAACTGTGCAAGGATTTGTGGTGTGGGTGTATGCACTACTGAATATAAATAATACATCAATTCTTTGCATATTATAGGTGGAGCCAGTAGTACTGCCTGTTCTTAAGCTTTCTTGACACTTCCAATTCTAAGGATCTATTCTCAGTTGTTTTTAACTTTGGCAGATCGTAATTGTTCAGGAGGAAATTTTCAATGCTGGGTGCCTGCCTCAGGCTGAAATTTTTTTTTCTAAAGTTTCAGCTTAATCAGTACAACCATTTCCAGAGGCAGCAAAACCAGAGGGGCAGGGATAAGGTGACCATATTTCCCAACGAGAAAACAAGACACCCCCAGCCATTCACACAAGCCCTCTCTCCCCTTCAGGAGGCTGTGGGCCCAAGGCTGGAACATTGCCTCCCCTCCCCAGCTCTGCCTCCCTGCTGCGGGGGCTGGCATCTCCATTGGCCACACACACATACATACACACACACACACACACCACTTTTTTTAAAAAAGTGGGCTTTTGTCCCATTAGCTTTTGCCAACTGATCAAGTCTGCAAGAGCAAATGAGACAAATTCTTCCTTTCAAAATAAAAGTCAGAACAATCGGGACAGGGCTAAAAAAGAGACTGTCCCAAACAAATGACCATATGGTCACCATAGACAGGGGAGCTAATCTATGTTTCATCCCCTCATGTCATTTCACAATATATTCTGAGAACCAATATTCCCTGTAAATTTTATACATGCAGGGAGGCAGGAGCAAGAGTGGGAACTAGATCAGCTAGAGCAGCCACCACAGAATCAAGGATTAGGTCAGGGAGCAAGTAGGAAATAGGCTGATCAGGCCAGGGTTAAGAGCATCTACCCCCAGCAGCCAGCAAGAGATACTACAAACCACCAAGTCTCCCCTTCCAGCCTGGAGTCAGCTCTCCCCGTCCTCACCAAGTCTCAGTAGCTCCCCTTGTTTCATAAGAACATAAGAATGGCCATATTGGGTGAAACTAAAGGTTCATCTAGCCCAGTATCCTGTCTTCCAACAATGACCAATGCCAGGTGCTCCAGAGGGAATGAACAGAACAGGTAATCATCAAGTGATCCATCCCTGGTCACCCATTCCCGGCTTCTGGCAAACAGAGGCTCGGGACACCATCCCTGCCCATCCTGGCTAATAGCCATTGATAGATCTATCCTCCATGAATTTATCTAGTTCTTTTTTGAACCCTGTTATAGCCTTGGTCTTCACAACATCCTCTGGCAAGGAGTTCCACAGGTTGACTGTGCATTGTGTGAAAAAATACTTCCTTTGTTTGTTTTAAACCTGCTGCCTATTAATTTAATTTAGTGAACCCTAGTTCATGTTTTATGAGAATGAGTAAATAACAATTCCTTGTTTAGTTTCTCCACAAGTCATGATTTTATAGACCTCTATCATATCCCCCCTTAGGTGTCTCTTTTCCAAGCTGAAAAGTCCCAGCCTTATTAATCTCTCATCATATGGAAGCTGTTCCATACCCCTAATAATTTTTTTGCTCTTTTCCGAACCTTTTCCAATTCCAATATATCTTTTTTGAGATGGGGTGACCACATCTGCACACAGTATTCAAGATGTGGGCATATCATGGATTTATATAGAAACAATACAATATTTTCTGTCTTATTATCTATTCCTTTTTTAATGATGTCCAACATTCTGTTTGCTTTTTTAACTGCCACTGCACACTAAGTGGATGTTTTCAGAGAACTATCCACAGTGACTCCAAGATCTCTTTCTTGAGTGGTAACAGCTAATTTAGACCCCATCATTTTATATGTATAGTTGGGATTATGTTTTCCAATGTGCACTACTTTGCTTTTATCAACACTGAATTTCATCTGCTATTTTGTTTCCCAGTCACCCAATTTTTTGAGATCCTTTAGTAGCTCTTCGCAGTCTGCTTAGGACTTAACTATCTTGAGTAGTATTGTATCATCTGCAAATTTAGCCATCTCACTGTTTGCATCTTTTTCCAGATCATTTATGAATATGTTGAATAGCACTGGGCCCAGTACAGACCCCTGAGGGACATCACTATTCACCTCTCTCCATTCTGAAAACTGACCATTTATTCCTACCCTTTGTTTCCTATCTTTTAACAAGCTACTGATCCATGAGATGACCTTCCCTCTTATCCCATGACAGTTTACTTTGCTGAAGAGCTTCTGGTGAGGGACTTTGTCAAAGGCTTTCTGAAAATCTAAGTACATTATATTCACTGGATCCTCCTTGTCCACATGCTTGTTGACCCTCTCAAAGAGTTTTAGTAGATTGGTGAGACATGATTTCCCTTTACAAAAACCATGTTGACTTTTCCCCCAACAATTTATGTTCATCTATACGTCTGACAATTTTGTTCTTTCCTATAGTTTCAACCAGTTTGCCTGCTACTGAAGTTAGGCTTACCAGCCTGTAATTGCTGGGATCATTTCTGGAGCCCTTTTTAGAAATTGGCATCACATTAGCTAGCCTCCAGTCATTTGGTACAGAAGCTGATTTAAATGATAGGTTACAAACTACACTTAGTAGTTCTGCAATTTCGCATTTGGTTCCCTCAGAACTCTTGGGTGAATACCATCTGGTCCTGGTGACTTATTACTGTTTAATTTTTCAATTTGTCCCAAAACCTCTTCTAATGACACCGCAATCTGGGACAGTTCCTCAGATTTGTCACCTAAAAAGAATGGCTCAGGTTTGGGAATCTCCCTCACATCCTCAGCCATGAAGACCAATGCAAAGAATTCATTTAGTTTCTCATCAATGGCCTGATCGTCTTAGAGGGCTCTTCAGCATCCAGCCCCACTGATTGTTTAGCAGGCTTCCCGCTTCTGATGTACTTAAAAAAAAATTGCTATTACTTTTTGAGTCTTTGGCTAGCTGTTCTTCGCTTTCTTTTTTGGCCTTCCTAATTATATGTTTACACTTCATTTGCCAGAGTTTATGCTTCTTTCTATTTTCCTCACTAGGATTTAACTTCCACTCATTAAGGAATGCCTTTTGGCTCTCACTGCTTCTTTTACTTTGTTGTTTAGCCATGGTGGCACTTTTTTGGTTCTCTTACTATGTTTTTTAATTTGGGATATACATTTAAGTTGAGTCTCTGTTATGGTGTCTTTAAAAAGTTTCCATGCAGCTTACTGGTATTTCACTTTTGGCGCTCTACCTTTTAATTTCTGTTTAACTAACCTCCTCATTTTTGTGTAGTCCCCCTTTCTGAAATTAAATGCTACAGTGTTGAGCTGCTGTCGTGTTTTCCCTGCCACAGAGATGTTATATTTAATTATATTATGGTCACTTTTACCAAGCGGTCCAGCTATATTTACCTCTTGGACCTGATCCTGTGCTCCACTTAGGACTAAATCAAGAATTGCCTCTCTTCTTGTGGGTTCCAGGGCCAGCTGCTCCAAGAAGCAGTCATTTGAGGTGTCAAGAAACTCTTATCTCAGCATCCCTTCCTGAGGTGATATGTACCCAGTCAATATGGGGATAGTTGAAATCCCCCATTATTATTGAGTTTTTTATTTTTATAGCTTCCCAAGAAGACCATCACCTCACAGCTCATCCTATCCTTCCACTCCCACCTCCCCTATTGAAAGCAAGCTTCTGAAGCTTCTGGCTATATCCAAGAATGAGGTTAAGGAAAAAATATAATTTTGCCTATGCTAAAAAAATTCTTACAGTTGCTTCATTGAGAAGCTCTAAAATCTCAATTCTTTACAGCGGGGACTTGAAATTTGCCAGGAGCATCACCCTTGTCAGAGGGATTAATATACCTCTGAATACTGCAGTTTGCCCATCATCAATATTATTATTAAAATTATTTGTATTACTGTAATGTCGAGGAATCATGAACCAGGACTCCATTGTGCTAGGCTGTACAAACAGAATGAAAAGATAGTCCCTGCCCCCAAATAGTTTACTTTTTGTTTCTAGAATTTGGTAGCTAAATTCCCCAGGGATTCCACCTGCACTGACCATTCTTAGCCCAAGGCTGCCGGGCTAAGTAGGGCTTTCACTGCAATTGCTCCTTCCAGTTGCTAGAGGTTCCCGTGGCACTGGGCACTGGAACTGGGAGCAAGGAGACAGTGTTTCCTGTGCTCTCAATTTTCCCCCAGCTGATGTCCAAGATGCTTGGAGGAGGAGGAAGTTACCTGATTTGAATGCAGAATGGTGAGAAATGAAGAGGGAGGTGTTGCAAGAACCAGAGTGGGAGGGAGCAAGAGCTAGTGGGGTAGGGGATGGATAGGAGTGAGGAATACATAAGATGCTGGGATCAGGTGGTCAAAAGGTGGTCAGAGGATATGGTGGTGGATAGGAACAGAGGGGACTGGGGTAGGATCCAGGGTCTTTAACAGTTAATAGAAGCAGAGGGTGGCAGGAACTATGATGAGTTGGGTGGATAGTAGAAGCTGGAGAGGGGACGGGAGCCAGGGCATGGTAGATGGATAGGAGCAAAGATGGAGGGGGCAGAAACTGGGATGAGGGTGGTACATAGGAGTAGAGGGGCTCAAGAGTATATAACCACTAAATACATTCCATTCCAGAACCTGGAATTGAAGCCAGGAGTCCTGAGTCTCTACATTCCTCTGCTGTAGGCAAATATATGTGAAACCCAAAAAACAATGTGTGTATCTTATCTTCTTCCATTGGCTGGTTCGCATAGAAGATAACAGCCTACTTTTGCTACTAGTTACTCTGTTAGCTCAAATGATACAGTTCTGTACTGTCAATAAGAAGGTCCAAACTCTGCTGATGACCTATGCAGGTCAATATGATTTCATGTGATAGGATTTCTGTTTTTTCAGGGTTTCTTTTTTTAAGTTAGGAACATACATCCAAAAATTACATTAAGAGCACTAAAGTTGCAAAGTCAAGCATTCAGAAGGAAATGCCAGAACTGAGGTTGCCTGCACAACCTTAATTCAACCCCCTTCTGTATATGTACTATGATATGGTTCTTAATTACATAATCATGTATTATTTTTTCCACAGAACTCCTGCCTCACTCAGTGCACAGGATGAAGGAGACTTTAGAAAATGTATCAGGCTTATTCAATGAATGAGACTGTTGTCTGTACATCCTTGGCCTCATTTATTCAAGCAGCTGGAAGGTTTGTAATGAATGAAGCAGGGGATTACAGGAAGAGAAAGGATAGTTTCATGATTAAGGAAGTTGAACGTAGCCCTCAAGAGTTTCTATATGATGATGCAGAAGTCACTTAAAGCAAACTTTTCACAATTGGCCACTAATTATTTCTATTCCTCATTTTCTGGGTGCCCAACATGAGATACATGAGGCCAGGTTTACCGAAATGCTGAACACCCACAAGTACAACTGAAGTCAACGGATGCTGTGCTTTGAACATAGAAAGTACTGAAAAATGCTAAGTACTCTGAAAAATCAGTCCCTTTATGTTTCAAGTTTAGCATCCAAAATTAGTAAACACTTCCGACAAATTTGGCTTTTAACTGTCTGTGCTTTGGGTCCATAGCAGCAAAATGGGGATGATATTAATAGTAGCCATTCTTACAAAGGTATTGTGAAGATGAATTTAGTAATCATAGAATCATAGGACTGGAAGAGTTCTTGAGACGTCATCTAGTTCACTCCCCTGCACTGCACTCTAGATCATACCTGACGGGTGTTTGTCTAACCCGCTCTTAAAAATCTCCAGTGGTGGAGATTCCACAACCTCCCTAGGCAGTTTATTGCAGTGCTTAACCATCCTGACAGCTAAGAAGTTTTTCCTAATGTCCAGCCTAAACCTCCATTCCAGCAATTTGAGCCCATTGCTTCTTGTCTTATCCTCATACATTAAGGAGAACAATTTTTCTCCCTCTTCCATGTAACAATATTTTATGTACTTGAAAACTGTTATCATGTCCCCTCACTTTCTCCAGTCCACATCTTTCTTGAAATGTGGCACTCAAAACTGGACACAATGCTCCAGTTAAGGCCTAATTAGCATGTAGTAGAGTAGAAGAATTATTTCTCACGTCTTGCTTATACCACTCCTAATACAAACCAGAATTATGTTTGTTAGTTTTTTACAACAGCATTACGCTGTTGACTCATATTTAGCTTTTGGTCCTCTATGCCCCCAGATCCCTTTCAGCAGTACTCCTTCCTGTGCAGTCATTTCCCATTTTGTATGTATGCAACTGATTGTTTCTTCCTAAGTGGAGTACTTTGCATTTGTCCTTATTGAATTTCTTCCTCTTTACTTCAGACCATTTCTCCAGTTTCTCCAAATCATTTTAATCCTATCCTCCAAAGCACTTGCAATACCTCCCAGTTTGGTATCATCTGTAAACTTTATAAGTATATTCTCTGTGCCATTGTCTAAATCACTGATGAAGATATTGAACAGAACCAGACCCAGAACTGATCCCTGTGGGCCCCCACTCAATACACCCTTCCAACTTGATTGTGAACCACTGATAACTACTCTCTTGGAATGGTTTTCCAAGCAGTTATGCACCCACCTTATAGTAGCTTCATCTAGGTTGTATTTACATAGTTTGTTTATGAGAAGGTCATGCGAGACAGTATCAGAAGCCTTACTAAAGTCAAGATATACCATATCTACCACTTCCCCCCTACAAGGCTTATTACTCTGTCAAAGAAAGCTATTAGTTTGGTTTGACATGATTTGTTCTTGACAAAGCCAAGCTGACTGTTACTTATTACCTTATTATCTTCTAGGTGTTTGCAAATGGATTGCTTAATTATTTGCTCCATTATCTTTCTGGATACTGAAGTTAATCTGATAGATAATGTTTATGATGAATATTACAGAAATTCTCAGGAAGAAGTTAATAATGTAGTATTCAGTGTAGGTTTTGGATGGTGTGTGTTAAATAAGGCCTAGAGCAGCATACTGAATGGAGGAGCATTAAAAGAAATATTGGATAGTTGCCCGAAAAATAGTGAGTTATCATGACATTAAAGACTGTATCATAATGCATATAAACAATAGGGGCAAATTAAGGTTACACAGACAACCTTAATGCTGACATTTCCTAACTTTTTAGTGCTTGACCTTGCAACTTTAATATTCTTTTAGCAAACTTTTTGGATATAATATTTGTATAGACTGTATCAGCTGTGTGGAATAACAATAACTAGCAAACATTTAAAAAATCTGATTAAGGTTAGTACTATAAATTAAATCAATTCAGTGATGCATTTTAAAGACAAAAGCACATATAGAATCTTTCATTATTCCAAAGGCCAAGTTTATAAAAGTTCACTGTTCCTATATGTCTAAAATATGAAAAGCCATAGAAGCAGTGCCAGATTCAATCAGGTGGCTGAATCTATATGTTGCTTATGATTTACCACTGCCACCACACTGTTTTGATGGTGGAAATACAGAGCACAAAAATCAAACTATAAGTCACTGGGAAATCTGCAACTAATCAGCAGCCTCTGTTATCTTAAATCCTAACAAACCCTTATTATCCCAAAAGTTTTCTGTCATTTTGCTCTTAAATCCTCCACAGCCCACATGGAGTCTGAGGATCCTTTCCAATGTTCTCCCTGCTTAATATATTTTTCCAATATTGCCTTTCACCATAGATACCGACTTACAGCCAGGGAAACCTGGACTGGACTTCCTTTGGAGTCTATAAGCATCACTTCTTTACAGTATTGTGTACTGGAGGCAGAACTAATATGAAAATAAGAAAAAAACAATGTGCACAGTGTGGCATATAAGCACATGAATTAATATTTTTAATACACTTTACCAAAAGTTAATGAAATAGTTCTGTGCCAGTCATGTTCAGACATGAAAGTGATTCAAAGCAAAACATATACAACTTTCTATTTAGGTTTCACATAGCATTAAAAGAGTTTGCTAATTCAGAACAAGTGTTAAATTGTCTTGATTATTTGGGGGAGAGGGAGGATTCGTAAATAGACTCCAGCAATGGAGACATTAAGTTGGCAGCTGGTTAACGTTACCAAAATGAATAATGGATTACCAATGACAGCTGGATTGGAACCAGGGACAAAACACAGATAATTTCCCTGTTTTAAAGGGAGATCCTGTCAGTGTCCCTGACCTGATAATAAAATGCATCTTAATTTAAGTTGGCAGGTGGTGTTATGAAAACACAAACACAATTACAGTATGCACCAATAAGATTTAATCAGGTAAACAGTGTTATAAAGTAGACACACTTTCTTCACATAGCCAAGTTATCCATCCTGCTTAGATTTTTAGGAAATTGTTATTTTTAGTCATGTTTCTTGGCTTCTGAGCTTTATCCCTTCCAAAAAAATTGTTTAGGCCAACTTCCAACTGACTTTGCAAGAATTTGTTATCAAGTAGCAAGGTGCTACCATGATGATAACCACAATATAAATACCTGGATAGATAGACAGAAGTCAAGTTTAGCCCCTTGAGAGTCTTTTGGGTTTATTACATATCTCAACCTAGAGTTCCATATACCCCCTGACTTCATTAGGTAATAATTCTCTCTCAAAACTGCAGAGTTGATCCCAAAATGGTATCTGCATCACTTCTGGAATATATAGTCTTGTATATTATTGTTTTATTGCGTAGGAGTCCAGTCAGGGATCAGGACCGCATTGTGTATGGCGTGTATCCTTGTTTTCAGTTCAATACCATGGCATGCAAGGCAACTATCATGATCTCCTATAAGGATATGTGACTGTATTCTACAATAAGGGTTTAAAAATATATTGATACACCAGTGTTTGGGCCCACTACTGATCCTGCATTTAGGATAGTAGTATCACAATGTTTGGACCATTGTTGTCAAATATTGTAGCAGGTTTAGAAGTGATCTATGTGTGTGCATTTTGTACAGCCTTCAATGAGTTAAAAGGTAGGGGTGGAGAAAATGTAGGTAATGCTAAACAATTTGAAAAAATGGCAGTCTTAATCTGAGGGCAAAAAGGACATATGCCCTATGACCCCATCTCCAGCTTTCAGGCCAGATTCTTACCCCTGCTCTGTTTATCTTGTGCCACCCCTGAAAGCCACCTTGACCAGTTTGCTGTACAGGGTGTCCCCTTTAGGCAAGAGGAATCCTTAGTTGTTATAAAGCTAGAATAACCATTCTACTCCTAGCTTCTGAGAAGAGGTACTCTAAGTGCTGCATTAGGGGGGCTGTGTTGGGGAATATCTGAGTGTCTGTTGCAGGGGCAGTTGTTCAGTTTGACCGTGTGCTTGATTGTTCATTTGAAAACTGTGAATTGGGATTGCTTTGTTCCAGGTGGGCCTTCAGTGGTCCTGACTGTTATAAAAAGGCGAATCAGCTGAGCAGTGAACAACGGAGGCTAACAGAGGGAGTTTGCCTGGGAGTTCGCCTGGGGAAAGCCTACTGAGGCTTTCATCTTGCGAGCTTCTCTGAGTAATTTCTGCAACAGCTGAGCAGGCTCTTAGATGGGAGGTAATATGGAGGGTGAGCATTCAGCTGTTGTAATCTGCACAGATTGTGTCATGTTTATCTTTCTTCCACAGGACAGAATTGACTTTGTCTGTACAAAGTGCAAGCTGGTCTCCATATTGGAAGAGAAGGTTTGAGGTCTGTAGGAACAAGTACTGACCCTGCATTGCATAAGAGAAAATGAAGATTTCCTGAACAGACGTCAGGATATGCTTCTACAGGCACAATGTTCTGAAGAACCAGAACAGGCTGTGCAGCAGGAACAGAAGGACGGAGAAGAAAATTGGCAGCATGCGACCTCCCGAACAAGAAAGAGGCGCATCCATGTACCAGCAATGCAGATATAGGTGAGCAACGGTTTTCATGTTCTCCCCACAGGTACTAATGCAGAGAGTGGACTAGATGATACATCTGAGGGAAAAGAGCAGAAGGAGAATCCACGGATTGGAAGGCATGAGTTGCACTGTCTTGGGATGGGGGTTCCACGATCACTACTCCCAAGAGAAGGAGGTGGGTAGTGGCGGTCTGGGACTCCTCCTCAGGGGGACTGAGTCATCTATCTGCCACCCCGACCGGGAAAACCGAGAGGTTTGCTGCTTGCCAGGAGCTAGGATTCACGATGTGACGGAGATACTGCAGAGACTCATCAAGCCCTCAGATCATTACCCCTTCCTGCTGCTCCATGTGAGCACCAATGATACTGCCAAGAATGACCTTAAGCAGATCACTGCAGACTATGTGGCTCTGCGAAGAAGGATAAAGGAGTTTGAGGAGCAAGTGGTGTTCTTGTACATCCTCCCTGTGAGGGAAAAAAGGCCTGGGTAGAGACCGTCGAATCATGGAAGTCAAAGAATGGCTACACAGGTGGTGTCGGAGAGAAGGCGTTGGATTCTTTGACCATGAGACGGTATTCAAAAAAGAGGCATGCTAAGCAGAGAAGGGCTCCACCTAACAAAGAGGGAAGAGCATCTTCACAAGCAGGCTGGCTAATCTAGTGAGGAGGGCTTTAAATTAAGTTCACTGGGGGAAGGAGACCAAAGCCCTGAGGTAAGAGGGGAAAAGGGACACCAGGAGGAAGCACGAGCAGGAAAGCATTCTGAGAAAGTGGGACGATGAGCAAGTTATCTTAAGTGCCTATACACAAATGTGAGAAGCCTGGGAGACAAGCAGGGAGAACTGGAAGTCCTGTCACAGTCAAGGAACCATGATGTGATTGGAATAACAGATTTGGTGGGATAACTCACATGACTGGAGTACTGTCATGGATGGATATAAACTGTTCAGGAAGGACAGGCAGGGCAGAAAAGGTGGGGAGTTGCATTTGTATGTAAGAGAGCAGTATGACTGCTCAGAGGTCCGGTATGAAACTTCAGAAAAACCTGAGAGTCTCTGGATTAAGTTTAGAAGTGTGAATAACAAGGGTGATGTCAACAGTGCTAAAGATGTCAACAAGCTAAATATGAGTCAACAGTGTGATACTGTTGCAAAAAAAAGCAAACTTGATTCTGGGATGCATTAACAGGTGTGTTGTAAACAAGACACGAGAAGTCATTCTTCCACTCTACTCTGCGCTGGTTAGGCCTCAACTGGAGTATTGTGTCCAGCTCTAGGCACCGCATTTCAAGAAAGATGTGGAGAAATTGGAGAGGGTCCAGAGAAGAGCAACAAGAATGATTAAGGTCTTGAGAACATGACCTATGAAGGAAGAATTGGGTCTATTTAGTTTGGAAAAGAAAAGACTGAGAAGAATTGGGTTTATTTAGTTTGGAAAAGAGAAGACTGAGAAGGGACATGATAGCAGTTTTCAGGTATCTAAAAGGGTGTCATCTGGAGGAGGGAGAAAACTTTTTCACCTTAGCCTCTAATGATAGAACAAGAAGCAATGGGCTTAAACTGCAGCAAGGGAGATTTAGGTTGGACATTAGGAAAAAGTTCCTAACTGTCAAGGTAGTTAAACACTGGAATAAATTGCCTAGCGTGGTTGTGGAATCTCCATCTCTGGAGATATTTAAGAGTAGGTTAGATAAATGTCTATCAGGGATGGTCCAGACAGTATTTGGTCCTGCCATGAGGGCAGGGGACTGGACTCAATGACCTCTCGAGGTCCCTTCCAGTCCTAGAGTCTATGAATCTATGTCGTGCTGGGAGTCTGCTATAGACCACTAGACCAGGGGGATGAGGTGGACGAGGCTTTCTTCCAGCAACTAACAGAAGTTACTAGAACACAGGCTCTGGTTCTCATGGGAGACTTTAATCACCCTGATATCTGCTGCAAGAGTAATAAAGTGGTGCACAGACAATCCAGGAAGTTTTTGGAAAGTGTAGGGGACAATTTGCCGGTGCAAGTGCTGGAGAAACCAACTAGGGGCAGAGCTCTTCTAGACCTGCTGCTCACAAACTGGGAAGAATTAGTAGGGGAAGCAAAAGTGGATAGGAACCTAGGAGGCAGTGACCGTGAGATGGTCTAGTTCAGGATCCTGACACAAGGAATAAAGGAGAGCAGCAGAATACAGACCCTGGACTTCAGAAAAGCAGACTTAGACTCCCTCAGGGAACTGATGGCAGAATCCCCTGGGAGAATAACATGAAGGGAGAAAGGAGTCCAGGAGAGCTGGCTGTGTATTAAAGAATCTTTATTGAGGTTGCAGGAACAAACCATCCCAATGTGTAGAAAGAATAGTAAATATGGCAGGCGACCAGCTTGGCTTAACAGTGAAATACTTGCTGATCTTAAACACAAAAAGAAGTTTACAAGCATGGAGATTGGACAAATGATCAGGGAGGACTATAACAATATGCTCAGACACTCAGGAGAGTGAAATCAGGAAGGCCAAATCACACTTGGAGTTGCAGCTAGCAAGAGATGTTAAGAGTAAAAAGAAGGGTTTCTTCAGGTATGTTAGCAACAAGAAGAAAGTCAAGAAAGTGTGGTCCCCTTACTGAATGAGGGAGGCAACTTAGTGACAAAAGATGTGGAAAAAGCTAATATACTCAATGCTTTTTTTGCCTCTGTTTTCACAAACAAGGTCAGCTCCCAGACTGCTGCACTTGGGCAGCACAGCATGGGGAGGAGGTGACAGCCCTCTGTGGAGAAAGAAGTCATTCAGGACTAGTTAGAAAAGCTGGATGAGCACAATCCATAGGGCCGGATGCCCTGCATCCAAGGGTTTTAAGGAGTTGGCAGATGTGAGTTGCAGAGCCTTGATGAGGCTAATGTAGTGCCCATCTTTTAAAAAGGGAAGAAGGAGGATCCGGGGAACTACAGGCCATCAGCCTCACTTCAGTCCCTGGAAAAATCATGGAGCGGGTCCTCAAGGAATCAATTCTGAAGCACTTAGAGGAGAGGAAAGTGATCAGGAACAGTCAGCATGTTTTCACTAGGGGCAAGTCATGCCTGACTAACCTAGTTGCCTACTATGATGAGATAACTGGGTCTCTGGATGAGGGGAAAGCAGTGGATGTGTTATTCCTTGACTTTAGCAAAGCTTTTGATACAGTCTCCCATAGTATTCTTGCCAGCAAGTTAATGAAGTATGGGCTGTATGAATGGACTATAAGGTGGATAGAAAGCTGGCTAGATCATTGGGCTCAATAGGTAGTGACCAATGACACCATGTCTAGTTGGCAGCTGGTATCAAGCAGAGTGCCCCAAGGGTCAGTCCTAGGGCTGGTTTTGTTCAATATCTTCATTAATGATCTGGAGGATGCCGTGGACTGCACCCTCAGCAAGTTTGCAGATGACAGTAAACTGGGAGGAGTGGTAGATACGCTGGAGAGTAGGGATAGGATACAGAGGGACCTAGACAAATTAGAGGATTGAGCCAAAAGAAACTGATGAGGTTCACAAGGACAAGTGCAGAGTCCTGCACTTAGGACAGAAGAATCCCATGCACTGCTACAGACTAGGGACTGAATGGCTAGGCAGCAGCGCTGCAGAAAAGGAAACTAGGGGTTACAGTGGCAAGAAGGCTGGATATGAGTCAACAGTGTGCCCTTGTTGCAAGAAGGCTAATGGCATTTTGGGCTGTATAAGTAGGGGCATTGCCAGCAGATCAAGGGATGTGATCATTCCCCTTTATTCAACATTGGTGAGGCCTCATCTGGAGAACTGTGTCCAGGTTGGGCCCCACACTACAAGAAGGATGCAGAAAAATTGGAAAGAGTCCCGTGGAGGGCAACAAAATGATTAGGGGGCTAGAGCATGTGCTTTATGAGGAGAGGCTGAAGGAACTGGGATTGTTTAGAGTCTGCTGAAGAGAAGAATGAGGGGGGATTGATATCTGTTTTCAACTACCTGAAATGGGGTTCCAAAGAGGATGGATCTAGACTGTTCTTAGTGGTACCAGATGACAGAACAAGGAGTATGGTCTCAAGTTGCAGTGGGGGAGGTTAGGTTGGATATTAGGAAAAACTATTTCACTAGGAGTGTGGTGAAGCACTGGAATGGGTTACCTAGGGAGGTGGTGAAATCTCCTTCCTTAGAGGTTTTTAAGGTCAGGCTTGACAAAACCTTGGCTGGGATGATTTAGTTGGAAATTGGTCCTACTTGAGCAGGGGGTTGGACCTAGATGACCTCCTGAGGTTCCTTCCAACTCTGATATTCTATGATTCTATGATTCTATGACATGGGCCATTCCCAAGGGGAAAGGCACCTCTGACCTCCAGTGAGCCCCAATTGCTGGAACAGCCATGGGTTGCTATCAAATATATTTTCCACCAACAGTTCAGATGTGTAACCAGTTGAGCTGTTTAGAAAATGTTGTGAACAAATTTTGTGGTGAAAGGTGGATTATTTTTTCCAGATTAAAATTTTCTCAGAAAAAAATCAGCTTTTAGCCAACTTTATTTATCAGTTAGCACAATTTAAATGAGCTAACTGAGAGAAAGAAAGAGCTTGTCTACACAGCATGATAAAGTGCATTAGAGTGGTGTGATCTGGGGAAAGCTACAACATTCTGCACTCTAAATGCCCTGTGTAGACCCTGTTGGTGTGAACTAAAAGGTATCTAGTAGGATTGTGTTAATGCAAATTAGGTGCCTTGTAGTTTACACCAGGAGTCTACACAGGACAGCTACAGCACAGCACATTAGAGCACTCTATCAAACACACCCCTCTACTGTGCTTTACCATGCTATATAGACAAGCCCCGTGTATGTCTTAGTCTTATTTTAGGTTGTTATCCTGGAAGGAGTTCAACATGGGCTGTCCTAGTATACACACACAGATTCATTGACATTAGACCACTTGGTCTTCTTGTGCAAAGCCAGCTGCAGTATTGTGGCCATAGGCCCTACCGTTGCAATTACGATCACATCAGCAAACTGCTGCACCTGTGCAGAGCCTCACTGCCTTCAGTAGGGTTTCATGCTGGCACAATCTACCCATGCTCTTTCCATTGCAGGATCAGGATCCGACATTGTAAACCATCTGAGCCAAAGACCATGTATTCCTGCTGTACGTTCATACAGTACCTAACACAACCCACTCCTGATAAATTTCTTTGGGTGATACCATAAAAAATTAGTCCTGAACAACAATGTGTCCAGTATGGGAGAATGAAATTTTCTATCTTTTGGTGAAAAGAGCAGCAATTCAAAATCATATTCATTTTGCATAAAATTAAATAAAGTAGTAGTATGATGGGATTAAACCATTTACTATGCAAATTTATAGACAGATTTCAATCATAATTTTTGTCAGTTGCACAGAAAATTTAGCAGGCTATGATAGGCCTTCCAGTTATTCAGTGAAGGGAAAGAGCAAAAGAGAGGTTCTAAAATTGTTGCCTATATCAGTTTAGCATTTCACAGCAAAAAGGTCAGTTACTGCCAAAAAAATAGCATCCTTAAGACACTTCCTTAGGACAGGGCCAGCTCCAGGCACCAGCATTCCAAGCAGGTGCTTGGGGCGGCAGTCTGCAAGGGGTGGCAGTCCATGTGTTTTTGCCCCCAAGCCAGCATGCCAAATTGCCGATGCGGACCGGTGGGGGTGTCCGTGTGCCGGTAGGGTGGCGCAGAGTTCCACAGCGGTGGCAATTTGGCGGCAGCTTCTATGTTCAACTATCTGCGGCGGTGCAGCTTCTGTCTTCTGGCTGAAGACAAAAGCTGCCGCTAAATTGCCACTGCCGCAGAAATGCATGACCCGCCCTAACACCACAAGGACTGCCTCAGCCATCCGCAGCAGCAATTCGGCGCGCTGCTTGGGGCGGCAAAAACAGTAGAGCCGGCCCTTCCTTAGGATAACAAAATACCCAAGAAAGTGTGCACTATGGGTGTGATCCACACAGGGCCGGCTCCAGGCACCAGCAACTAGCACGTGCTTGGGGTGGCACCTTGTAGGGGCGGCCAATCTTGAGGTGGCAGGGGGTGCTTGGGCTTTTTTGGGTTTTGTTTTGATTCGGCGGGGTGGCACACGAGGTCTTTTTTGTTGTTGTTTTTGTTTTGGCGGCATGGCATGGCGCTCAGGGGGCTATTATGGAGGCACGGCGCTTGAGAGGGTGTTATGGCAGCGTGGGCGCTCAGGGGGGGGTTACAGCAGCATGGCACTCGGGGGTGTGTTTGGTGGCACAGCACAGCACTTGGGGGGGTGTTACGGCAGCGTGGTGCTTGGGGGGTGTTACGGTAGTGCGGCACTCGGTTGGGCGTTACGGCAGCGCAGCACGGCGCTCAGGTGGCTGTTATGGCGGCACAGTGCTTGGCGGGTGTATGGTGGCACAGCACTCGGGGGGTGTTACGGCAAGGCGGCACTCTTTTCTTTTGTTTGAGATGGCAAAAAAAGTTTGAGCCAGCCCTGGATCCACAAGGAGACTCAGGCTCCTAAGTCCCATATTTAGTCACCATTGTGATCGACAAAAACTCCCTCTCAACTGCCACCTAACTCTGTAGATGTCTAAACTCATTTGGTTGCCTACGTTTTTTGCCACTGTGCTCTACTGCCCAGGGAGCATGTGCACTGCCGCCTCTCTGTAAGCATCCGGTGCCTATCTCCCGACTAAGCCACAGAGCAATTCATACACTAGGAAAGATAGGCATTCAGCCACCTACACTGTGTGCAGAGGCCCTATCCAGTAGCATGCTCAGAGGCTGCCAACAGATTGGGCCCCTCATGGGAGTTCACACGAGACAGCTGAAGGGGTAAGGAAGTAAATAATATACTAATTGCCCACATTCATTTTTTTAAATTGCCAGATTTCTATTCCTGAGTTCTTAATTGTTGTTGTTTTGAAAAATGGACTGTACCAATATACAAGGTCCAAGTTAAAAACAAGACTTCCACCTCTTAGCTTGGCAGCTATAGCAGCACTAGTCTTTTCAAACCTTAAGACCAATCAGACAAAAGTTCTGTCTATCCTGTTCAGCCTAAACAACAAAGCTGAGGGGGGTTTTCCTGCAGATGACAAACACAAAAGCCCAGATATCAAACAGGACGAAATGCTGATGCTCAACACCTGCACTGCACGAGTGGCCAAGAAATAAACCAAAGAGTCTGCTAACTAACACCTGCTCAATGATGCAACTTTTTGAACCGTTTCTAGCCACTGATTGAGTTCCTTATTTAAAAAAAGGAAAGACTGTGCTATGACAGTGACACAAAAAAAAGAAAAATCGAATATAAGACAAGACACAGAGAACAAACTACCTTTTGCCTACAGTAGCAAAAAGATTTGTGTTTCATACTTATACTATGAGAGACTACTTGCTACTGGAAGGGATTTTTCTTACAATGGAAATAAGTTCTGAATGGTTCACAGCTACAAAGAGTCCACAATATTACTCTCAGCAAGACAGGGAATTAAATTTGTTTTTTTTAATCTAGATTTTTATATCACACCCTTCATTTTACTGTATCTGTCCACTTCACAGAGTTTGTTACCAAAGAAATCAGTGGTCTAATTTTTCTCCCTACCTTTCTGAGGCAGTTTGATTAACAGTCCTCTTAAAATAATTCAGCTCCAGTTGAGTCCAAACAGGTATCACATTGGAACTGATCTTGCAGTCCTTATGCAGTCAATATTCATGCTAAAGTCAGTGGGACCTGTGTGTGTGTGCAAGGACAAAAGATTCAGTCCCTTGCCCCAGTTCTGGCTGAAGTTCATTGTTATTTCTGATATTGCTACCGAGCATGAAAATATGTCCTTAAAAAGAAAATGTTTTCCACATTTCTTGACTTAGACATTATCATGTATGGAATCAATTATGAAACTTAGGGGCAAATTATTAGGTCCTTAGTCTAGTCCACTCAGGCAAATTGTCATTGGATACAATAGCAGTTTGCCTAAATTAGGACTGAAGGCTTGTCTACATGGGTAAGTTATACCAATATAAACTAAGGTATGAATTTCAACCAATATAGTTATACTTGTATAACCATGGCTCACTCCCCTTGTATGGGCACACTTATTCTGGTAGAAGAGTGGCTATTACCTCTTAATTTATGTCATTTAGGAATGGGCTTGAGCTAAACCAAAGAAACTTACTCTACCAGAATGAGAGTGTCCCTAAATGGGGGGAGGGTTATTCCAGTTTAACTATACTGGTATAACTTGTAAAATTTTCCCACATAGACAAGGCCTGTGTAAAAACTGAGGGCCAGATTCTGGTCTTATCTATACCAAAGTATCTCAAGACTCACCCCTTTGAAGCCAATGACTTTATTCCTGGTTCTGTCAGTATATCAGAAAGCAGAATGTGGCCTGGAATAAAGTGGTCAGGATTTGACAAAAGAAAATTTTGTGAGAAATGTGTGAGAGAGATGGGGAGCACACTCCCTCAAGAGTGCATTTGGATTTCTTGCTGAAAACTGGTGCAAAGTTATTCAGGGATGACACAGCAAACCATTTTCTTCATGTTCTGTGACCCGCGTAGGTAGGAAGATTCTGCAAAAATTTTAAAAATATCACTTCTCCAAATACATTGTTAAGGCTTGGCATGCATCGCAGCATGACCATTTTCCCCAAAACATGGTATCCTGGCACTTCTGACGTTACTCACATGGAAAAAAAGAAATAGCAAAAGAAGGGTCTTATGGCCTTTCCCCCTCTTTTAACCTCTCCTAACCTGCATTTGAACCTTTGCAGCAGTTAAAATTCTGATGGGATTGGCCTCTTTAAATGGAGCTAAAAAGTGCTGACAGTGTTGGGATAAAGGTTTGAATGTGCTAATAGGTTTTAGTGTCTGATACTTTTGATAATCTGGCCCTAAGTGTCATGGGTCTCTCTGGGTGAATTCCATCTGTCCCATAAAGTTATGTATTGAAACATAATGCACCCCTTTGATCTCCTTCTGTGTGGAGACACTGGTGTTCCATAAAGTCAACAGAATGCTCTCAGTTACTGAAGTCAGAACCAGTACTTGTTGATTGGCAAGACTATAACACTTATTAGAGTCAGTAAACAGTAGACACCCTTTCCTCCCTTGTTTATGTAAAGTTTCAGTGACATACTGTGATCCCAACAATACTGGTAACAGTCACATTCTTTAGTACCAAGACAAAACAAAATAGCAGTGGATCATGCCAGTATGGTTTCAAGTAGGATTGTAAAATAAACATTAAGGGCCAAATTCTGTTCTAAATTACACCAGAGTAAATTCATGAAATATGGGAATAATTATACTTACTCATCTTTGGAAAGTACTTGAAGATCTATGGAGGGAAAGTTTTATATATTGGAAGCACTGAGTGGTTATTATTATTTATTTTTACTTAATAATGGTGATTTGCACACATGTAGCCGGCAGCAGAATGAGACTAGGTTTACAATTATTTTTGCACTTTTTGACTGAGGACCACCTCTCAATGTATATGTTTTGAAATGCAACAAATTAAACTATACCTGATTTCATCACTAATTGTATTTTTAATGACAAGATTTAAACCTCAGAAAATATCAATATGGAATTGCTTATGCTATCATGCAAAAATATCTTGGGTTAGGGCTTCAGTTGTGCCTGGTGCAGCTGAGGAGGAGGGACATAAATGGAGTCCTAAGACAATTTTACTTCCCACCCAATGCTGAACCTCAGCCATATCCCTTTCCTAGACACCCAACCAGCCAGGAGCTGGTATAGGAGCCACTTAGGTGGGTCACCATCATCCAGAGCATCTCCTGTACATGGGAAATCCAAAGGGAGATGGATCCCAGTCTGCCTCTAACTATCATGCAAAAAAATAAAACATACAAAGTGCTAGGAGCCCCCACAGAGATGTATTGCAAGGGCTTTGCTCACTCTCTCTCACCTCCACATAGCAAAGCAGCACTGTCTGAAGATCTTCACACTGACAGATGTGAAGCAGGATTTTCCCTTAGTAACTTGCAGCTCACACAGGAATTCTGTTGCATTGCCAGAAGTAGAACCCGCATGGCTGGGACTCCTAGTCCTCTGTCTCTAACCACAAAAGCTTCTTTAATGTCTCTGTAAAATCAGTTTGAATCAACAACTTTCCTGAACCATTATGGCAATGTTAAGCAGCATGCAGGACTATGCATTTGGCACTTAGATCCTGCCGGTGTCAAAAATAAATCTGCTATGAACTGTGAGATGGGACTGTTTATTATATTGTTTATTTCTTCAGGAAACTTTATTTGTTGTATTTATTTAATTAGACATTTCATTATATGGAAATTTTAGCAAAGGGATAAGTTCTTCATTGTTGTATGCACATAATTCCAGTTAGGATGAGTGAGCGTTACACTCAGGCTTTCAGTTGTGAATAAACCCTTGTCTTTTC
This sequence comes from Gopherus evgoodei, assembly GCF_007399415.2. Classification (NCBI taxonomy): domain Eukaryota; kingdom Metazoa; phylum Chordata; order Testudines; family Testudinidae; genus Gopherus; species Gopherus evgoodei. The sequence goes on from NC_044326.1 coordinate 57,525,475, forward strand.
CCACAATTACAGATTTCCTGAATATATGGTAGTTTTGTGACATATTGTACCACATGTGTTCAAAACAACAAGAGTGCAACACTGTGAGATAAATGTTTTCATGTAATTTATAGTTATTTCATTAGATGGCAGTACAGCATTCAAAACAAAAATTTGGTTTTTTTTTATTTTTACAAGATATATGTGCATTTCACATTCACTCACAGTATTTAGTTGATTTTAAATTAGGGGACAAACAAAACATTTGTAAAGAAAAATTAACTTTTATAACTTTATGATGTGCAAATCCAACATGTGGAATTGTATCTTAAAATTAAAGTGAAATGTTAAGTTTCAATAACCATGAATGACACAGTGAGTGTTCAAATATCAAAGTTATTATTTCTTTTGCAAAAGGTAATAGCTTTTGATAAAGATATATCATTTGCTTTCATAGTTAATTCCTTGGGTCCAGTCAGCTTATTGGTGCAGGACCCAACAAAGTGAGGATAAAGGTGATTCTCAGCAATCTTTATACTTCCTGGATCTTTGGGCTACATACAGGCTAATTCAGGCCCTGATGAAACGTAGAGAAGCCTCAGGATTATTCTAATTTGTGCCAAGCTGCAATGGCCACTGAGGTGTCATCCTAGCAGCCAGGGATCACCAAACCACAGCCTCATTCCAGACTTAGGACCATTATACTGTATGTCTTATTCTATGAGCTTAAGAGAGGGCATAAGATAGAGTTGACTATGCCTGTTCTATACCATTGGGGATTTCCGTATGCTACTTAAGTCATCTTGACTGCTTTGCACTGCTGTAATGGTGCAAAGCAGACTCTATGGAGACAAAGATCTGGTCCATTATTTTGAAGAAGGAGATATTACTTTTCTGATACTATTTCTCTAGGACAGAAAGAATCACCCTAAAAATATTGAGGGATTCTTCTTTCTTCCCTTACACTCCTTTTCTCCCTGTACCTGTACATAGCAGTAACAGACAGAAGATGAGGGGTATTGTATTAAAATGATACTAGAATTGCTGTTTGAAGGATTATCTATCTAAGAATTTGATCTAGAATATCAATATAGGCAAGATATTTGACTTACGCACTGCACTTTCATTGTTTTACATTTCTGAATTTACCAAGCCAGTCATTCCTGGAATGGTTTTGCAGTGCAGGACAATCATAATTTGCTGACTGTCCAGAAGAGTCTTGTTTCACAGAGTTCAGTTTTTTAGTTTTTCTCATTATGCCTCACATTAAGTCATTAAATGGTAAAGAGAGCATTTCTTAGGACCTCTGCACTGCAAAAAATTTCATCCAGAGCTGACTTTTCAGTACTCTAAAACAAGAAACTTTCTCATAATTATTCTTAATACAAAAGAAGATCTAGACCGTTTCCCTTGACTGTACTGCTTTATCTTGGGTTGATGACAAAAGCCAGAACATGAACTGGTGTAATTTCATTTAAATCAAATTAGCAACATCAGTTTGCGCCAGAAAAGGACGTTGCCCAAAATGTTCATACAATATATGCTTATTTAGACCCATAGCGTTTTTGATGCTGTTGTTCATGCTTCAGATGTCACTGTGACTGTTACTGTCAAGTGTCACATGCTCCAAGAGAAGTGTTTTCCAAGAATGTACTCTGTTGCATATGCAATGTACATATTCTGATCTCTGAAATGTATGTGAACAACTTCCTTTTGTTTCCCAGATTCTATGTGCAAAGTGCTTCCTGCACTATGAGTCATTCCATCCTTCCAGTAATCTAGATCTGTACTTTCTGTAAGCAAGGTTTCAATCATGCTACAGGAAAATGCAGATAAAGCAACGTAGCCAACATCTATTCTTCCTCATCTTTTCCCTTAGTCTTACTCATTCTGATAGCAGCAGAATTTGTGCTGGGAAAACCTCACTCCTAGTAAGAACTGCTACATTGTTTCCTTCGAGTTTAAATTCACTTAGCAAATTATAAAACAAACAGTACAGGTGCCTGATAAGAAAGATCATCTGGTTTTAAGTTGCATTATCACTCCAGGACTAAGTACACAAATAGTCTTAGGTGATGACAAAACTAGGGTGACACAATATTAAAGGTACAACAACTATCCTGATGCAAAGGTAAGATAGGAAGAATGTTAAAAGCCAATACGGTCCATCAGGAACTCTTTAATTACCTGAAAATCAAAGAAGAATCCTACAGAATGTGGACACATAGACAAACTGCTAAGGACAGATACAAAAAAATAGCACAAGCATGAAGTAACAAACTCAGAAAGGCTAAGGGACAAGTTGAGTTATACATATCATGGGACATAAAAGGCAATAAGAAGAAGTTCTATAAATACATTAGAAGCAAGAGAAAGAAAAAGGAAATTGTTAAGTCTTCTACGTAGTAGGGAAGGAGATTACATCAAGAAGGCTGAGGTGTTTAATGCCTATTTTGTTTCAGTCTTCACTCAAAGAGTTAATGGTGACCAGATGCTTAACACACTTAATATTAACAATAAGGGGGAAGGAACACAAGCCAGAATAAGGAAAGAACAGGTTGAAGTACATGTAGATAAGTTAGATGTATTCAAATCAGTAGAACCTGATGAAATTCATGATAGGAGACAAGGAACTAGCTGAAGCAATCTCAGAACTATTAGCAATTTTCTTCAAGAACTCATGGATGACAGGTGAGGTCCCAGAGGACTGGAGAAGGAGAAACATAGTACCTATCTTTACAAAGGGGAACAAAGAAGACCCAGTGATTTATAGACTAGTCAGCCTAATATTGATCCCTGGAAAGATATTGGAACAAATGATTAAACAATATGTTTTTAAGCATCTAGAGAATAATAGAGTTATAAGTAGCGGCCAGCATGGAGTTGTCAAGAACAAATCATGACAAACTAACCTAATTTCTTTCCATGGCAGAATTACTGGCCTAGTGGATGGGAGGGGGAGCAGTAGAAATGATATATCTTGATTTTAGTAAGGCGTTTGACACAGTCTCTCATAAGATTGTCATAAGCAAACTAAGGAAATGTGGTCTACATGAAATTATAAGGTGGGTGCACGACTGGTTGGAAGTTTAACTATCAGTGGTTTGCTGTCAAGCTGGGAGGACAAAATGGGGTCCCTCAGGGGTCTGTCCCTGGTCTGGTACTGTTCAATATGTCTATTAATGACTTGGATAAAAGGAATGAAGAGTATGCTTATAATATTACAGATTACATCAAAATAGGAGAGGTTGCAAACATCTTGCAGGGCAGGATTAGAATTCAAAATGACCTTGGGAAATTGGAGAATTTGTCTAAATTTGACAAGATGAAATTCAGTGAAGACAAGTGCAAAGTACTACACTTAGGAAAGAAAAATCACATGCACAACTACAAAACAGGGAATAACTGACTAGGAGGTAGTACTACTTTAAAGGATTGTGGAGGGATAGTGAATTACAAATTGAATATGAGTCAACAATATGATGCAGTTCTGAAAAGGCTAATATCATTCTGGGCTGTATTAACAGAAAATGTCATATATAAGACACAGAAGATAATTATCCTGCTCTACTTGGCACTGGTGAGGCCTCAGCTGGAGTATGTGCCCAGTTCTGGGTGCCACACTTTAGAAAAGATGTGGACAAATTGGAGGGAGTCTAGAGGAGCGCCATAAAAATAATAGAAGGTTTAGAGAACCTGAACTATGAGGATAAGACTAAACATGCTCAGATTTTTTAACCTGAGAAAAGAAGACTGAGGAGGAACCTGAAAATGGTTTCAGATATGTTAAAAGGCTGGTACAAAGAAGAGAGTGATTGATTGTTCTCCATGTCCACTGATGGTAGGACAACAGGCTGGAGGGCCTGTAGGAGAGGAGGCTGGTGGGCTGGCTGGAGGAGCAGCAGCAGCAGCAGTAGTAGTCGTCATCACGAAAGAAAAAAAAAGTGTTGGGGTGGAGGTTTGAGGGAGATGGAGAATTTTATGACTCCAAATAATCTGGAAACTGAAGAGAAGTCTATTAGAGAGAGAGAATGAGTAGAAACTGGGGGGGTGGGAGAGAATAGAAGCAGAATATAATTATAATGATTTTAGCAAAAAAAGACAAACTAAGGAAAGCAATAAACCAAGGTGTTATAATTGTAAGATTCCTAGCCAAAGAAATAAGAGTAGGCAATGTTAACCCTGTGAAAGTAACTGACTGAATTAAAAACAGCATAGAGGATATTGTAATAACCAGGAGGTTGCAAGATGGGGATCTTTTAGTTAAACATAAAAACAAAGAGCAGGCTGCTAAACTGCTAAAAATTAAAATAAGTTGACAGCTACCAAAGTATTTCACCGAAACAAAGGGGTAATATATGGGGTACCTCTTGGCCTGACCAATGATGAGATAACAAAGCACAGAAGATAAAGCGTTAGTAAGTGGCTAATTAACAAAAGAGGAGGATAAAACAAGTCATCAAGTTCTGTCCTGATTACATTTTAGGAGGTACTGTACCTGAAAAGCTAATACTAAAGTATCAGATATTTAGAACCAAGCCACATATTCCTTCTGCCATAATAAGGGATGAGTGCCAATGGTATGGATGTAACTAATGTTTGTAATGGGAAAATGAGATGCAGTAAATGTGGGGGGTGAGCAGTTCTATAAAAACTGTATAGAAGGGATGGAAAGCATGTGTAGTAACTATAGTGGGAGTCAGAGATCAGCATATAGTAGGTGTACTGCAGCAAGACCAGCTACAATGATACAAAAAACAAAAAAAATTAACATATTTTATGAAGAAGCTATAAAGAGAATCTCAAAACCTCACGCTCAAAAGGAAGAAAAAATCAGCACAGGAAAAGAGGAACTGCAGATACAGCCTCATTCTATAAAAAATATGATAAACACTGCAGAAAAAACAGGAGAGGATATATTAGTCATGAAAGGAGAGGTTTATTGCCTTTATGATAGAAGTGATAAATTGCACATTATATTGGAAAAAATATATAAAAACTTAAAATTTTAGCAAGGACAATGGAAAAATATTTCTCTGTTTGCAAGCTGTCAATGAATTGTATTCATCCAACCTTGAATGAGGATAATGGTGAAATAGGACTAGTGTAGGAACCACAATCTTTTTGTTGGAATGGTCACAGTTTGATAGCACATGCTCAAGAACTAAGAAAAATATACTGGGAATGAGAACTAAACCAGATATTATATGTTTCCAGGAAACATAGTCAGTTGAAAAGCTTGCTTTTAAAATTGCAGAGTATATTGCCTTTAGGCAAGACCAAAAAGTAGGCATAGGAGGCGGTGTTTGTACTTTTATAGGAAAGATTAAGGCCTGGTCTAAATTAGAATTATACATTGGTAGAACTACGTCTCTCAGGAGTGTGAAAAATCCACATGCATGAGACATAGCTATACTGACCCAAACCCCAGTGTAGACAACACTGGGTCAGTAGAAGAATTCTGTCAACCTAGCTAATGTCTCTCGGGAAGATGGATTAGCTATGGCAATGGGAGAATCCTTTCTGTCATCATAAGTATTGTCTACACTCTACAGTGAAGCACTACAGTGGCACAGCTGCAGCAGTGTTTTAAGTGTGGACAAGCCCTAAACTATATAGAATTAGAGAATGAAGAAATAAGTCTTAAATATAATGTTGTTGAGATTCCAATGCAGAAGAGAAATATTTCTTTAAGGATTTATAAAACACCTCTACCTTGATATAACGCTGTTCTTGGGAGCCAAAAAATATTACCATGTTATAGGTGAAACCGCGTTATATCAAACTTGCTTTGATCTGCCGGAGTGCGCAGCCCTGCCCCCCCCCAGAGTACTGTTTTACCGCGTTATATCCAAGTTCATGTTATATCGGGTCGCGTTATATCGGAGTAGAGGTGTACCTACAGCCCGTGTGGGAAATTTGAAAGCTCAGAATAACAAGAAATAGCAAAGAACACAAAAAGACCATACATTACATGCAGTGACCTAAACAGTCATAATAAGTTGTGCAGATAGTGATGGTGCCTGTCTAGAAAGGTTCACAGACAAAAAACTATCTTGTGGTTTTAAGTGATAGATTTAATGCAGCAGATGGTAGGTTTTCTTGCTTAGATTTGGATCATAAACAGATATTGCAAGCAAATGCAACTAGGAAATACATAAGGAAGAAGAAATGGGAAGTGATCATTTCCCCGTCCTTATTACTTTCCTAGGACAAGGTAAGGTTGAGGGTAATGTAAAGTTACTCACCTGAAATTTTAAGAAAGCTAACTAGGAGATATTTACATATAAATGTACTGAATTTGTGAATGATGACTATGAGTGATGACAGAGAATTTCAATGACAATGTAATAAAAGGGATAATAGCAGCAGCTACTGTAGCCAGACCTAAAATATTGAAGTACCCCAAAACTCATTTCTGTGGTGGAATGCTAAAGCACAAAGAATTATTTAAAAAAAATCAGAGAGTTGGAACAAGTATTGTGGGGAGTTAAATAAAGATACCAAAACATCAGAAATATACAAGCAAATTAGAAGAATTCATGGAATTCAGAATAAGAGTAGTGACATCCCAGTCTTGTTGGGCCTGCCAAAATTGTTAGAAGTGCTGATCATGAGAGAGCAGAACTTTTCACAGAAATTTTCCAATGGGTGAGAAATCATGAAAATCAAAGTGCACACAATGTCACTCACTCACTCACGCATGCCCGTCACCCCAATCGGGGTATGGGCCGCCAACAACAGATCTCCAGAGTCCTCTATCCTGGGCCATTCGTTCTAATTGATTCCAGGTATATCCCATTTTTTTGCTATCAGCCTGAAGGTCACGTCGCCAGGTGTTTCTTGGATGGCCTCTTTTCCACTTGCCTTGGGGGTTCCACTGCAGTGCCTGTCTGGTGATGTTAGTTGGCTGCTTGCGTAGTGTATGTCCTATCCAACCCCACCTTCTCCTTCTGATTTCTCCCTCTGCTGGGAGTTGACAGGTCCTCTCCAAGAGGTGGATGTTACTGATGGTGTCTGCCCAGAGGATCTGGAGAATCCTTTTGAGGCAGCTATTTATGAAGGTCTGGATCTTCCTGATGGTTGTTTTGGTTGTCCTCCAGGTTTCAGCTCCATACAGTAGGACTGATTTCACATTGGAGTTGAACAGTTGAATTTTTATTGCCAAAGACAGCTCTCTGGAGCTCCAGATGTTCTTGAGCTGTAAGAAGGCTGCTCTTGCCTTACCAATCCTTACTTTGATGTCTGCGTCTGTGCCACCCTGCTGGTCGACGATGCTACCTAGGTAGGTGAAGGACTGCACTTCTTCCAGAGGGCTTCCATTCAGTGTGACTGGGTAATTGCTAGTGGAGTTAATCCTAAGGATCTTGGTCTTGTCCTTGTGAATGTTGAGGCCAACCAGTGATGACCTGGCTGCCACTACGTTGGTCTTCTCTTGCATCTGCTGTTTACTGTGCGAAAGGAGTGCAAGGTTGTCAGCAAAGTCCAGGTCATCGAGCTGGGTCCACAACGTCCACTGGATTCCGTTCCTACGCTCGTAGGTGGATGTCTTCATAATCCAATTGATGACGAGGAGAAAGAGAAGTGGTGACAACAAGCATCCTTGCCTGACTCCAGTTCGCACCTGGAAGCTGTTAGTAAGCTGCCCTCCATGGATCACTCTACAGTGTATACCGTCATATGAGTTCTTGATCAGGTTGACCACCTTTGCTGGGATGCCGTAGTGCCGAAGGAGCTTCCAAAGGGTCTCTCGATCCACGCTATCGAACGCTTTCTCATAGTCAACAAAATTGATGTACAACGAGGAGTTCCACTCTATAGACTGCTCCACTATGATGCGAAGAGTTGCTATCTGGTCCGTGCACGATCTGTTCTGCCGGAAACCTGCCTGTTCATCTCGTAGCTGTGGATCGATGGCATCCTTCATGCTCTCTAGAGGACTCGGTTGAAGACCTTCCCTGGCACTGACAGGAGTGTGATTCCTCTATAATTGGCACAGTTGCTAAGGTCTCCTTTCTTGGGGATTTTGATGAGATATCCCTCTTTCCAGTCTACCGGAATCACTTCTTCTTCCCATATCTTCTCAAAGAGGGGGTACAGCATTTCCACTGAAGCATCCAGGTCTGCTTTCAGGGCCTCTGCTGCGATGTCATCAGGCCCAGCCGCCTTCCTATTCTTCATCATGGTGATGGCTTTTCTGATCTCGTCTCTGGTTGGTTTATAACAATTAATTGGGAGGTCCTCATTAGCTGAGTTGATATCTGGTGGATTTGGTGGTGCTGGTCTGTTCAGGAGTTCCTCAAAGTGCTCCGCCCATCTGTTCATCTGTTGTTCTATTCCTGTTATAGACTTTCCCTGCTTGTCTTTAACAGGACGTTCTGGCTTGCTGAACTTTCCAGACAGTCGCTTGGTAGGATCATACAGCTGTTTCATATTACCGCTGTATGCTGCCTGCTCCGCTTCTGCTGCCAGTTCATCCACATACTCTCTCTTGTCCTTCCTGATATTCCTCTTCACTGCTCTGTGGGTTTCAGCATACTCTTTTTGAGCTTTGGCCTTTGCTGCTCTAGTCCTGCTGTTGTTGACTGCTGCCTTCTTCTTCTTTCTGTCTTCTATCTTGATCAAGGTCTCTGCTGTGATCCACTCTTTCTGCTGGTGTTTCTTAATTCCAAGCACTTCCTGGCATACTGACCTAAGTGTCTCTCTCACTTTCTGCCATCTGTTTAGTACACTGTATTCCTCTTCCTCAGACCGATCCTGTAATACTGAAAACTTATTCTTCAGCCTCAGTCCAAAATCTTCCTTGGTCTTATGGTCCTTCAGAAGGCTGACGTTGTACTTCACTCTTCTGTCTGATGTGTCTATCCAGTTTTTTTTCAGCTTCAGCTTCAATCTGGCCACCACTAAATAATGGTCGGACACCGTGTCTGCTCCTCTTCTAACTCTAACGTCCTGCAAGGATCTTCTAAACTTCTTGCTAATGCAGACATGATCGATCTGATTTTCTGTCGTGCCTGCTGGTGATATCCAGGTACTCTTGTGGATCCGTTTATGAGGAAAGATACTGCCTCCTATGACCAGGTTGTTAAGTGCACACAAATCCACAAATCTCTCTCCATTCTCACTCATCTCTCCCAGAGCGTGGGTCCCCATGACTTGTTCGTACCTGTGTTGTCAGGTTCAATTTTGGCATTAAAGTCTCCCATAAGGATGATGATGTCTTTGTCTGGGAGAATCTCTAATATTTTCTGGAGTCTGTTGTAAAAATAATCTTTGCCTCCTCTTCGCTGTCATTAATTGGAGCATAGCACTGAACAACATTCATCTTAATCCTCTTCACTTTAGTTCTGAAGGATGCTGTGATGATCCTGGGACCATGTGCCTCCCAACCAATCAGTGCTCTCTGTGCCTGCTTGGACAACATGAAGCCTACTCCTTGTGTGGGGGGTGCGTCGCTCTCTTCATGTCCTGAATACAGCAACAACTCTCCTGTCAACAGTCGTCTCTGCCCCGCTTGCGTCCATCTTGTCTCACTAATGCCTAATAGGGTCAGGTTGTTGCTCCTCATCTCTGCTGCAACCTGCGCCGTCTTTCCTGACTCATACATGGTCCTCACGTTCCATGTGCCTATGGTAATCCTCCTGGTTGCAAGAAGGGTAATCGGCTTAGTGGCTTCCTCACGGCTTTTACCACCCCGCGTCATGCATCTTCGAATTGAAGACCCTTCTTTTTCCAGGGTAAAAGTCTCTGTTGTCTCTATTGTTGGCGTTTCTGTAGCAGGTTGATTTTTTACTGGGTGTAGTTGCTAGCCCCACGCCCAACCCTCCTCCTTTATTCTGACTTGGGACTGGCAGATGGCCCCAAAGGACCTCTCTAGTGGAGTTGCACACAATGTAATGTTTAGATATCTTCCTGAAAGCAGTTTGAGGGTTCCTTTGGAATTGTATAATATTACATGGGAACAAGGAGTGACACAAAGAATTACAAGAGATTTCAGACTGGGGAAATGCTTGGGTTTTAAGATCTCCATTGCTAGAAGCAAAAGACTAACCTTTACAAAAAGGAAAGCTACAAAGGAATATAAACTGTATCTGTATGGAGAACAACTAGATATAGATTAAAGGTTTAAATTCCTAGGGATAATACTTGATACTAAATTATTTTGGAAAGATAATATAGACTATTTTAAAAATAAATGCAAGAGAAGAATCACCTGCTTAAAAGTGTTGCGGAAACTAATTGGGAGGCAAATGAGAAGACACTGCTGAAGATATTCAAAGCCTTAATCACACCAGGCATCAACTATAGCTGCCAAGCTCCAGGGTCAGCATCAAAATCAGAATTTAAAAAATTAGATTTAATAAGAGCACAGGCACTATGCATTGCTTGCAGTGCATTTATTCTAACACCCAGTTGCACACTACAGATAGCTGCTAGTGAAATGCCAGTTACACTACAAATGAAACTACTGGTCCAAACTTCCTCGGCCAAAGTTAATGGGAATTACAATGATGAAAGTACCAAACAAATTTATGAGGATTGTTGCAAATTCAGTAGGCAGACTAAAGCACACGATCTTAGAACGCCACATGCTGTTTGAGTTAAAACATGGATGCAGGAGTTGAAAGAGATGGAAAAACTCAAAGTCAAAACTTTTGGTCATGGGACAGAAAGTCACATGTCCAAATGTGGATTTGGATTTATTCTATAAACTTAAGGGTAAAAAGGAGACAATGGGTATTAAACAAATGGAGTGTACTAGTATATAGATGAAAAGTAGAGTTGTTTGTGACAAATATATACAGATAGGTCCAAACAAGAAGAGTAGGGATGGCACATTGTAAAACTGGGAATTAGTGCAGCTAAAAGAATATCCAATTTTGTAGCTGTCATGACAAACTAGTAGCAATTAATGCTAGTGTTAAACTGGATCTGGGATGTATGCCCAGCAGCACCAGTCATTTTTTTGGACTCAATGTCAGGCCTCATGGCAATAAAAAAGGGAGTGTCAGTATGTAGAAGAGCTTTAATCAATGAAATTATATTTCTAACATCAGTTAGTTCAGATGGGGATACATGTAGCATTAGCTTGAATCCCAGTCCACATGGGGAATGAAATGGCAGACAAAGCAGCCACAAGCACTGTAAGAAATGGAAAGATAGACATAGAAATACTCTTGAATAAACAGGAATTCAAAAGTTTAGTACAGAAAAAATTAAAATAATGGCAAAAAATTTGGATCAATGAAAAATGAGGAAGAACGTTTTTTGCATTGTGCCCTAGAGTTGAGAAGAATAATGTTCTTCAGAGCTTGGATTGGGAAAATGAAGTGAATTTGTTTAGAATACTATAAAAACAACAAAGAGTCCTGTGGCACCTTATAGACTAACAGATGTATGGGAGCATAAGCTTTCATGGGTGAATACCCACTTTCACCCATGAAAGCTTATGCTCCAATATGTCTGTTAGTCTATAAAGTGCCACAGGACTCTTTGCTGCTTTTTACAGATCCAGACTAACATGGCTACTCCTCTGATGTTTAGAATACTCGCTGACCATTGTGGCATGAATGAAACTTTTTTTCAAATTAAAAAAACCTCAGAGATGTACTATGTGCATGCTCTAAGGTAGAAGAAATAAGTGATTACCATTTATAGGATAAGAAAGAGAAAAGCTTTTGACAGATTTAAATGTCTTAAGATAACAAATGTTACATTAATGTTTAGTAACAATATCAGGGAAATGGGATAGTATTAGAAAGGCATTGTTACGTTACCTGAAAGACATAGGGCAGAACCAGAGAATATAAACTGCTAGGTATTTAAAAATTATTGTTGGTGGCAGCTGTAGAAAATCCAGATAAGTCTGTTTCACCATGGAAAGAACAAAGAAAAGAAAGGAGTTTAAAATAACTCCCTGGTGTCATGTTTTTCTATATCTGATATGGACTGGCTACAGAGCTTGCTTATACACCAGGTGGGTTCATCATATGATCCTTTAATGAGCTGCCAGATATGGCTGAGGTTAGTTTAAATAAGGTCTTTTACACACAGTGCCACCTAATGCCTGAATGTATACTACAGATTAACATTCCATCTTCCCCTTTAAGTTCTACATTCTTACCATTTACAAGATTTATACTATCATGCTGTCTTTGAAATTCAGTATAGTTCATTCTATTAAATATCTCTGAATCATGCTGGTTTTCTAATTACATGTCCCAAACACGTAACAACTTGATCACCTGACTGTCCAATAGTTTCAATAACTGGTTTTGGTTGGTTTGGAATCTCTGAGTGATCGTCGTCTTGTTCAGTATCCACCATCTGTAGAGTTTGCTCTGTTGATTGTTCTTTTCAGGGAATAAACTGTAGACGTTGATGGTTTCTGTTGATCTCTCCACTGTCAGTCTTGATCACATGATCTGAGCACTGAATTTTTTGTTCACGACAGCTGACTTGGTCCATCCTTTTCTCCATCCAATTTAACATGAACACTGTCACTAGATTCTAGACTCGGCAGTTCTCTGAGTGATGTCTGTTATAAAAGTGTTCATAAGCTCTCTTAGCCTTTTATCCAATTTGGCTACTCTTGTCATGTAGGGCCACTTTGCACATATTACTGTTCCAGCCATGGAAAAGAACCTCTGAATTGTCTTCCAGTCAGGAGTTGTGCTGGACTATATCCAGTAGCCACTATTGGTGCTGATCTGTAACTCAGAAGAGCAAAGAATGGATCTCCGGCTGTATGACTTTCCTGGCAGTCTGAATGGCTCTCTCAACCTCTTCATTCACTTGTGGGTAATGTCATTTCATTCAGAATGACTTAAATTCTGCTGTAGTGAATTGTGATCTGTTTTCCATTGCTAGTTATTCTGGGATACCAAAGGGAGAAAAAGTGAACTTCAGTTTCTCAATAGCACTGCAACATGTTAGGTCTTTCAAATACTTTATTGCTATATACCTATATATAGTCTTCTACAAACCCATAATGATGTCCTCCCAAGATCTCTCTTGTAGGCATGTTTGTACACTTTATGGTTCAGCATTGTCTCTTAAGTTGATTTGTACTGGATCGCCTTTCAAAAGTCCTCTATCATCAAGTTCTTCCACCTTTCTCACTAGACCCATCATGGCTGGCACCCTGCAGCTAAGAAGGTTGTTTGTCTTTGACCATATGCACTCTGAATGTATAGCTTTTGTCTTTGTAAGTGGTTTGGTGAACTGGCCTATGCAATTCAGAATACCTCCAGGGCTAGTCAGATGCTGTGTCTGGTGACTTCAGCTCTAGGAAAGTTTCAAGATCATTATAAATTCCTTCTGACATGACTGATATCCACTCCTAGGTCAATTTTAAAGTTAATAGTCTTGCCATTAATATTCAATTTCACTTTCCAGGAAGGCTCTATGTCTTCACAAGTGAGATCCCAGAAACAATTACACTTTTCTATAATATGAGTCAACTCTCTGACTGCTTTGGTGCAGCAAACAGCTGCAAAATTTCCATATTTCATGCAGGTATTACACCATGCACCTCAGGTTCGACATGTGTCATCTCTTGGTATATGACTTTTTCCATACTTTGTGCATGTAGACTGGAATTTGTCCCTCTTAACCTGAGAGTTCTCTCTCCTTGAATCAGGGGTTTATGAGAAAGAAGGACTTTTAACACTCAAGTCTTTGTTTGGAGCTTCTAAGCTAGTTTCAGGTTTTTCAAGTTGCTTCTACCTTTTGTTCTATTGTTTGACTAATTCTGACTGTTTTGCTGTCTGTTGTATGGCTGTGGCTAGGGTTAAACCACTCTTCAGTGGTAGCTGTTGTTAAAGGTTTTTTATCAGTTAACCCAATGACCAGCCTGTCTGACACTTCCATGTTTTGCATTCCCAAAATTATAGTTTTTAGCCAATGTATGCAGAGTTTTTAATCAAACATTTCGCATTTCCCCTGGTTGTTGAACTCTCTGATGAAAACGTGCTCTTTCATAAATCACATTACTTTGGGGTATAAAGTCTGCATCAAACATAGCCAGAACCATATCACGGTTATCTTTGTGACTGTCTTCAGTAAATCAAAGGATGTAGATATGCTTTGCTTGCTTTCCCATAGCATAAATTAAAGACAATAGGTGTATATCCCCAGTTTCTTTGTGAAGCTTGGTAGCAGTGCAAAATCTTACTTCCAGTCTCTTCATTCTGAAGGTTTGTCAAAGCTGAATTCTCTGGGGCATTGAAGAGTGGCATATTGATGAGATACTGCAACCTTTGTTGCTTTGTTCCTTCTGTTTCTGTTCTTAGGTTACTCTTGATGCCATGTCATGATCTTCTATACCAGATATGGATGGGCTACATAGCTTGCTTATATACACTAGATGTGTTCATCATAAGGTCCTGGAATGCTCTGCCAGGTATGGCTGAGATTATTTTAAATGAGGTCTTTTATACACAGTGCCACCTAGTGGCTGAGCAGTATAATACAGTAGTCATCAGGGACAAGGAGGTTGTACAGGGGAAAAGTGAGCCCTGAGAGCCTGGAGTTAGGAATCTGGCAAGAAGCTAGGAGGGAGTGAAGTAGCCACAAAGAGTATATTAGGCTCCTGAGTTATCAAGGTAAGAAGATAGAGAGGCTTGGTAAGAAAAATCCCAGAGAAACCTCAATAGGGACAGAGTCTTAGGACCTGGATTACTGGTTATAGGGTTCCTTGGCTGGAAACCTGTGTAGAGGGTAGGCCTGGGTTTCCCTGCCAGCCACTTGTATAGTAGCACAAAACCTCAAGTTGGGGCTGAACACCATCTGGAGATGGAATTTAGACAATTGTCCTGTTAGACTTTGTAACCCCAAAAAGGGAGGATTAAATGGTGACCTGGCTGCAGGGCCCAAGTTATCGCAGAGAGAGCAGTAAGCAGCAAAAGGGCACCTTATGCACTGAGAGCTACATTCCTAGACCTAGATGCAAGGAGTTACATTACCCATGATTGGCAACCCAATGACATCAAAATATTCCTTAAAGGATTTTCATTGTTAAAATAGTATAATAGTATAGGACCTGGGTCGGCTCCAGTCACCAGTGCAGCAAGCAGGTGCTTGGGGCAGCCAAGGGGAAGGGGCAGCACGTCCGGTTCTTTGGCAGCAGGCCCCTCTCGGAGGGAAGGACCTGCCGCCAAAGTCCTGCCGAAGAAGAAAGCCGCGCAGTGGAGCTGCCGCCAAGTGCAGCCGACCACTATCGTGGCTTTTCTTTTTCCCACCGCTTGGGGCGGCAAAAACCCTGGAGCTGGCCCTGTATAGGACAAGCAGTATAATCAGTCCTGAATCCTTAAAATT
This sequence comes from Gopherus evgoodei, assembly GCF_007399415.2. Lineage (NCBI taxonomy): Eukaryota > Metazoa > Chordata > Testudines > Testudinidae > Gopherus > Gopherus evgoodei. Next base: position 57,540,772 of record NC_044326.1, read on the forward strand.
CCAACTATCCTTCTGGAAAGGAATGTTACAGGAACTCCATGTCATTTAATTGCCAGGAAAGGCCAGGAAAACATGTATATGGCAGGTGGACTTGTGAAGCTTTAGAATTACAATAGAGCCATTGAAGTTCCCTAGCTAAAGTTGGGTCTCATTTTGCATTTAAAATGAGGATTCAACCTCTGGTTTTTGTATGAACTACAGGGTCTGTCCAATTTTTTCAGCACATAATTTCTGAGTAAAGCTTGGATTTTCTGAGGATTTAAGTCAATCTTAGTTCATGTGCTCTAATCGGTTAAAAACTGACCTTAAAAAGAAACTCACATTTTGTATTTTGTGATTTTTCTGATCCCTCTAAGATAAAAACTACAGACTATAGAAAGTCAGAAAGTTCTGCATAGTGAGAATTTAGAGGTCTCCAGGGTTGTATAACCACTTTGTTAACACATAAAAAGAAAAGAAAAGAAAAGGAACTACTCATTTTACCTTGTGCACTGCAGTTACCAGAGAGTAAACACAGTTTATAGCTGTTACTTCCATTCTCTGACCTTGTAAGCAGGAGGTTTTATGAACAGTTCAGGAAAGGAATGCATCACTGCCATTTTCTGTATCCATGTTCTGGAGGACTGGCATGAGTTCAATACACAGATCCAGGAATGTGGCTTTTCACATCCAAAAGTTCTACAGTTGCTGCTAGTCATCCCAAACTTGCATTATGATGTGAATCCACGGTCAGTGTTTGTTCCTCAGGCCTAGAAGCAGTGCTCCACCATCTGTAGCTGCTCCATGAGTGCCAACAACCACCTTGAATTGGTTTTTGCTATATCCCATAGCAATCTGTCCTCAAAGAAATCATTTACCCCATTGTTGCAGTACTTCCTGAGGCTCTGCAAATACTGGAGTATCAGTCATTGTGTGTTTGCAACATTCTTGACAATAGTGCAAAGCTTGTGGGCTCATACGTCCAACAGATGGTGGACAGCAACAAGTGCTGCACGGTTTGTTTGTTTTTTTAAAAGATGCAAAAATTCCAGGATAGGGATGGCATTATGGGATGGAGAAAGTTGCATGATGGGGACTTGACTCTCTGCATGACTCATTTCTATCCCACAACTCATTTCTATCCCACAAAAAGCCATTGTGCTGGAGAGTAGTGAGTGGCACAGAAGGATACCCATGGTGCACCACACTTTGTGTTGATACAAGCACTCCCGGTGAGCACACAAAGTGCCAACTCAAGTAGTCAAGTATGTATGCACACAAGTGATATACTAACTGCAGCAGCTTTGCACCAAAGTAAGCTACATCAACCAAAGTTTGAAGTGTGGACATGGCCTCAGTTATTACAATAAAGCATACTATTTCAAAGGGAAAGGAAGTGTCAAGAGTCTCTCCATTTAATTTTCTTTTTCAAAAGTAGTGTGTTACCTAGCTGCCAGGAAAGAACAAATCAGTGATACCACTGGGCCCAGGAGAGCAGGAAGAGTTGTGAACAAGTGTTTATTATAGGAGATGATGAGAAGTCCATGGTAAGCACTAGAAAATATATAGCACTTTAACAGGAAAATGTGTATGTAATAGTCATAATTGAATTAAAATGAATTGCTTACAACCTTGTTTCTGTTTTCCCATTCATCAGGACTGAAGGGCCATATTATTATACTAACAATAAGATACTGCAGATCACATTTTATAAGTCCATTGATAAACGCCATAGGTAACTAGAGTTCCTGATGTACCTGGTGCATGTATTAATAGCCCTATGGAATATGCCCTGTCATGTCTTAAAGCTGAAATACTTTGATAGAACCTGAATCCTAATCATTCAGATGTTAACTAAAATTCATAACATGAACTAACACTCATGGAACATTTTCTAACTTTTTTTTTGGGTGGGGGGAGTAAATGAGGAAACTTCAGTCAGTAGGATTCTTTTCTGTGGCACTTGCAAAGATTTGGAAAGCATTAGTGTATGCTGGATCTAAAGAACATAGTTCCCTTTCATATGTAAATGGAAAAATTAAAACGGCAGGGCTGAATGTTAATGCGTAGCTCTTGGGTAAAAACATTTTGTCTATGGCAGAATGACTTGTGAAGGATAATGTAAATATAGCGCTCATCACTGTCGTACCATCAGCTATTGGTGACCAAGAACTTATGAGATGACTAATGGCCAATGATTACCAAATGAGCCAGTGCTCTCAACCTAGTTTCCAGTGAATAGATGTCTGCATTAGATAACCACCACTATACCTGGCAGCAATTGTCACCCTTTTTGGTAATGTTAGTGTTTAATGATTGGCCTCTCTGCTAAGTGATACCAAGTACTGTACCACAAAGCACAAGTGCCATATTTTGTAGAGCTGTTTGGAAAATGGTAACTATTTTTCATGAAAATTTTTGAAATAAATAAAAATTGAACATTATGGGAGGGTTTATTTTTTGTTTGACAGAAGGATGAGGATGTTTCATCGCCCTTAATTCCCTCCTGCGTGAGCCTCTGCCCCCTCCCGCTCAGTGTTCCCATGTGCCTGCTGACCTTATGTGCCTCTGACTTCTCCTTCTATTGTCCCCATTGCCCTGCCATCCCCCTCCCTCATCCTCTTACACTGAACCAACAGGTCCTGGCCACTCACTTACTCTACAGCTCTTCTGGGAGGTGTCCTAATTTTCTCCCCCAACAGTCCTGTCTTCAGGGGATGTCGTTATCCCACATCTCCAGTCTTCAGGGGGGACACCAAATGGAGCCACTGTCTCCCACACCCCATTCCCACTAGGAGAGCATTGGTATCTTCAGGAGTAGGGACTCAGGGACTGAGATAATTTAATGGGAGGGATGGGATTAACACTGACCACATAGAAACTCCAACATACCCTTCAGCTATTCCCATAGCTGAAGTTGCGTATCTTACATTGACACCCCACCCCCAGTGCAGATCAGGCCTTAGAGACTAAGAAATTTATTTGGACATAAGCTTTAGTGGGCTAGAACCCACTACATCAGATGCATGGAGTAGAAAATACAGGAGCAGGTATAAATACATGAAAAAATGGGAGTTGCCTTACCAAGTGTGAGGTCAGTCTAACGAGACAATTCAGCTAACAACAGGATACCAAAGAAGGAAAAATAACTTTTGAAGTGGTAATAAGAGTGGCCTATTTCAGACAGCTGACAAAAAGGTGTGAGTAAAAGTAGAGAGAAAAATTAATACTGGGGAAATTAGGTTTAAGTTTTGTAATGACCCAACCACTCCCAGTCTTTAGTCAGGCCTAATCTGATGGTGTCCTGTTTGTAAATTAATTCCAGTTCTGCAGTTTCACATTGAAGTCTGTTTCTGAAGTTTTTTTGTTGAAGAATTGCCGCTTTTAGATCGGTTGTTGAGTGACCAGAGAGATTGAAGTGTTCTCCTACTGGTTTTTGAATGTTATGATTCCTCATGTCAGATTTGTGTCCGTTTATTCTTTTGCGTAGAGACTGTCCGGTCTGGCCAATGTACATGGCAGAGGGGCATTGCTGGCACATGATGGCATATATCACATTGGTAGAGGTGCAGGTGAACGAGCCCCTAATGGTGTGGCTGATGTGATTAGGTCCTATGAAGGTGTCACTTGAATAGATATGTGGACAGAGTTGGCACCAGGGTTTGTTGCAGGGTTTGGTTCCTGGGTTGGTGTTTTTGGTGCGTAGTTGCTGGTGAGTATTTGCTTCAGGTTTGGGGGCTGTCTGTAAGCGAGGACTGGCCTGTCTCCCAAGGTCTGTGAGAGTGAGGGATCATCCTTCAGGATAGGTTGTAGATCCTTGATGATGCACTCAAGAGATTTTAGTTGGGGGCTGTAGGTGACGGCTAGTGACATTTTGTTATTTTCTTTGTTGTGTGACTTTTGGGTACCCTTCTGGCTCTGTCAATCTGTTTCTTCACTTCACCAGGTGAACACTGTAGTTTTAAGAATGCTTGATAGAGATCCTGTAGGTGTTTTTCTCTGTCTGAGGAATCTGAGCAAATGCGGTTGTATCTTAGAGCTTGGCTGTACACAATGGATCATGCGATGTGGTCTGGATGAAAGCTGGAGGCGTGTAGGTAAGTATAGCGGTCAGTAGGTTTCCAGTATAGGATGGTGTTTATGTGACCATCACTTATTAGCACTGTAGTGTCTAGGAAGTGGGCTTCTTGTGTAGACTGGTCCAGGCTGAGTTTGATGGTGGGGTGCAAATTGTTGAAATCTTGGCAGAATTCCTCAAGGGCCTCCTTCCCATGGGTCCAGATGATGAAGATGTCATCAATGTAGCTCAAGTAGAGTAGGGGCATTAGGGGACGAGGGCTAAGGAAGTGTTGTTCCAAGTCATCCATAAAAATATTGGCATACTTTGGGGCCATGCAGGTATCCGTAGCAGTCCCACGGGCTTGAAGGTATAAATTGTCCCCAAATCTGAAATAGTTATGGGTGAGGACAAAGTCACAAAGTTCAGCCACCAGGCGTGCCGTGATGGAATCAGGGATACTATTCTTGATGGCTTGTAGTGCATCTTTGTGTGGAATGTTCGTGTAGAGAGTTTCTACATCCATGGTGGCCAGGATGGTGTTTTCTGGAAGATCACCAAAGGACTGTAGTTTCCTCAGGAAGTCAGTGGTTTCTCGAAGATAGCTGGGAGTGCTGGTAGCATAGGGCCTGAGGAGAGAGTCTACATAGCCAGATAATCCTGCTGTCAGGGTGCCAGGGAGTCCAGGATTCCCGGGTTTATGGATTATGGGTAGCAGATAGAATACCCCTGATCAGGGCTATAGGAGTGTGTCAGTGTATATTTGTTTCTGTGCTTCTTTAGGGAGTTTCTTGAGCAGATGGTGTAGTTTCTTTTGGTAATCCTCAGTGGGGTTAGAGGGTAATGGCCAGTAGAATGTGGTGTCAGAGAGTTGTCTAGCAATAAATAAGTTCAGTTATGTCCACTAGATCAAAATAATATCCTATATATTGTATTTCTATTCATTATTTTCCTTATCAAATCTCTTCTGTTGATTTTTATAGGTTATCTAGTATAAAATAACGTGCAAGACTGGGTGTCTTCAGATCTCTGATAGGAAATCCCCATTACAGCAATAAATATATCTGTGGCAGGCAATTGGCAAGCTACCTTGATCATGATAGTCTCTGGCTGACAATCACACAAAACTGTGACCAGAAAGCATATTTTAAATGTTTCAGCACTCGGATTTTCCTAGCTACCCCTTTCAAGTTTTTTATGAACAACTTGTGTATAGATCAAAACATGCTAATTTCATCATTGCTGGCCACCATCATAAAAGAATCATATGAAAGCATATGGGTACACTGACTAACTTTAAGCAACCAAAACTTTTGCAGAAATACTGAAGTGATTCCATAAGATAAAAGGGTGTGCTGTTTGAAACAATAGTATTTTTCCATAAAAACATATGACAGTACCATATGTCACATATCAGTTACATTTTTATTTACAACATTGTCAGTGGGGCTGCTCAAATGGTCTAGGCGAGGCACCTGAGAAACAAGGGGTAACATGTTTTACTACCACACAAGACTTCTAATTTGGACCCCAAGTTCAGTTTCTTGATCCCCAGAGTGTGAGGGGGTGAAGTAATTTCAGAAAGCTCATACTCAACTCCTGGAAGTCACTGTATTCTCCAGAGACCACCCCTGACTACTCTTGAAGTCTTGTTAGGCTTCAGGGGATCAGCTTTCAAACACTGTCAGTGAGAAGTAGCGTCGTCATGATGAGTGGTCCAAAGCTGGTGAAAGGAAGTAAGATAGTGGAGAAAATGTGGCGATCCTAATACCAACCAGACACATACACAGTGACAAGTTGCGGAAAGGCTCTGTTAATAAATTAGAAAAAAGGAGCTTTGCCCAATGTAACTAGATCAATGCATTTACAACATCTACAAATGACTTTATTGTTCATTGCAGTAATTTACGCTGGCAACTATAGTAGCTGGGAAAACTTTACATAATTAAGATAAGCAAGAATATTTCCCAAATATTAGGATTTAAAGCCTTTAGTTTCCACAACTCCGCAACTTTACAGCATGAAGACATAAAATACAGCCACTATGCTGAATGCTACAATCCTGGATCCAGCAGTAGTGAAAAGCCAAAAAGTGTTTCTTCAGTTTGGCCATGATATATTTCCAGTGAGAAAGAATTCCAGAATGCAGCTGACAATATCTTGCACCCAGCAACCTCAAGCTTCACATTTAGGGGAATTACCTTATGGATTCAGGACTAACAGGTGGCATTGTCTGTCAGAGAAGGAGAGAGTGGTCTCTTACAGGGGTGTTGAACAATTTGTATGGGGCGGGTGTTGCGAGCTATGTTAACCCTGTATATTATGGAAACCGCTTCAAACCAAGAGGTGCTTCAGCACCCCCAGCAACTAGGTTGATACCCATCTTACGTAGCTGGGCTCTATGTAGGGCTTTGTGGACAGTAATTAGCAGTTTACATTTACTAGCAGAGTTATTAGCAGTAAGCGTAGAGCAAAAGTGTAATATGTTGTCACAAGTCCACTTTGTTGAGGGGACATGCAATTACATTTTGCACTACCTGATCTTTGACATAACTAAGGGCTAGTCTATACTACTCTGCTACATCAACACAGCTGCACCAATGCAGCTGTGCCACTGTAACACATCTGGTGAAGATACACTATGCCAATGAAAAAGCGCTCTCCTGTTAGCATAATTACTCCACCTCAACAAGAGGCAGAAGCTATGTGGGCAGGAGAGCAACTTAGCACTGGTGTGGACAAGCTCTAAGATAGTTAGCCCCAGGGTCAGTATGGTAGTCATTTAGACTACAAGTAACAACTAAAATTTATTTGTATTTCTATAACGAGGGGCATCTATCCAAAACTGGATTTGTGTAAACATTTCCATAGCACTTTTCATCCACAGAACTTAAGTAGGTAAGCATTGTTGTCCCCAAAGTTATAGATGCAGAGTGCAAAGCACATGTGTGTAAAACACATGTGTTCAAGGCTGAACCGGGAGATGCAATGGCAAAGCAGAAAGAGAAATGCAGTTCTCTTCATTCCTAGTGCACTGCCCTAGCCACAGGACTACACGGCTTTCCAAAAGGGATAAATGGCCATGGTGGGCTCTGAAACTAAGGCCTGGTCTACACTGCGTGTCTTTAGCAGCGTTAAACCAATTTAACACTGCACCCAGCCACACAACGAGGCCCTATATATCGATATAAAGGGCTCTTTAAACCGGTTTCTGTACTCCTTCCCGACAAGAGGAGTAGTGCTGAAATCAGTATTACCATATCAGATTAGGATTAGTGTGGCCGCAAATCGACGGTATTGGCCTCCATGGTATCCCACAGTGCACCATTGTGACTGCTCTGGACAGCAGTCCAAACTCGGATGCACTGGCCAGGTAGACAGGAAAAGCCCCGCGAACTTTTGAATTTCATTTCCTGTTTGCCCAGCTTGGAGCTCTGATCAGCACAGGTGGCGATGCAGGCCCAAATCCAAAAAGAGCTCCAGCATGGACTGTACAGGAGATACTGGATCTGATCACTGTATGGGGAGGCAAATCTGTTCTATCAGAGCTCCGTTCCAGAAGACGAAATGCCAAAACATTTGAAAAAAATCTCCAGACAGAGGCCACAGCAGGGACTCAGCATAGTGCTGCCTGACAAGCGTAACGGAAAGCCAAAGAACCAAATGGACGCTCATGGAGGAAGGGATGGGGGACTGAGGACTCCAGCTATCCTAGTCCCCGCAGTCTCCGAAAAGCATTTGCATTCTTGGATGAGCTCCAAATGCCTGTAGGGTCAAACATATTGTCCGGGGTGGTTCAGGGTAGAGCTCGTCAATTTACCGCCCCCCCCCCCCCCCCCCCGTGAAAGAAAAGGGAAAAAAATCATTTTTTGACTTTTTTTCAGTGTCACCCTATGTCTACTGCATGCTGCTGGTAGATGCGATGCTGCGGCAGCGAAGAGCACTATCCGCTCCCCTCCCCTCCCCGGTGGCAAAAGGTACAATATGATTGCTATCCGTCGTCATCATCAACCCGTGAGTGCTCCTGACAGGCCTCAGGTGAGGCCGGCCGGGGGCGCCTGGGTAAAAATAGGAATGATTCCTGGTCATTCCCAGTAGATGGTACAGAATGGCTGGTAACCGTCTTCAACATAGCAACTGGGGGCTGAGCTCCATCAGCCCCCTCCCTTTCATGTGTAAAGAAAAGATTCTGTACTGCCTGGACTATCATAGCAGCGGGAGGCTGGGCTCCTCTCCCCCGCACCGCTTAATGTCCTGCCTGGACTAATAGCAGCTGGAGGCTGCCTCCCCCTCATTTTATCTCACTAACAAGTCAGTGTTTCTTATTCCTGCATTCTTTATTACTTCATCACACAAATGGGGGGACACTGCAACAGTAGCCCAGAAGGGTTGGGGGAGCAGGGAAGCAACGGGTGGGGTTGTTGCAGGGGCACTCCATAGAATGGCATGCAACTCATCATTTCTGTGGGATCTGACAGGGAGCGGCTATGCTCTCTGGTACACTGGTTCTCTAGCACACTTGCCCTATGTTCTAGGCAGGACTGATTCTATTTTTAGATAAACCATAAAGGAGGGAATGACCCGGGAGGTCATTCCCATTTTTGTCTTTGTGCCCTCAGCCGACCTCAGCCAGGGGCACCCGTGACAGCATCAGACGGTACAGAACGACTGATAACCATCATCTCATCGCCAATTTATAATGGCATGGCAGACGATACAGAACAACTGATAACCGTCTCTGCTATCTTGCAAAGGCAAATGAATGCTGCTGTGTAGCTCTGCAGTACTGCCTCTGTCAGCAGCATCCAGTACACATACGGTGACAGTGACAAAAGGCAAAACGGGCTCCATGGTTGCCATGCTATGGCGTCTGCCAGGGCAATCCAGGGAAAAAGGGTGCAAAATGATTGTCTACCGTTGCTTTCACTGAGGAAGGAATGAGTGACGACATTTACCCAGAATCACCCGTGACACTGTTTTTGTACCATCATGTATTGGGATCTCAACCCAGAATTCCAATGGGCAGGGGAGACTGCGGGAACTATGGGATAGCTACGGGATAGCTACCCAGAGTGCAACGCTCCAGAAATCGACGCTAGCCTCGGTACATGGACGAACACCGCCGAATTAATGTGCTTAGTGTGGCCGCGTGCACTCGACTTTATACAATCTGTTTTACAAAACAGATTTATGTAAAATCGGAATAATCCCGTAGTGTAGACATACCCTAAGAGTAGAGGGCACAGACCTTTTGCCAGCTGAAAAGAAGAGAGTTTAGCTGCTGTTCCAATGCGGGAACTCATGAACAGATGATTATAAGACCTCCTACATAGTAGGCATTTCCAATTGTGACAGCTGACAGAGACTTTGCAAGTTCCTCAGAATGCTTTCTCCTGCCCATTAGGTATAACTTCCATCTTATTCAGACAGAGCTCAAGCCAGCTGGCTTTCATTCAGGTCTTTACCTCTGCCAGACAAGGAAATAACACCATCTGGGTCCAATAAAAAGGAACCATAGAATTAGTATTATCAGCATATTGAACACCCTATAACTAATATTACTTCATGATCTCACCCAGCAACTTCAGCTAAATATTGAATAAAAAGGGGAGATAAGACTGATCCCTCTGGGACTCTATAGCTGAAAGCTCCCAGGTGTAAGAGAAATTGTCTACCACCACCCTCTGGGATCCCTGTACCATGAATAAATGGAACCACTTTAAGGCAATTCCTTTTACCCGAAAAGACACAGTCATGTCAATGGCACCTCACGGCCAATTTTATTAAAGATAACTGAAAGATCTAGCACATAGCAAAGACCTCAGTCTATTCCCACAAGGAGATTATCGATGACTGAGACTAACATTATTTCCGTGAACAAAAGAAACACCTGTAAATAATAAAATTACAAAGCATTGTTCAGAAATATGCTACATAAAGAGGTATTATGATACATAAAGAGGTATTAGGTACATATGAGTTATAACTTAGATTCTACACATATATCAAATGATGCTGAAGAGATGGTGACCCTGAAAATAATGCTGGTGTGGTTTGTGATATTTTGAAAATGCTACAGTGCGTGAATAGAGCTTTGTTTAGTTTTCGTATGTTGCTGGTTTAAAATATATCTTATGCACCTTCCAAAATCTAAAACTAGAGAAGTTTTTTATTAAACACATGTTCAAAAGGCTGTATTCTTACATTACTTCCCATCCTTGCAAAATTCAGCTTAGAGATTCTCTTACAAGTAAGCAATACCAATAGCATCCTAGATGTCCTCAAGAAGCAGAGAGTTTGTCACCCTTGGTTTTGTTGAGGTGTTGTCAGGTCCTCCTTTAGTACTGACCTTTCAGGGTGGTTATGTCATCTGACTTTGTTGCAGATAAATTAGTTATTACCTTAGCATGTTGCCAGCCAATTTCAGTTTGAAATCCAATAACCTCTCTAGTTGACAATGGAGGCAATTGTTTGACCTCCTTCCTATGTTGTTTTTTCTGTTCTATTTTCCTGGTAGATAGCCTGTTTGTAACTACTTGTCATAAGGGATCTTTCACCTCCAGGGGGCCTCGAGGTTCAGTGCTGCAAAGATTTTCTCAACCTACAGCGGTGCCTCCCCAAGCATGGCAGTCAGGCAGCCTTAAGCAGCACACCTGCGGGCGGTCCACTGGTCACGCGGATTCGGCAGCATTTCTGTGGGTGATCTGCTGGTCCCGCACCTTCGGCGTACTGGCTGCCTAATTGCTACCAAAGCCGCAGGACCAGCGGACCTCCCGCAGGCATGCCACCAAAGGCCACCTGACTTCTGCCCTCATGGCAACCAGCACACCGCCACCTCCACCCCCTGGCTTGCCGCCCCAGGTACGCGCTTGCTGTGCTGGTGCCTGGAGCCTCCCCTGTCAACCTAGCACCCTCTTCAGCTAGCCTAGCACCACAACAGTCTGTCAAAACACATAGCCTAGTCCTCTAGCCATGTCACTGCTCATTTCATTCCCCTTCTGGGGCTTCACAGAAAAGTCCAGAAAATAGGAAACAGAGAAACTAATGTTCAAGCACATCTTCTGGCTTCTGGCTCTTCTGTTCTTGGCTTCTTTTGCTCTTGATACCTGTGTTTCTTATAGGGAAGTCATCCATCTGGTATTAAACCAGGTGGTCCTCTTTTTGAGAGGTTTGAATCCCACCTGGTACTGGGACAAAAGTGGACTTTTTTTGTCCAGTATTGGACAGGGACAGCATTTTTAAGAGCATGACGCTCCACCCCCTCCAACATGACCTAGAAAGCATATGTGCAAGGTCATACTGGCAAGGCCAATGTGGCATACTCTGTGCACCATGACCTCACATGCACTGTGCATACAAGGTCATGCCAGCAGGGCTAGGCCCAGGCCATTCCCAGAACTACTGAATAGCCAGCATTCCAGGAACGTGTGAGTGGCCACCTTAGTAGCTTTCTCCTATTGGCCTGGAGAGAGGCATCAGAACATATGTCTACCCTCTCCTCTAGGTTCCAGCCCTGAGACTTTGTTTAGACATTTAAGGACAATTCCTTCAATCCCTTCCCCATTTTCCCTGGGCTACTCACACCTTTACCTCTTCATATGATCTGCAGACTGCTGCTCCTGTCCTGACCTTTATGGTTCCTCACAGCTTCTCCTGGGACCCGCTATAGAATTGTTTCCTAAAAACTAGTCTCAGCTCTTCCCCATATCAGCTGGATTATAGTACAAGCAGTTCTCTGACCCTTGTCTTAAAACTCTCAGTGTCTCTCTCCTTTAAACAAGAAGTCCCCCTCAGCCCTCTGGGACCGTATCTCAAACCTCTTGCCCCCTCAGCCCTCTGGGACCGTATCTCAAACCTCTTGCCTTAACTGCAAGGCTGCACAGCTTTTGCCCTCTCACTTCAGCTGAACACCCTTGCCAATTAGCCTTCCAATTTGAAGAAGCCAGCCTTCTCTTATCAGTGTCTGTCTGCTCTGAGAAAGGAGGCAGTCTTTATGCTGCTCCCCTTCTCCCACCTCTTTCCCAATTGATTGAGTGGAAGGGGAATCTAGGCCTACCTTATCTACAAGATTTCAGGCCCTTAATGACGCAGTGTCCAGATTCCTTCCCCAGTTCTCAGTCATTCCCAGATCTCTCTATGGATCTATTAGACACTTCCAAACCCTTTAACGACCAAGCCAGGTGGCCTCATGGGACTGACCACTAGGCATAACTGCCCTCAATGGCAGACTACCCCGTCACAATAGCTCAAAGTTAATTGTGTTCTGCTTGAGAAATTTTTTGTCCTTCGACCTATGAGCCTCTGAACTGGTAGTCTCAATAAAGCATTGTGAAATATGATTAAATACTTTAACAATGCTAGAATTCTATTGACAGTGCTCATGTACTGACAGAAGTACCATATGTACCCATCCATTCACAGACAGTAAAAATCACCAGGTACAACAAATACACCTCAATAGATGAACAAGCCATTGCAAAAGAAACTGTTTTGAAAACAAGTAGCAACCATGCAGTCAGAAGGCCATTGAGATTTGGGGGGGTAGTACTTGTTGACAAATATGCAGTAAGGGGCAAAATAATCCTCTGATCTCTCAAGGATGTTCAGAGATCATCTACCATGATATCTCCAATCTTGTGAAAATGTAGTTTACTTCTGTTAGCTTATAAGAGATCTGATTCACAGGAGTGCAGATAAGAGTTCATATTATTTCCTGGCCTCAGTCACCTGATCAGGATTAGGTTTAGAAAGGTTAGTCCCCAGTCACATGACTTGATATATCTTGTGATATAGTAGGAAAACCCAAATATATCTAAGAATTTATCAGGGGGCCCAAGAGCCCTTCTCCCAGGAAAACCCACCGGAGTGAACTACAGGAGAGGAAATTTCTAAAAGGCTGACTTCACTGAGTCAGCTACCTAGTCATTTCATTACCACAGCAAGATTTGCCTCTCTGCAGAATATGCCATGAGGTTGATAAACAAAGCCCCTGATCCACCCTGACGTAAATCTCCAGGTATCAGCTTCTGTCAGGGACCATGGGTCTTTAATGCTGGTGCACAGGCCTTTTAAAAGCTAAGCACTCCCAACCTGCCACCCATTGACCAGAATAGCAGCCAAACTCTAACAGAGGGAGTCCTGGGCTCTGATTGGTGGAAACCTGGGTATCCTGATTGGTCCCCAGTCACTATTTAACCCAAGCACAGAAAGTTGTTCATGCAACTGAGTTCTCCCTCCCAGGACTGCTTCCCCTGCAATAGCTGCTCCTACTACTGATCTCCTGGCTACCTGACCCTACCTGCCTCCTGACACCTGATTCTTGGTTTTCCCTCTGGCCTGTCTCAGACTCTGACTTCCTAGTATCTGCCCTTGCCTGACTCCCATCTCAGACTGGCCACTGGGTAAGACTGCCCTTCTCCTTGTTGTGACAGCTTCCTGCCAGCTGTGGATCACTAGCATTTCCCTACTGTCCACCTGTGTGGCTCCAATGGACTATCTCCACCATGGTGGTGGGTGCAGAAAGTGTAAAGCAATCTATTGCTGTATTACATTTCCACCTTGAAGAATGATCTGATCCATTATTTGTCACTATTATTATTTATTTATTAACCACCAGCAATGTGCTTAGAGCTGTACAAAACATAAATGAAGACCAGACGCCGACAAACAGCATGGTTAGATCTAAACGAACTTAATGAAATTATAAAAACATTTTCATCTTTCCATTGTCGGGGAAAAAAGTAGATGCTGATTTGCTGGAACCACTAGAGGCTTTCCAAATTACTACCACAATGTTCACAATAACTATGCCACTGACGCCTTGTTCAGTGTGATGAAGTTATGCCAATATAAAAGTGTTTATACCAGTACAGCTTATTCCCATACACTAAGGGGAATAAGCTATACTGCTATAAAGCACCTTTATACTAGTATAACTGTTCATACTAGGGGTTGTACTAGCATAAATATCAATTTAAAAACAAAACAAAAAAATTGCAACTTTAACTTAGAGTTACACATGTACAAAACCTGAGTGTAGACAAAGCCTTAAAGAGTTATTGCAGAAAGGCTGTAAATGGCTATGAGAAACTGGGGGGGAGAAGATAGAGCTCCTGTTTGCATAACCAGTTTGTTCTGCACTTTTTTAAAGTGACTTCTAGTGCTTCACAACATGAACTCTGTTCTTCAGGTTGGTGTTTCAACTAATTGTGTCACTGTTGATAAGTCAGACTAAAAAAGTTCCATCCAAATAGAAGAGATGCTCACTGTAGCATTTGAGTGTGAAAGTTATCACCGATATGTTTGACAATTTGACATACAAGCTGACCATAAACTGTTAGCCATTGTTACAAAGCTTTTGACACGTGCACACCTCTACCTAGCATACAAAGATTACTGTTTCAAAGTTACCCGTTTCAGTTCAAACATGTACATCAGTACTAGCAAGAGCTGCTGGTCTTAGTAAGATCTTTTTTGGGGTGGACACATTATTCAGGGCACATTAACCAGAAATAGAGAGTAGCATGAAGCATGATGTAAAGGCACAAATGCACAAACACATTGAAAACTTTCCAAAAAAAACCCCTGCACATGATGACAGAAAATAAAACTACAAGTTCTGAAAGAGGCTATAGAAATAAAAATCTCACCTCCATTACACTACTACTGGTCTGTTGGTGATTAATTAAAGGTTGATCATTACACAATTGTTATAAGAGACCAGCTCTTTTATTACCAGCTCTGATTTGAAAGCAAAGCCTGTTTAATGGCTTTCTCCTCCTACTTTGAACTGAATATTCTAAAAGATACCGTGAAATCAGTGTTTACAAGATATGGAATTCCCAATCAAGTATATTTGAAAATACAATATACTGGTACAGAAATCAAAGCTTTTGCAAAGCACTGGGATTTTGGCATGTTACATCAAGTATAAACTACTCAAGGTGACGTGGGTTTGCAGAATAAACTCTTCAAAGTGTAAATACTGAAGAAAACAAAGGAGGATAACCAGCATTCTAACTTACATCAGTTGTACCTGAATGCAGAAACAGTCTCTGGCCCTGATCCTGCAGCTTGTTCCGTGCAGATAGACCCATGTCCCCATCCAAACACCCATTGATTTAAATGGGATCCAGCTGGGTACAGGAGCCCCTTCAGCCCATGTAGAACCCTTACCCCAAATGGAACGATTTGCAGGGCTGGGGCCTTGGGAACCAATCTGCAGTTAGCTATCTAATTATTAATGGTTAAGGTCAGATTGTGTACTTTATACTTAGATCTACACTGGGGAAGACAAAGCTTCAAGCATAATCCTTCTTTTAAATTCCCAGTGTGCTTGGAAGATGCATGGAATTGACAGTCCCAGTTTTCCCTAAAATCTTCATTTCTTGGAGCACAAAACCGGGTTACTTAATCTGTTGGAGTTTGGAATGGATTTTGGGGTATGGAAAGTATCTCTGGAAATATACATCTTCCTTCCCACGCCATATCTGAGTTTCTTTAATTGGTTAGATATGAGGAAAATTTATACAGTCTTTATTTATTTTGGCTCTTCACCCCCTTTTTTTAACATTGAATGCCATATATGTATGATTATTTCTACACAGTATTGAAAAAAATATGTTTTTAAAAAGTAATCCAAGTATAATTATGTTCAAGTAACTAATATCCGATGAATTTGAATGATTCCTTATTTAGCATGATTTAACTTTGAAAGGTAATTTTGTAAAAATAGAGTCATTGGCTTCCATATTTATTCTCAGTGATTTCCACATCAAATGTCCTCAATTAAAGATTAAAAAGATGGTGTTTTTTTCCCTAACTTTATCCCTACCGACTCATTTTGGGATTATCAGTAATCAAGGTTCTGGCAAATTGAGACAAATTACATACCTGCCAATATTTGCAAACTAAATAAAAGTAAATTCTGATTTACATGCATTGCATAGAAATGTATAAACATGCATACATTCATGGACACATTGCCCATTTGTCCTTCTCACACCAACCCTAGGCATTCATTCCATACATTTCAACTAGCATTCATTCCACACCCATTCTCATTGCATCCCATCTCTTTGTCCACATAGGAACATAATCCCCAGACAATTTACTCCACCATCTACATCCACTCATTCTGCATAGCCGTACACTGAATACATATAGCTACTCATCTGGTACACTTCTCCCCCATCCACATTCACTCCTAAATGCCCGCTCCAGACACCCATTCATTTTTCACCCACCCATCCTGAACACATGTAACTATTCAGTCCTCATACACTTCATACAGATTCTTTCCATACTCAACCCATCACTCCCAGGAGAAGTTCAAAAGTTGTATCCCCCAGGCCAACTACCAAGCTACAACAGAGGAGGGACAGCACACAATAAACCCTATCATTTATAGCCAAAGCCGAGGTTTTCATGAGTTCAGTAAAAGTCCGATCTGGTCACTGTCCTATAGGAACAGTGCGGGGTCAGGGACAAAAAATAGCACTGGGGGCATCGGGGACACATGGTGGGCAGAGGAACATGATGGCACACATGTGGAGTTCAGAGGCACATGGCATCTGGTTACTGAAATGGAGGCTCATGTGAGGCTCAGGGCACATGGGGAACTGAAGATATGGCAGGGAGCTGCTGCTTCCCAGCCAGCTCTGAGATCAAAGGGCTAAGTGCTTTACCAGCTCTCACCCATTGTTTATACACCTGGGAAGCAGGAACTGGAGCTCTACTTGCTTTGAGGAGTGAAGGATCAGAATGTCCATCAGGCTGTGTAGAAGCTCTCATTGGCTTTCTTTCCCCAGGAGGTGGGGAAGTAGCAAAAGAGCAGCCAGTCAGGTGAGGATTTGAAGACAAGTCCTATAGAAATGTTAGAAAGCCCTGATCTACAGGGAAAACCCATAGAGTAAAAACCTACAGGGCTAACAAGTATAAAATCTAGTTTTAAAGTCACTAAAATCCAGATATGACTCTGAGTATATACAAGGAAGATCTGTTCGTTAAAGTGTCATTTTTACATAAGTAGTTTTCAGAGTACAACGCACATCAACTGATTCAAAGGATCATGACAGACAGAATACAACAGAATGGAAATAAACCCAAAAAGCAGAATGGAAAGGGGAAATTGAACACATTGTGATACATAGTACAATATTATCTTACTTTTGTCAGTGGAAGTATGCCACAGCCAGAAAAAAAAGAGAGAGAGACTAACAGGCCTTTCAACATCTCAGGTACTGCCCATCACCGTAGTATCTGAGCATATATATGCCATGTAATTTTGCAGTACATTTTAAACCATTACTACTGAGATAGCTGTAATATGGGATTGCAATAGTCAAATAATATATGGGAAATGGGGCAAGTATTTTATAGAAATATATGGTATTTCCTGATAATACATGTTGTATAAGCATTTGGATCTTCAAGTTCCAGCTGCATGTTATTTATTTATCAGATGGAGTTAATCCCAGTAACTATTCTGGTTTGTGTTATGTCTGTTAAAAAATCAGGACAGCCAAAATGAAACACAAAATAATAGTAACATGACTAAAAATACTTGTAATGCTTTTTCACCTTCAAAGCACATTCCAAATGTAAACTAACTAGTAAACCAAGGACACATAGTCAGAAACTCACTTATGGTTATACAGATTAAACACTGACCATGTTTGCCAGAAACACATGAAAATCTGTCAGCCAGATCTGTATTCACAGATCTGTCACAAAGCCTAGACAACTGTGTGGAATAAACTGTTCTGCCTTTCTAGCATGCAGAAATGACTTTTTGAGTTATTTACTGTACTTATCCAATATATCCTTCCATTTAGCTTGGATGTTATTTAGTCATTAATGTTCTTTTCAAATACATCACCAATAACTACTGTAAATAGGAATGAATTATACCATCTATGTAGCAATATATACTTAGTACAAAATATTTCTGATATTCTCTGTGCTACATTTCCCTCTTCATTTTTTAAATGGTGCCTTTCACAATTTCATGTCATCGGTTTATTGATCTGTTAAACCCTGGCCACCTGTTATCTAAGTACTATATATTTCATTTTCTTCGGACAAAGTAAAAAGATATGAGTAGAAATAATATGTTTATCTATATTTTTACATACAAAGCAGCCAGTTCTCTATTGAATATAGAGCTAATGACATTTTGCTATATTAAAATTTCTAGCAAGTATAGTTAATATTAGAAAAATGCTTTTGATTAAAATTCTGGCTTTGAATAGTGTCATGGCATCCATTCATCACTAGGGTCCCTCCTACTGGTTGCTCTGGGGATTAGCTCTTCACACATCCAATGCTTCCTTCTGCCTGTTCCTCTCTCCATGGTCTCTCCCTGGGACTCAGGTGGTTCCTTCTTGACTTAGCCTTCTGGCCAGGTCACGATAGCCCTCCCCTTCTGGGGTATCAAAGTCCCTCCATACAAAAATGGCAGTCTTCCCTTCACTGTCTTGACCATGCCACTCCTCCAATGGCTGGTAGGGGAACGCAGGCCTGACCTCTACTCCAGGTTCCAGCTCAGGGACCCTATCTCTTGGGTCAGTAGCCTGCTTAATCTCAGACCATGTTGCTCTTCTCCTAGATTCCTTCCTACATCTTCCTACTTCTTAGTTCTACCTTCTGGCTCTCCCTCTCTCTGGGTTTACGGGCCCAAACTCCCTTCTCCCAGAGTAACTGCAAACTATTTACCCTGCAGCCCTTTCTGTTGCCAGTCTCCTGGCTTTATCCTAGCCCCATCTGTTACTTCTCAGCTGGGCTCTGTCATCATTCAGGGAATTACTTAGGCCACCTAATTCCCCTCAGCTGTGACCTATCCGGTTAATTGGCCCCTTCTCAGCCTCATTAACCCCTCCCAGGCTAGTGTGGGGTGAACAGACTATCACAAATAGATACATATGAATGCTGCTGCATAGCACATATGCCACGGAAATTTGCACAAAACTACACCCCATTTTCATTATCTTAATGAGAGACACAGTACTAGATGTATGCATCTGACCTAATGTACAGTGTCATAACATAGCAATACTTTTGTGTGGAAGCTGCTTTTAACCCATCAAAGGCATTTTTAGTATTATTCTGCTTGTTGGTGCTATTCATACATTATTACTTTTAACACTGCATTTACACAGTACCAAAGACCTCAAAGCCATTTAATGGGGCCATTGAGAAGTTAAGTGACTTGCACAAGACGATACAGGAAGTCTGTGAAAAAGCAGAGCTCCCTCTTTTCTTGACTCACAGTCCTCTGCCTCAAACACAAAACCATCTATCTTCTCCTTTAGAGACCAAGTATGTGTAATGCTGCCCTCTACTCAAATGTCAGTCATGACAGAGTATGCAACTCTCTATCGGCTAACCTAAATAGGTTACAAAGTCAAACCATACAGAATTTGGCCTGTAAGCCTTACATCGGGTGGAAATGTTCCTTTAGCTCAGTTGGCTAAGGACTGAGACATATTTTGGAATGGGAGATCCTAGGTTAAATCCTCAATGCTACTTTTGGGTGACGTAGATCATGACTGGAGCGTATACGTGTGTACGACCACTGAATCAAGACACACCTATGGTCTGTCATTCAGAACTGGGTGCTTAGTTTCAATTTTGTCTTCATCTTCTGAAAAAATATCTGCATACCAATTTCTGAGATCATTGTGTAACATCTTCTGAACATCATTCTGTTAAATATACAATGTAATAATATAATGACAGCAATAATTTTGCATTTGTACAGAGCTTTTCATTCAGTGAGCTCAAAGACTTTGTACTGCACTACTATTGCACTGTAAACATAATGAAGTTGATAAGAATAAAAATTCTTATGTGAGTGTCACCTGTATTCTTCAGTTTTTAAAATTCTATAGAGAATTTAGTCATTTAGCTGTTCAACTATTATTAAAGTCAATGGAAAGTCACTTAGCTAAAATGCCATGCAATTTGGGCTTTCAATAAGGATTTAAAGTGCTAACACAAACTTTTGAGAGATTATTTTCCTATGGTCATTAAAACTTTTGCAGTTTTGCAAAGCTACATATATTTAATTTGTTAGCAAACTCTTCACTTAAAGAATGACAGTAAAACTGATAAAGTAAAACATATTTTAATTCCTTTTTAAATGTGCATTTGAATTAAGTACAAATCTGTAAGGCATTCTCAAAGTCAAAAGCAACCAACATTCTCTCCAGCTTACAATGATCCAGGAGCCAACTGTGTGTGCATAAAAATGTAACCTAATCTATACTTTATAAAAAATGAAAATTTAGATGCTCAGTTTTTGAACGTGTTGTGATGTAATGCCTTTTTTGCATGATGACACTACCTCAGAGTAAATATTGGCACTGTTAATGATTTTTTGTTTGGGCAAGGGGTTGTAGTGTCTTCATATCCCAGTAAAAATAAACTCTTTAATAAATAAATATATAAAATAAATATATGTCATCTGGAAATGTATAAATAAGTCCATCCTGAAGAAAAGTTCCAGCTCTGACGGAGATGCATTGACTTCCAAGTTCCGTCACTCATAGTATAGCCACTATAACTTCATATATGGTTCTCAGGCTTTATTGCTGTTTTACAGCCTATTTCTTACCATTTCATCCAACTTTCTGTTTATTGTCCCACTCCATATGATTTAGGTAGTTATTTTTTCTCTAGTTTATGGATAATAAGTAATCCAGACAAGTTAGGCACGAGTTTGGTATTTTAAAATAAATCAGACTCCAACCTCCCACTGTCTACTAGCCAGCAACAGGGTCAGAAAACTTCAAAGAGGCTGGTCCACTCTTAGCTTTAAGGCTTTGTCTCCTGTATCCAAACATTAGGAAATGGAGGCTATCACTAAACAGCTTGTTAAAATCCACTCTCCTAGAGCCTAGTAACTCTGCAGCATTTGAAAGTTCTTCCTGCTTGTCTTACCCTGGAAGCTGTGGTAGGAAAGAACGGGTTTTGTTTTGGTTTCCTTTCAAACACTCTGTCCCATTTCAACTGTATCCTAACACATCTTTGTAGAGTTCTGGAACTCTTTCAGGATCCACTGGCCTGGGAAGGAAGTGTGTGAATTTCTGATGTCTTTTGGATCTAGCCCCATCTCTGGGAGTGCCATCTTTGTTAAGTGCTACAAAATACCTCCGACCTGAGTCTCCATGTTTGTACACATTGGACGAATAAGTGTTATACCAGTTCTCTTCAAACTGTTCTCTGAAGATGCACTCAGAAGTTAGTTTCTCCTATTTTAAAAAAAGATAGAAAAATAAAAGGTCAGAGCTCTTTCAGTAACCAATTTCTGAACATATTCCTATAAAGAGATACAGTGATAACCAAAATGGATTGGAGTATATGTTGACTTATTGTTCGTTTCTTTGCTAATAAAATCACACCCTGAGAAGTGAGTGAATCTGATCATACCTGGGGCATGTGGACTGTTTTAGAGCAGTTGAGAAAGTTATTTGTTCACAAGGCTCCTTTTCATCAGTACTAGACCTGCACCACTTTGAGTACAATTTTGGATTTAAATCCCATTTCGCTAACTTTCTCTAGGATTGAAGATGTTATGCATGCAAGAGTCAACTAAAACACACATCTCCAGCACCTTATCTGATGCCCTCAGAATAAGATTTGGGATTGTACATACAGGCAGAGAAAATATAAGACATGACAATATATGTTCAAGTGTTCCTGTTCTTAAATGGTCAAGAAAATAGATTGTTACCTTAAAAATGTATTTGACAACTGAACATATCCAGCATAGAATGGCTTAGACCACCCTCTGTGTAGGGGGTGGGAATGTGGTCATTGCTGTCCATATACATATACAAGCCTTCTGGGTAAAAGTGTAATGTAACAGATGAGAAAGGCATTCCCATTGGAACTGGAAAAGCAACTGCTGTGGCTGTACCTACTGTTTGTGACTTATACTCCCCAACTTTTAAAATAACTTGGATCACTACAAGGACTTTGGTGACCGCATTAATCTTGTTTGTGGTAAGGGTATAAACCAATCAATGATAGGAATAGAAATTGTAGACTTGAAACTCCTGTCAAAGGTATATGTTTTATTAGCCCAGAACATTTGGGTGGGAGGAGAGGACAGAGAGTATTTTATCTTTCAAGATTTGAAAACTGAAATGGAGAAGAATCTGAGTCCATGTTACCCTGATACTTCTGTAGAACCAAAGACTATAGTTTGTAGTGTCTTACATTGAAATTTCTCACCAAAAAACAATCATTTAAAATTATTACAAGCTTATTTTCAATCTTAAAAACAGTTTAATTTTAAATCAGAGTATAGATTAAATGATATTGCCTTATTTATACTCATCACACTTTCAAAATAACAGTGATTAAGTGTCTAAGGGTCTTCGTTCAGATGTTGAAAAAAAGCAGGTGCCCCAGAGTTCCACCTGCTGAATTATAAGGGATCAGCAGACCACAAATCAAGTAACCCAAGGTTTTGTATGCATTTGTTTATTTATTTATCTGCAGAGTTATCTTTTTCTCTGTTTTCCATATCAGTATTTTTTATGGTGGAAAACGCAGTGAGCCTGATAGATTTGTAGGGTAGATTTTAAAAAGAAAATCAGTCACTAAGTAACTATTTTGCCTTCCAAGACTTTCTTAAACTGGTTACTTTCATTCATTCATTCATTCATTCATTTTGTCTCTGTTAAGGAGGAACATTTCTGATCCATTCTTTTCTTCTCAGGCTAATGAAATTTTTTCCATGTGCATGATATTTGACTCAGACTGTAAAGCTTTGAGCTATCATCACCACACATTCTCAGAGGATGATTGAATGACACAAATGATATACATCATTTCAACAGGAAAGAAAGTTAGCATATTGCATTATTTCAGTGCTTTGCTGAGATTTTTGCCCACTATTAACAATTGAGTCAGTGTGTCAGGTCTAAAATCCAAATGTGACTTAGAAAATATATGCCAATACTTACAGATCCATAGAGTTCTCCTTTGTCATTCATTCCAAGATAAAGGCCACTGTCCACTCCTCTAATACTGACCAGTCCCACTGCCACGCTGATGAATTCAAGGATACCTAAATGTACACAAAAATGGTTGGGTTTCTTTAACTCACGTGTTAAAGTCAAGAAATATATATATAATATATTTAGAAGCAGTACATATTTTATTTGTACACACTATAGTAGATGTGGCCTAAAGACACATATAAGAATACTCCTATTTTACATGTCTACCATTGAACTGAATTTTATACACATTTTAGTTCAAAGCAGACTAGAAGCCTCCACAAGGAAAAAGAATTACATGCTTTTTTCAGAAACATTTGTTATGATTTAGTTAAGAAAGGATTTTCTCTGTCACTGATGGGTTAAAACTATTATTTAGGATTCAGTGCTATACAGTTTCACTAGAGGATTATACAACATTTGATGAAGTGTCTGTTCATATATTGCAGGGTAAGATTGAACTATCCGGAGATATATTTCACCTTCTCTGTAGCACTATCTTAAGAAACCAACACTTTTAATTATATCTACTGGGTGGAAGTCAAAATAATGATATCTTGTGAATAGAAGTCAAAATATAGATGAGAATTATATACGAGAGAGTCTTCCCATAGAGAAGAAAAACATATTTGCTGTATATCTAATCCAACACATGGGCCCAAATATGCAGCCCCTATTCACAAGAGTAATCTCATTGATTTCAGAGGCAGGTTTTGTGTATGTATAAAATATGGTGCATGTATATTATGTTTAAAAAATTATAAAACTGATCATAATATGTGGAATATAACTAACACTTGATTTAGAATGCCTATTGTCTAAATATGCCTAAAATATTTGTTATTCTGATTCATTATTCATCATTTGTAATGTGAAATTGGGCCCATTTTATATTCTTTAAATTGTTATATTCTGTATCTTTAAACTATTTCACCAAATATTTATGTGATCCAATTTACCTGTATAGAACAGAGAAATTCTATGTAACCTTGCTAGTGGCCCATTCTTGCCCTAAGCACTAAGTATTTTGAGATCCGATATGTACAGATTACAGTACATATACAATACAAAAAAAGACAGGAAATGTGTAAATCATATCTGTTAAAATTGCTACCAATATAAACAGAGTCCCAAAGTCAGGTTGCTTTTGATACACACCTAGCACATTGCTAAAATAAAAATACAAACTTATTAAACTGATGTAATTATATGGAATATTCTTTACAATAGTTTACATTCTGACCCATTTTCCATCTTAAGAGAGGTTAATGTACTGTAATTTACTATCTTTTGAGTTTTAACTGAACTTTGGCATACGTCTTATTTACAATGCTAAATGACAAACTAGCTAAATCCTTTACAAAGAGCAAGTATTAAAACTTTCCATTGGATGTAAATCATCACTGATTTCCTAGCTCCTAATGTCCAATGTCCCATAAAAAGACATGGAGGTATTTTGTCTTTCTGATATCATTTTCAAAGCCATTCTTGTTATAAACCATAATAAGCAGGTGCTTCAACCCACAAAGAGACCACATCAGACAAACCTGTGGAGAATAGGATTAGAATAAAGGAAGAACATTTAAAAGAAACACCACAAATCTTTGATCTTGAACTAAATATTTTTTAAAAGTAATGATTTTGTGTTTACATGCTGTAGAAAGTCTCCCTTCTGTGAAGA
The DNA here is from genome assembly GCF_007399415.2 of Gopherus evgoodei. Classification (NCBI taxonomy): domain Eukaryota; kingdom Metazoa; phylum Chordata; order Testudines; family Testudinidae; genus Gopherus; species Gopherus evgoodei. Next base: position 57,565,499 of record NC_044326.1, read on the forward strand.
ACTTTGTGTTTAACTACAGTTCTCTTAGTTCTGAAAACACCAGTACTTCAGTGTGCTATAAAATCAGTTAAGGGCCATTCCAGCTCATTGTTTAGACTGTGGGAGAGATGATAGAAAACTCTTTAATCACCTTTTTATGGCTGCTAAATCAATACAGAAAAAACTCACTGATGGTCAACAATAGCAGGTTTGTTCAGATAACGCTGCAGTGCCTACATACATTCTTTCTTATTTACCCTTACATGTCAGGAAACCATTTACATCCTTAGGATATCTCTCCGCCTTTCCCCCTCCCCTCTTTGGTTTATGGACAAACCATTTTAAAAAGGAAATAAAGGAAACATTACTGTTGTAATTACATTACAGTTGTAGCTCTGTGCAATCCCACCTGTAGCTTTCTCCACATTCCAAAACAAAGCAACCTGATGCAGATTAGAGGTTTAGCAAGATTAGCGATTCCATGATCTTTGTTTGTTTATAAAGAGATTTAGAGATTGCAGAGGCAAGTGTGGGACATTAAATTATAGGTACTGAGTAGAAAAAAAAATCACCGAGATAGACCCCCTCTTTCTGGGTTTGCTGCTAAATACAAATGCAGGTGTAGAGTTTACACACAAGTACTAATGAATATGTGTATGTATATATAAACCGACATACTCTGTACGCTCTACACAGACATTTCTAGTTAATAAATGACATAGGAAGAGATGTTCTGTCATGCTGAGTTCTGCAACCCCTGTAGTCTAAGGCCGCACAGCTTTATACTGGGAGTCTCGGGTTAAACACCTGCCCAGTGGTGCACTGTGATCGGACCTCTCTGCTGCTGTACTTTGCAGTAAGTATGTAAGTGTTTCTTTTCCACGAGGAATACAAACACCTCTCTATGCGGGATGGATGAGGATCCGAGCTCTGCGAAATTGCAGCTGCTACCTACCGAAGAGGCTGTGGTCCTGCCTGGTGCCCTGCACGCTGCCATCGGGCAGGATCTGCAGGTGGAAGCCCGTCCGGCAGTAAAGCTGCCTCCGGCGTAGGATGCCCTGCAAATGGGCTAAATCCGCAGTCCCAGTCGCCGCACCTCCGCCACCTCTAGACCCCCTCTCGGCCTGAGCCAGGCGATCGCTCAGCAAAGCCGGCCTCTCCCCGGCAGGAGGCAGCAGGAAATGGGAGCCCACCTGCTGCCCTAACCCTTCCAAGCCGCCTAGGAAGCCCCCAACTTCGGCTAAGGGAGCCATGAAAGAGCGCGCTGAAAGGGAGGAGGTTTAACAAACGATGAGTTGAAAGGCAAATTAACAATAACCAAATGAGAAGAGTGAGATCTAAACGTTCTGGCCGAGCTGTTCCTGAATGATCTCAGGAAGGGTGGACTTCGCACTGGGATCACAGCTGCCTGTCTTTGGAGCCTCTTCTCTGTCCGAGCATGTGGGAGTCTGCTCCCGGCTTTGCATCAACATCTAGAGCTGCTGGTGGTGCTGTTGTGCCCTGGGAAACTGATCAGATTAGAGTTCTGTTTATATACAAAGCCCGTATATATGCTAGTCCCCCCGGACATATGCTAATGAAGCCCTCTCTTGCGCTCCGGAGAGATTGTGTTTGAAATTTTAAACCGATCTCTCCTCTCCTCACACCTTTTTCTGATCTGCTGTGACGATGGGGAGTTTCTGACGTTTCCCAGTGTGCAGAGCCATAAAAAATAATCCATAGACAGAGAGAGAGAGAGAGAGATGGCATCCAATTTTGCAGAGCGGTAGCATAGACACTCTCTTCCCCTTTGTTGTTGTTGCTGATGCTGCTGCTCAGCCTCCTTTGATGTGAGTGTTTCGAAAATGATAGATTGCAGCTAGAAGCAGCCCGGCTTGGCAGGGACTCGAGAAGGAGGGTTGGACTCGGGAGTTGCTTGGAGCTTGCAGTGCATTACGTGGACAGGTGCAGGGAAAGGTAAGAGAGAAGAAGGAGAAAGGGCGTTACCTGAGGGATAGACCTGCCCAGACACACATGAAAGAAAAAACAAAGATCTGACAGTTTTACTCCCTGATTTTAAAACACTAATAAAATGTTCATGCATTACTCTTTCCTTTTATCACTTAAGTTCCAAGGTAGGGGATTTTTAAAAGGAATTGCATAATCAGGGATGTTTTTCCCCGCTGTAAAATTCAGGTTCATCTTTAATTCATCACAAACATGATACGATATTGATCAATATCGGTTGATATTGGCAGGGTGGTTTTAAACATAGTGAGATAGACCAGTGACTTTTGATTAACATTTTTAAATCACATAGAAAGGAAGAGAGAAGTTATGGTGTGGGAATAGTTTCACAGTACATGTTCCAATAGAGAGAGATGGTATATCTAATCCATCTAATCACCGCAGTATAGGAGCGCCTACAATTTAACGACAGTATCTCCTTTTAAATACGTTTTAATTATTTCGTCTATAACATTAAGATCTCTTTGAGGCTGATTTAGGTCTATGCTAACATGATGTAGCTGAAAAGATGCATTTCTATCTTTCAAATGAATAGTATAAAACGATAATTGATATTTTAAAACAATTATATTAAAACTATCAAGGCTTGACTTTTACACTGTTGATTTTTTCATATTTAATAGTAATTTTAAACACTGAAAACTATCTTAAAGTATATTTATTAGCATGCAAGTATTGCAACCTTTCCCCTCACCACTATTAATGTGTTATGGTGTAAAACCCAAAGATCTTTCATAGTTAAATCTTTCAAAGGTTTGAAAGTCATTTGGCTGGTTTAAGCTTTCATTTGAACAAAAAGTTGTAGAGACTCATGAAAGATTAGTTTTTCAGTCTTGCTCCATGGTCCTTTCAGTCACAGTCTAAATCTGGGAGATCAAATGGATTTGACTGCTTCGCTTTATTTGCTGTGGAGAGTATGGGGCTAATTAATTGGCAGGTGCTTTAAAGCAGGTAATGCTACACCTTTTCATCATTGCAGTCCTAAGTACTGCCCCTGTATGCACCTGAATTATAAAAAGGGTTCTTTAAAGCAAGTGATTTACTGTGGAGGGATTAAAAACTGAAAAAACTCACACTAAATACAATGATCAGATAAATCACCTCAGAAGAGAGCCCTGGAAGACCTACTCTGTAGGCTTTTACAGGTAGATGTTATATTATTTTACCTTTCAAATAACAGGAGTCTGTCATGTGGTGGGACCCAAAAATTCACCATAATTGAGATTTCAAAGCACATCTGTGTAAACATTACCACATCAGTGTAAAACATCAACCAATGAGCTTTCTCTTTGAACCAAATCTTCTTAATTGCAGTGCTAAATCAAAGAAATAGATCAAAGTTGAGTGATCTATATAGCACTGATTTCTCAAGTAGCCTATACACTGATTTAGATACCGAAAACGTTTGAAACGCACATCAAGTGTTTTTATTGATATGACAGTTATTTCAAGATCAAACTGAAATTAATTCAATTCAGCACAAAATTGCTGGACATACACTGAAGCACATATTAAGTGGAATATCCTGTTGACCCTAGAGGTGATTCTCCACTGAAAAGTTCCTGGCTTCCAGTAGTATTATCTGAATATAGCAGTGGTTCTCAAACTTTTGTACTGGTGACCCTTTTCACATAGCAAGCCTCTGAGTGTGAGCTCCCCCTTATAAATTGAAAACACTTTTTTATATATTTAACACCATTATAAATAATGGTAGCAAAGTGGGGTTTGAGGTGGAGGCTGACAACTCGCAACCCCCCATGTAATAACCTTGCAACCCATGAGGTGTCTCCACCCTCAGTTGGAGAACCCCTGGAATATAGGAAGCTATAAGGAACTTTTCTGGTTAGATTCCACATGTGATTATTTGTACAAGACATGCATCCAATGAAGTGGGTATTCACCCATGAAAGCTCATGCTCCAATACGTTTGTTAGTCTATAAGGTGCCACAGAACTCTTTGCCGCTTTTACAGATCCAGACTAACATGGCTACCCCTCTGATACTTTGTACCAGAGGTTTTCTCAAACATCATCATCCCCTCAGATACTTTCTCGCTAATAAAATCATTCTTGTTTCACAATTCAGATGCATTAAGTAGAGTGAAATACAAAACATAGACTTTTTCAAAGCGGAATCTTTAATGTCTGGCTGCTGAACCGGTTATGCTATTTTATAAAGTACCAGAAAAAAAGCAAAAGATAAGGATTTTTTTCTTGTTTGCACTAGTCATGTGACAGGAAAAGATAAGACTAAAGATTTTGTGCACATTCTGTGACGATATCATGGGAAGTTAAATAATTTTGAAGAGTGTTTTTACAAGAGTACATTATTCAACTTTAAGTATACACTACAATCTAATCAACTTTACCTATACTTCCTAGAGACCGCACTTTCAATGTTGTTAAACAAACACATATGTGGTCCAATTTTTATTTCCATCGCAGGTAGTTAGACCTTCTGCAGACAATATAATTACTGTACATTTTCTAAGTATACCATATAGTCCTGAGCAATAGTTGGTGGTTACCTGCAGAGTGGAGAAAGGAGCTGACTGATAACTTTGATGCTTTTATACATGTATCACATGACACAGTTGGAAAAAATATAGGCTCTAAAGATTTTTATCTTCCAAATGTACTGTGCTTTAATATTTAAAAACATCCTTGCAACAATGGTGTGCCAACTCTGAAACAAAATATATGTATTGCCTACTTGAGTTACTCCTGTACCTCAATCATTACCAAATCTTTCCTATATTTTCACCAAAAAACACGGTATGGGCTATTTTCAATGGACGATAATAGCAGAAGATCACACTGGTATTGAGGAGTGAGTCTTTCAGATTCCTATGGAACTGAAGTAAGTTATAGATGTATTCAGGATTCACTGAGGGGGGAGAGGGGTAATTTTCCAAACTATGCCTCAAAATCAGACCCTGCCCCCTTGAGATAGGAAAATGAAACTCCGCTAGTAGTAGAATGTTCTACATATGCAGATGATCAGAAAATGAACATGCATGCAGTTATGGGCTCCTTGGTCTTGGCTCTCTTTCAAGGCGGCTTGATTATCCCTTGGCTATCTTTTGGGCTCTTTGGTGGGGGTCAGATCTTTCCTTGGGTTGTGCACTGCTCTGAGTACACACAGCAACACTTTCCCTATAAGTTCTACAACAAATGAATCTGTACAAAACATACAAAATGTAGCATATGTCTCACACACACAGACACACACACAAAACCATTTTTAAGGCCATATTAATATATGCAATACATTGAGTGGGCGTATATATGGGCTTTGGGAGAATAGTAGGGGCAATATGTGAAATATGGGTAACTGTATTTTGGAAAGCAATGACAAAGAAAGAAGACTTAGGGATCATGGTGCACATGAGCTCACAGTTGGCTGGACTGGATAAGAGCATGAACGTGATTCTTAGAGACCTAGGAAAGGGAATATTGAGTAGAAGTAGGTAGGTATTATTACCACTGCATGTGGCAATAGCCAAACTATGACTGTGTCCAGTTTTGGTGTCTACACTTTAAATAAGATGTTGACAAACTGAAAAAGGTTCAGAAGAGAGCTTCAAGAATAATTGAGGTCCAGAAAACCTACCTTAGAGTGAAAGACTAAAAACTCAATCTATTTAATTTATTCAGGAGAACATTAAGAAATGACCTCATCACACTCTACAAGTACCTACATGAAGAGCAGATTTCTGATAATAGTGGGCTCTTTAATTTAACAGACCAAGGTCTGACAAGATCCAGTGGCTAGAAGCTCAAACTAGACAGTCAGACTAGAAATAAAACAATTTTTTAAAACAGAGAGAGTAATTACCAGTGGAATAACTTTATCTATAGATGTGGTGGATTCTCCATCACTTGAAGTCTTTACATCAAGATTGCATTTCTAAATGCTCTAACTCAACCAGAAGTTATACGTTTGATGCAGGAATCACTTAATGAAATTCTCTGGCCTGTGTTACGCAGAAGTTTAGACTTGTTAATCATAATGGTCCCATCCATCCTTACAATCTACAATTCTACGAAATCTAAACAATAAAATCAGTATGATGACTAGAGTTGGTTGGAAAATGGGTGGGTAGTTGGCAGGTTTCCACAGAAAAAAATTACAAAAAATGGGGGGAAACGGTTTTCATTGAATTTTTCCCAGAAATATATCAGTTTTAGTGAACAATTGAAAACCAAAATAGTTCATCAGAAAAATTAAATATTTTGGCCAAAACTCAAAATATTTTGGTTAAATATTTAGTTTTTCTGATGAAATATTTGGCAAAAATATTTTGGCCATAAAACACAATACAGTGGAACCTCAGAGTTATGAACACCAGAGGATGGAGATTGTTCATAACTCTGAAATGCTTGTAATTCTGAACAAAACATTATGGATGTTCTTTCAAAACTTTATAACTGAACGTTGACTTAATACAGCTTTGAAACTACCATGCGGAAGAAAAATGCTGCTTTTAGCCATCTTAATTTAAATGAAACAAGCACAGAAATAGTTTCCTTACCTTGTCAAATCTTTTTTTTTAAGCTTTCCCTTTATTTTTAGTAGTTTACATTTTACAGTACTGTGGTGTACAGTATTTGCTTTTGGGGGGAATGGGGGGGGGTTCTGCTACATATTTGCTTTTTTCTGGTTCAAAATGAGGTATGTGGTTGACCGGTCAGTTCATAACTCTGGTGTTTGTATGTCTGAGGTTCTACTATATTTCGATTTTGAAATATTACCATGGTGATTCATGGGAATGGTAGTCTGGGTGCCTCATGGTCCCATTTGCCTCCATAGGTTGGGCTCCCTGGTCAGACTACCTACATCTTCCAAAATGCACTATGGTCTGCTATGGGGAAATGGTGCGTTCAAATGGTTGCCTACCTCATAGGACAAGTAATCCAGCTGGGAAGCCAAATTCATAGAGAAGAATAGGAGTACGAGGAACTCAAACTACAACTTCCATGAGGCACTGAAGTGGTATTTCAGAATCAAAATATTTTGGTTTTCAGCCAAAATGAACATGTTTTAGTTTTCAGGCTTTCCATTTTCTATGAAAAATTGAAATTTTATGTGAAAAGCAGATGATTTTCATGAAAATTTTCATTTTGTCAAAAATACAATTTTCTATAGAAAAACAGATTAATGAGAAAATTTCAACCAGCGCTACTGCTGACAAAGAGGTATGCACAAAATGTGAGCCTTCTTCAGCTTTTACTTAAATCAGGAATAACCCACTGGGGTCAGTGGGATAAAACAGATATAAAAACAGTGAGATATGATTGAGGCCCATAATACGTAAAAATATAACCAACTTTGCAAGAAAAACTTCAGTTCATTATGTACTGTACAAAGTGTACCGTCTACTGAGCACCACATTAGTAGCACAAATCAGTTTCTCATGTGCATAATTTATTTATGTTTTAATGCAGATTTTAAAACTACATATTCTACCCTTTATTTTGTATGTATTTCTTCTAGTATAATTTGATAACTGTTACAACTATTTTGTGCTTTAGACTTTTCTGCTCAGAGATCCAGTGTTTTATTTGATTGCTGAGGGCATCATGGGAGATGTGATGCAGGTGGAGAACGGGACCCATAGAGGAGAATGGGGACATGAACAGCAGAGGGAGATGCAGAGGTTACTGTCATCCTGAATCAAAACAAAAGATTTCAGTTCAGGTTGACAAATCAAAAATCAAACATTTTTATTAGGAAAATAAAAATGTTACTTTTCTCTCCAAAATGTTGAAACTAAACACATCAATATTTCTGTATTAATTTCTTTAAGAACTTTTTGTTCTGCAAAATATTCTAATATTTTGACTTTTCATCCTGAGGACAAAAACAAACGCTGAAATTTCAAAATTTCTCATAGGATGGAATTTCTGTTTTGATTTTTTTTTCTAAAGGAAGAGAGAAATTAATTGCTTTTTAAAGCTATGTGGCTGTTAGGTCCAATCTTCTCTGGATACTTATGAGTAGTTCTGATATAAGTGGAGTGGAAAAGAAAAGATGTGAGGAGCACATGTCAATATTCAGATGAGAGGTCAACTTTTGCATATATTGATACATCTACCAACATGTGTTTAAATGGTCTGTTCAGGAGCTTTTAAACAGGTTCTTTACCAATGACACTGGAAGACTTTACTTTATTTTATTTAAATTGGGTGGTCTGAATCTGGGCAATTTTACATTGGACATGGGCACATCAGATCTGCAGCTAACTTGGAATCTTAAACTTTGGAGGCGGCACAGACAGAGAGGATGAGGTGATGGAGTAAGGCTTGAGGCAGAGGAGGGGTTGGAGGGGATAGATGATAGGAGGGAGCAATGGTGCAGGGAGGGCAGGAGTGGGAAGTGCGGGGGAAGGAGGTTGGAATGGAGGGCAGGAGGGACAGAGGATTAGGAGAGGTAACGGGGCAGAGGATGAGGGTGAGGCGGGGATGGGCTGCAGACTGCAGAGGGTGAGGCAGGGCCACGGAGATGATTCAGGTGACCTGGGGCAAAGCAATTTCAGGGACCCTCATCCATTAAAAAACAGTTACAATATTATAGACTAGTATATCCTCTTGGGGGGCCCTGCGGGATGGCCCGCCCCTAGGGTGAAGAGAGACTGGGGAAGGGGGTGGAAAGGAGGGAGTCTCGCGTTGCCCCCTCCTCTCGCGAGCTTTCTGCCAGTTCGTCTCCCCCCAGCTCGGGCTGCCCGTCACTCGGGCTGAGCTGCGGCCATGGCCGCTCTGCGAAGCCTGCTGCGGTGGCGCCTGCCGGCCCCCCCGCACTGCTGGTCCCTGCCCGGCGGGCCGGAGCTGGCCAGGTCCCTGGGGGCCGGCTCGGGGCAGGAGTCGGCGGGGCCGGGCCGGCGGAGGGAGCTGGGGATGGCGGCCGGGGGGGCTCTCGCCTGTTACCTGGGCTACCGGCTGTATGAGCGCCGGGCCAGGCGGCAACCGGAGCCCCCCCGGCCCCGTGAGGCGCGAGCAGCCGCCGAGCGCCGACCCGCAGGAGCCGGAGAGCCCAGCCCGGCCCAGGGGCTGCTGCCCATCCCCGTAGCGGCGGCTGCCAAGGAGACGGTAGGTGTGCGAGCGCCGAGCTGGGAGCGCATAACGGGCCGGAGGGGGGATGCTGGGGCCATGGCTCGGGGTCTGGTGCCTCCCTGCTCCCCGCCCCTGGACGGCGGTGCCTGCTGCAGGTTACCGGGCAGCCCGTGTCCAGCAGGTAGATGAGCAGAGGTTTCCAGACGCCGTGGTGACCAGAGGCTCGGCACCTGTGTGTGGCGCGCCCCTAGGATTGTGCCCCGTGTAGATTTATGTAGGCGAGTCGGGCAGAATGTAGGGAAACAGTTTCATGGCCAAAACTGGTGTCCATTGTACCTTAAAGGGATGCTATAATGCTCAACCGAGCTTCTTGTCTGAGAACTTAACCCTGCAGTGACTGACTGAACGATTGGAGAGAGAAATAGTTTCCACTCTGTCTTTCAGTTTGAATGTCTTGTGCGTTTGACTACACACCAAATGCTGTCAGTGTCACTTTCTCCTAATTGGGTCCATCTGCATGGGACAAGTGCTTGGAACGTTAAAATACAAAAACAGAAGTGTAAAAGATGTCAACAATCTTTTTTTCCTCTTGTACTGTGCAATACAGTTATTTAATAATAGATGACAAGAAGTGTGCTATAACAACCACTCCTCAATTTGGGATTCACTGTCAAACGGACCATTTACTTTTTTTCACAGTGTGGAACTATCATTATTAAATCAGATGTTTCATTCCATCCAGCTTGATTTGAAAAGTGTATTGTGCTACAAATGGAGCTCCAGCTGATTGAAACACAGTCTTTGCACTGTTTGCTTATTAGTGTATTTAAAGCTATTAACTTTTTAATTCAATAATGTCTTCAGTTGACAATTGAAAGATATATCAAACTGCATAAGAAATTATAATTTTATACGGCTTTGTACATATAATTAGCACAATTGGTCATGTTTTGCAGATAAATGTGCTGGCTAACTGTACAGTAATAGAAAATAGGTGGGGAACTGAGGTACAGACTAAATGACTTGCCCCAGGTCTCTCAGGAAACTTGTGGCAGAGCAGGGAATTTAAGCTGGGTTTCCCAAAATATTATGAAGTCTCGAATATTGGATACCCTATCACAGGGGTTCTCAACCTTTTTCTTTCTGAGTTCCCTGAAACGTGGTATAAAAACTCCACGACCCACCTGTGACAACAACTTTTTTTTTCATATAAAAGCCAGAGCTGGCATTAGGGAGTAGCGAGCAAGGCTAGTGCCCAAGGCCCCACACCATAGTGGGCCCTGCAAAGCTAAGTTGCTCAGGCTTCAACTTCAGCCCCAGCTGGCAAGGTTCAGGGCCCTGGGGTTGAGCCCCGCATGGTAGGGCATCAGCTTTCTGCCCTGGGCCCCAGTAACTCTAACACTGGCCCTGCTTGGTGGACCCCCTGAAAATTGTTTGTGGCCCCCCAGGGGGCCGCAAACTCCTGGTTCATATCTAGAACTAGGGCATAGTGACATGTTTAGTGCATAATGACATAAATGTTGATTATAGAATGGTTTTATATCATAAGACATCAGAAAATGTGGCACATTTTCACGAACAGCGTTTTACTATTAACACTAGTGATAGAACACCGACAGTCCCTCCCCTAAGGAGCATCCAGTCTTGTAGACAGGTGCACAGGGAAAATTAAAGTAAGAAAATTGTTTGGCGTTTTGTCTGCTTTTTACATTTTTAGTGCTTATAACCTAATTGCCACCTGAGGCTTACCGCCCTTCAGTCACATCATTTAACTACCCTTCTGTTACCCACCCTTTACCAAACTACTCTCTCCCAAGACACCCATGTAGTATACCAAACATCTACAACTACTGGTGTTGAGAGGAAAAAATATTAAAGGGGCATGGGTTTAGAAGGGCTAAAAGAGGGAAGAGTTAAAATTGTGATATGTGATCTGTGATATATAGTAATTCTTATAATGGTTAGGTTTGTGCCTGTATGTGGAAGAATAAAGGGTATGTGCTGCTAGGTGACAGAACTTTCACTTCCTTGCTTCTGGGTGTTTGTATCAAGTATGCTTGCTATACATACTTAACTTCTTCATAATTACATTTTTTCCTGTATTAATATATATTACACACTAAGCTATGGTAAAGGTTGCAAAGTGAAGCACTGAAAAGTTGGGAAATTCAAGAGTTAAGGTTGCCTGTGCAACCTTAGTTCACTCCCCTTGTGTGTATACATTGTGATTACATTGCTGCCTCCTGCCTAGGATCCCTGCCTCATTCATTGTGTAGGCTGGATGGTGCTCACTGAATGAGCAGTTATTCAATATTTTGTTTTCACTTTGAAAGTGTTCCCCCATGCCTAAACTTTATAAAAAGCTAACAAAAATTCTGTCATGATGATATATTGACACACACATGGTTTAATCAGCAGGCTTGGAATGTTTAGATCCATTACCAACCTGCCCTTGATTAACAAGAAACTGAGCGCCATAGTAATTGACATCCGCATATATCTCAGCCACTAGAGGGGGCTGAGACACATACTTAGGTTTCACAATGTTCGCTGATAGAAAAGGAATGATCAGACTCAGGAATCTTGGGTTTTCCATTCCAGGTTCTGGAGGGGAGTGTGCTCTACTGGTCATAGACAACCTCACAATTTGACCCCCTTCTGCCCCTGTCTCTCCAGCCTGTTCCTGTCTTTCCTCCCTCTTCTCCAGATCCTCATTCCAGTACCAGTACTCCTATATGAGTTTCCCAGTCTTCCCTCCTTGGGTTCCCCTTCTTAGGTCATTCCTTCCCAACATACTTGCCCCAGCCTCTCTGACCAGGTAGGGGAAGGGCGCTTAACTGGAGGGTAGAGCCGCTCCAAGCCTTTAAGGAACCTGGAAACTATAGGGTGAGAGAAGGTCGAACTGCCAGATTCCCCAGGATGGAAGGTGGAAATAGCGGCCAGATGCACCCTTATCGAAGAGAGCGCCAGGCCTTGCTCCTTAAGGTACCACAAGTATTCCAAGATAATGGGGACCGATACGCTTCGGGACTAAGGTTACATTGGGCGCACCAATAGGAGAATCACTTCCACTTGGCGAGATATGTCGCCCGCGTGGAAGGCTTTCTGCTTCCCAGGAGGACCTGTTGCACTGGGGTGGAACAGCGCAATTCGGATTGGTTTAGCCAGACAGCAGCCACGCTGTCAGGTGGAGGGACTGCAGGTCCGGGTGATGAAGTCTGTCGAAGTCCTGTGTTATAAGGTCCAGCCAGAGTGGCAGAGGTATCGGGTCCGCTATAGATAGGTCGAGCAGCATGGTGTACCAGTGCTGCCTCGGCCACGCCGGAGCGATCAGGATTAGCCTGTCCCTGTCCCTGCAGAGCTTGAGCAGGACTTTGTGAACAAGGGGAAAGGGCTGAAAGGCATAAAGTAGACGACCTTCCCAGGGAATTAGGAAGGCGTCTGAGAGGGAGCCTGGGGAGCGACCCTGCCGGGAGCAGAACACCTGGCATTTCCTGTTCTCCCTGGAGGCAAAAAGGTCTATCTGAGGAAAGCCCCACTTCCAGAATACTGAAAGGAGGACATCTGGATGGATGGACCATTCGTGGGACAGGAAGGACCTGCTCAGGTGATCCGCGAGAGAGTTCCGGACTCCCGGGAGAAAGGAGGCTACCAGTTCTATCGAGTGGGCTATACAGAAGTCCCACAGTCGCATCGCCTCTAGACAAAGGGGGGAAGACCGTGTCCCTCCTTGCTTGTTTATGTAATATATGGCTGTTGTGTTGTCTGTGAAAACTGCAACACAACGGCCCTGTAGGTGTTGCCGGAAGGTCTGGCACGCCAGTCGGACCGCTCTCAGCTCTCGGACATTGATGTGAAAGCCCAGTTCTTGAGAGGACCAAAGGCCCTGGGTACGAAGGTGCCCTAAGTGTGCGCCCCAGCCGAGAGAGGAAGCATCTGTCATCAGAGACACCGAGGGCTGTGCCAGGTGGAACGGACAACCGCACACACCAGGGAGGGCGTCAGCCACCAGTTGAGGGAGCCCAGAACACTTGGTGGAACCGTATTATCATGTCTAGGCATCCCTGTGAGGACGATAGGCTGAGGCGAGCCAAGTCTGAAGAGGCGCATGCGCAGTCTTGCGTGCTTCGTAACGAAAGTGCACGCAGGCCATGCCCCAAGGAGGGTGAGACAGGTGCAGAAAGAGGTTGTCGGGAGATTTTGTAGAGTCGCTGTATTATGGGAGACTATAGCCTGAAACCACTGTGGGGGCAAGCTGGGCTGTTGCAAGATTGGAGTCCCAGCAAGGCCCTTATGAATTCCTATCCTCTGCGTAGCAAGCAGAATGGATTTGTCCAGACTGATAATCAGGCCTAAACGGGTGAATAGGTCCTTGATGATGTTCACATGAGCGGTGACCTGAGCCTCGGAGGTCCCTTGAATGAGCCAGTCGTCGAGGTGTGGGAAGACATGTACTTGACGATGGCGGAGGGAGGCGGCGACTACAGCCATACATTTCGTGAACACCTGAGGGGCCGAGGAGATACCAAAGGGAAGGACCGCAAATTGATAATGTTGACAATTCACCACAAAGCGTAGGTACCCTCTGTGTGGAGGGTAAATTGTGATGTGGAAATATGCGTCCCTCATGTCGAGAGCAGCATACCAATCTCCGAGATCCAGGGAAGGGATGATGGTTCCCAGGGACACCATGCGGAACTTGAACTTTCTCATGACTTTGTTCAGTCCTCGCAGGTCCAGGATAGGCCGGAGGCCCCCTTTTGACTTGGGAATTAGGAAATATCTGGAATAGAACCCCTTGCCCCTTAACTCCTCTGGAACCTCCTCTATAGCTCTCATGGCAAGGAGTCTCAAAACCTCCTGCAGAAGGAGTTGCTCGTGAGAGGGGTCCCTGAAGAGGGATGAGGAGGGAGGGTGGGAAGGAGGGGTTGAAATAACTGAAGATGGTAGCCATACTCCACCGTGCAGAGGACCCAAGGGTCCAAAGTCAGCTGGGACCATGCAGGGAGAAATGCGGCAAGGCGGTTGGCGAACTGAAAAGGATCCTGGGAGGTAATTGGTACGGTGCTCTTGGGTGCACCCTCAAAAGTTTGGCTTCAGTCCCGCCAGTGGCTTGGTAGGACTGGAGTTGTTAGCTCCCTGAGGACCAGACTGTCGTCTGCGAGAGGTACAACCTCGCCTTCTGGTGAAGTCCTGCCTTGGTCGAGGGTGGGGGGTTGGGGCGCTGAGGTTGCGACCGGAAAAATCGTCTTTGAATCTGCGGCGTATGCATTCCCAAGCGAACGCATAATTACGCGATTGTCCTTCAGACTCTGAGGCGAGGGTCCGTCTTCTGGGAGAAGAGGCCCTGGCCATCAAAGGGTAGGTCCTGTATGGCATACTGGAGTTCAGGTGGCAGGCCTGACGCCTGCAGTCACGATATACGCTGCATGGCAATCCCAGAGGCGACTTTTTTAGCTGCCGAATCGGCGGCATCCAGTGAGGCCTGTCCTCCAGGAGAGCTGTGAATTCCTGGGGGAGTCCTGCAGGACGAGCTCAGAAACTTCCCTACTGCCTCCCAGGTGTTATAGCTGTACCGACTCAGGAGGGCTTGCTGGTTCGCCACCCTGAGTGGAGCCTCCTGCGGAAATAGATCTTCCTACCCAGCAAATCCATGACGCCTGGCCTCCCTTGATTTAGGCGCAGGGGCTTGCTGGCCATGGCGCTCCCGTTCATTGATGGACTGTACCACCAATGAACGAGGAGGAGGGTGTACATACAGGTACTCTACCCCTTGGATGGTACCATATATTTGCGTTCAACCCCCCTTGGCTTGTGGGTGGTACGGATGCCGGGGATTGCCAGATGGTATTCGCTCGAGCCTGTATTGAGCAGATGAAGGGGAGGGCCACCCTGGTTGGAGCCTCTGCTGACAATATGCTGACAACCGGGTCGTCCACCTCAGGACCTTCCCTCAACGGGTAAGCTGATGTTGAGGGCGATGTGACGTAAAAGGTTCTGGTGTGACCTGAGGTCGATTGGGGGCGTCCAGCTGTAGCACCGTCCCCCCCCCTGCGGCAGAGTAGCCGTCCAGCACCGCTTCGTCGGGGAAGAAGAGATGAAAACTGGGGACCAGTGGGTCTTGGAGCGACTCATGGTCTTGGGGGATGTCCTGAGGACTTGTGGGTCTGGTACCTGGGTTGTAGATTCCTCCGTACCCGCCGGGGGAGGTCTGCTCACAGTGGATTCTGGTGCCGATGTTCAGAAGGGGCGGAGCGCGGTGGTATAGCGGATCACCTTGGTTCTGGTGGTAGGCCCAAGGTGTCCAAAAAGGCATTGATGAGGACCCTGGTGGTATCGAATCCCCCGTATGAGCAGATTCTGCATGAGAGGAGATCGACGGATGGCGGGACGGCCACGGTGGGGGTGGAGACCGTTGATGTAGGTCTCTGCATCCACTCGAACCGTCTCTAGGCTGTGCCGGAGAACGGTACCGAGAGTCCGTTGACGGTGCCGGGACCGGGACCGTGCGACCAGCATTGTGCGGGGAGGCTCGACCAGTGCCTGGAATCGCAGTGCCGAGATTGGGCTCGGGAGAAGCACGGGTATCCGTGAGTGATGTCGAGATCGGGAGGGTGCCGGTAGTATCTGACGGCGGACCGGGATGTCGAGCGGTGCCGCGAGTACGACCGTACCTCGACGGGGAACGGTACCGGGACTGCGAGTGGCCGCAGGACTGGGATCGATGGCGGGACTGGGAGCGCCTGTGGGACCTGGACCGGGACCGGCGAAGCTCCGTGGTACCGGGCGAAGAAGGTCTCATGAGGGCCGGCTTGCCTATAGAGTGAGGGACCCGCACCGGCGGTGCCGGGGGTCGAGGCAGTTCAGGCTCCGTCAGGGTGATCAAGTCTGGTACCGCGGAGAACGTCTCTGGAGTGGATGGCATGGTAGGCTCAACCGTGGCGTGTGCCGGGGAGCTGGTAATCACCGGACTCGATGGGCTCTTGCAAGGCTGGATCAACGGTGTGGAGGACATCGGTGCCGCGGCAGTTGACGGTGGCCAGGCGGTCCAACTTGGCTAAGCGCATCGGACTGCGGCGTGGATATAGCCGCCGCAGGAGGCTTGTGCTTTTTGCTCCGTGGTGAGAGCGAACGGTGCTGGGTGGGAGCTTGGGCCGATGATGGCTGATGTTCGAGAGCCTCATTGTTGGCGTGTGCTCCGGTGCCGAGGAGGTATTTGTTCCCGGTGCCGCTGACGGTGCCGAGGACTGGGGAGTCAACGCTGCCTCCAT
Organism: Gopherus evgoodei; assembly: GCF_007399415.2. Lineage (NCBI taxonomy): Eukaryota > Metazoa > Chordata > Testudines > Testudinidae > Gopherus > Gopherus evgoodei. The sequence goes on from NC_044326.1 coordinate 57,581,808, forward strand.
CAGTAGTTGCTTTAGGTGAATGTCCCGCTCTTTTTTAGTCCGGGGCTTGAATGCCTTACAGATGCGGCACTTGTCTGTAAGATGAGTCTCACCCAAGCACCTAAGACAGGAATCATGCGGGTCTCCTGTGGGCATCGGCCTATGGCAGGCCAGCACAGTTTGAAGCCCGTGAGCCGGGCATGAGCCCTGGTACCGGGGAAGGGGAAGGGGGCTAATCCCCGATCCCTCTAAACTAACTACAATTACTACTACAGAACTAATAACTAACACTAACTATACTTGAAGAAATCGAACTATATACACAATTAGAAGAGAACGAGCGAATCGCTAGGGAGGTGGAGGTCAGGGAAGCTGCGCTCCACTGTTCCAACGACCGACACGTGTGGTAAGAAGGAACTGAGGAGCCCTCCGGAGGGGCCGGCAGGGGTATATATCCGGCACCATAGCGGACGCCACTACAGGGGACGCCCTGCCGGCCCACCGAGTGTTGCTAGGGTAAAAAATCTCCAACGAACGTGCACGCAGCGCCGCGCACACCTAACTGGAATGGATATGAGCAAGCACTCGAAGAAGAACTACCGGTACTCTCTTCTTTTCAGTTCTAAACACTTATTGTTTATTGTGGTTTTAAGTTCCCTAGACTGGCTTTCTGACTTGCCAAGAGGGTGTGCTTTCTAGAATTGGAGTGTCTCATCTGAGAAGGCCTGATGTTGGTCCCAAAAAATTCAACTCCAAGAACTAACTGTAAAAACCACCCAGTTGATCTTTATTGCTATGACATACCCTATTATTAGGGATAGAAATATTCTAGTATGCCTTTACTGAGGTATTTAAAAACATCAACACCATTGTTTTCTTTCAGCATCTGGGGGCTGTGTTTTATATTTACTAAACTTGTAGAGTTATATTCATCCTGTTCAGAGTTTGTGTATACGACAACATCAGTGTGTTAAGATGGCTTCACTGTATTCAGTATCTCCATTGATTTTTTCTTATGCTTCTAACACATGATTTGTACTCTCACATTCCCATAAGTCTCTTATTAGAAAACTGCTTTTCAGTTGTTTCTTTAAGACAACTTTACCCATGCTTACTTAGTGTGTATGTCTCTCTCTAATGGCTGGACACACAGGCTTATAAGTTGGCTACAATCTTTGAGCTAACAGAGGTGATTCTTTAGCATAGGCAGTAGTGGCTCAGGCATTTAGATCCAGAAGTCCTGAATTCAGTCCCTGCCACTGACCCATCAATCAAATATGAATCAAACCTACACATCACAGAGGGCATCAAATCAATATGAATCAAACCTTACATATGCACAGAGGAAAATCTTATAAAGAAAAAGAATCCTCATATCAATAAACCAATTTTATCAGGCTTTTTAACTTGCTCGTATGTTTCAGAAGGCGAAAAAATTTATAGTTTGCATCACACAGATATATTCTTGGTGTCTTTTTAATTTCAGTACAAGCTTGCATATTCTTCACGTATGTGTCACTGTGGATCCACTGTAGAAACCAATGTACCTTCTGCACACAACGACAGATTTGTTTTTTCTAGCAGTGTCCCATTGGGGGCCACACTTATGCCTCCTTGTGCTCCTGTGTGAGGGCATAAAGAGCATTGTGCCTGTGACCCCTCCCTTAGTTTCCTTTTGCTGCTTGTGGCAAGCAAGATGGTACCAACTGAATGTCTAACCTGTTAATTCTTAGTTCAGGCTAAACTTCTTTGAAGTACTTCTAATCTACAGTATTTGACTACTGGGAAACTAATCTGAACCATATGGCCCACACTGTACTGTGTAGACCTCTCTGTACATCCTGTCTCTGTACAGGGCTCTTTAACATTGTGACATTGAAAACCTGCATGCTTCAAGCCTGTTCATCCTGCACTGAACTAATTCCTTTTCAGATGGACCAAGTAGGTGTCTCTATGCTTAGGGAAATCATATATTCCAAGCAGAAGCTCAGTGTGCTTGCCTGTCGTTGCTAAACAAGTTGCAAAAGCGAGGCCAAAAACTCATGGATTAGTCAAGAAGAAGGTCTCATCAGACATGGAGGAAACTAGCTCAAGTATCCTCCACATCCTCTTGAGCAGACAGGCAACACCTAAGACTAGCATGGAGAAGATGGCACCAAGGAAAGATCTGGCACTAATATCGGCCCTGGTACAAACCTGACAGGCTATGCACCAAAGAGGACCTCAACACTGAAGCTGACACCAGCACCTCCAATATAAAGTGAATACCTGGACAGACTGCTCCAAGTGTAGAGAGAGAAGCTCAAGAAGAAGCTCACTATTTTCCATTTAAAAAAGATACTGCAAAGTCTATGGACAGAAGTCACCAAGCCCTGCACAATGTCAGGGGCTGGGGTTAAGGAGCACTTCTTAAGATAGCAGACTCTGCTGGCACCAGCCAAGTCTGGCAACTGTGTGACCCATGTGCAGAGCATCATGGCTCTAGCTCAAGGAGTTGCAGGCCATAACTGAGGGCTCAGAGGTAGTTAAGTGAACAGACAATGTTCTGTGCTTCATGAAAGACTCAACGTTACCCTTCATACACCCCTGCTCTGTACCAGAAGCCAGACAGTCCTCAGCCCCAGCTGAAACAACGCACATGCCCTGCCAACGCAGACAATCATGTCAAGAAGCATCCAAGACACAACAGGGGCACCAGCCTTCCTCTTCCTCAGCAAAACACCCTGCTCCTATGACACATGCATAAGGTTAAGATTCTATCACCAGTATTTTTAGTAGAAGTCAGGGACAGGTTATGAGCAATAAGCAAAATTCATAGAAGCCTGCGACCTGTCCCTGACTTTTACTAAAATAACCTGGGTGGCTCTCCAGCCTGTTGCTGCTTCTGCGGCAGGGCTGACTATGGCTTCTCCAGCCCCAGAGGGGATGACCTAACCCCAGCTGCTGTTAGGGCTGGCCACTGGTCAGCTGTTTGGGCGGGTCAGAAAGTCACGGAATCTCTGAGCTCCATGACGGAATTGTAGTCTTACACACGAGCAGATTGATGAGACAGTTGAGAGCCACATCAAACCTAATTTAGAGAGTACAATTTTGGAAACTGCCTCATCCCATCCCAGTGAGCATGGTCTGCCATGATGTGAATCAGATAGGTGTTAGAGGTGGGTATATATTTAATTCTACTTTTCACCCCTTCCCTCTTCAGGGACCTATCTTATGAGAGGCCGACCAAAATCAGAAGTGACTTCATTGCTTCATCCAGGAGTCATAGAGCAGTCCCAAAATAGTTCAAGGGAAGAGGCTTTTCCCTAGTATTTCCTCTTTCTATAAAAGAAAGGGGTCTTTGTCCAGTACTCGACCTGAGAAACTCAACATATATACCATCCTGAACTGAGATAGTAACATTTGCCTCTGTCATTCAATCTCTCCCTCTTAAGACTGGCTTGTGGCTCTTGACTTACAGGATACATACTTCCACATTTCAATCCACCTGGCCATAGGAAGTACCTAAGACTAACAGTGGGGCCTAATTGTTACCAATAATGTTTCTTCCCTTCAGAGCATCCACAGCACCAAAGCTGCCTGGCAGTAGCTGCAAAACACTTTAAGAAGACAGGGAATCCGCATCTGCTTGTACCTGGCTAACTGGCTGATCTGTTCTGACCTGATCCTGGAGACCGTCAGCCTTGGAATATATCCTTTCCCTGTTCTCTCAGCTAAGATTCCTTGTGAACTGAGAAATTCTCTCTCAGACTACTCATAAGAGCTGTGACTCCAGATCAGCTAGGACCTATGTGCCAGAGGACAGGTTTCAGATTTCTTAGTCAGTGTCATATGAAGATGAGGGTGTACATATGTAGAACTCTTAGGCCACCTGTCAGGGTGCACACACGTGACTGCCACCAGACTTCATCTGTGGCCTTTACAATTGTGACTGAGGTATTCATATTTCCCATCCAGACATCATGTGACTAGCAGGATCATGGTTCTACCACAAGTCCTTTGAGAACTTGATTGGTGGGTAGGCCCAGTAAATATATGGGCTAGGGGAATTGTGTCATTCTTGGTCCTCTTCATGATGATGGCTTTTATATAGACAACACATGGGACAGGCTGAGCTGCCCACCTGAACCATCTACAAATACAAGGCATGTAGTCTCAAGACAACCTGAAATTACATGTAAACATCCTGCCGCTGAGGGCTGTCAGAATGGCTGCATGCACAGCACAGCTGGATACTAGTTTTTAAAAACAAAACAAAAATCCCCTGGTCTCAGCACAAGGCTGTGTGCATCTATAGTGGGAACCATACTGACTACAACATCTCGAAGAACCTGTATGGTAAGTAACAGTTCTATGAGGCCTTTTACTTGAAAGCAATGAGGACTGTCTAGTTCTGTAAGGAATGTCAGTAAATGCAAAAAATTAGAGTTTTCATAACATTAACTTGCCTCTATAGCACACACAAAGATCTTTGATTACTAAGAAGGCTATTAATGCATACTTCAGCGTGTATGTATATAGTATGTGCAATGTGGGCAATTTAACAATAGAAAACTTAGCTCTTGTATGTGTGTCTAGTGTTTTAAATGTGTAGTCTTAATATTGTATTATTGTAGCTTTGTACTAAATTGTATAATATATACAGTATACAAATAACTTCTCTTAAACAGGTAATGTAAAACACTTCTGGAAGCATAATAAAGATACATTTTGAGAACGCTGGCATTTGGGGAATTCCAGATTCCAACCATTCTGCTCCTAAATATCTATATAGTGCTAAACCTTTTTTTATAATCAATATTAATGAGGGACTATTGGTAACTTATACATCGAGATAGCTGAAAATAAAAACAGAATCGTTAACATCAAAAGTTTAATGTAAAATTTTAGTGCTAATGTTACTATTTTGGAATACTGTAGTTATGTTATAGTTAAAGCTTTATTGTAAGGATTCCCTGTAAAGTCTTATTCAAACCAGTCCATTCTACACAATATTTTAAATACATTCCATCTGCAATGCTTGTAAATATTTTCACGTAATATCCTTGTCACATATTTTAAGACAGATCAGTTAAACAGGAGTGTTGGCTGTACTACTTCTAAGCACTCTCTACTAGAAATAGAACTTTGCTAAGCATCAAAACAGTTTTGTCTACTTTGGGGTTTTCCCATGCAGATAATTTGATGTTTAACCTGTTGGCCACCCACCATGAAAATAAAATTTATACTGCTTTTATCTACTTGGAAGCATATTAAATAAGCCTGAAGCCGAATATAAATGAAGGAACCTGAATACAGAATTTCTTTGAAAACCTTTTTATTTTAATGATTTGTATAGAATCTCACTGATTTGAGACAGGTTGCTTTGTAAGAGGAAATGCAGTGAAATCTGCTCATTTGAAACATAATTGTTAAAAGATTAAACTATTATATTATAATACATATTTGACTGCTAAGAAAAGATATTTCCTAGTGGTAAATAGTGGCTTCTTTAGGTGAAATCCAATGCTGGTCTTCTTTCTTTGTGTCATTTAAAAAAAGCCAAAGTAATACTTATGTGATCTGGAGCGTAGCAAAGTCTTCTCTCTTACGTGGAGATGGCTTATGATAGGGCAATTTTTTCTTGCCTTGTATAGCCTGTAGACTATTTCACATCATTTGTTGATGCTTTGAGGTGGTGAAAGGCAATGTATTGTTCTGAATTTAGATAACTGATATAATTAGTTCAGGTTACCTTTCTAGATAATGATCAGCTTGTAGGCATCAGTTTTCCTAATTTTCAAGCAGCAAATCCTTTATTTGGCATTAACCTTGTCTCCATGGGAAAACCAGCTCTTTTGCCAGAGTGAAACTTTTGAATTACTGACCTAAAGTAACATGAGACACACTTGGCAGTGAACCTGTCCTTTGTGGAAGGATAATGATGTCATGTATTATCTGAATGCCTTATTTTCATTAAAATTGAGCCATAGCCTTGTAAGTATGGCTTTCAAATATTTTAAGAGTTTTCAGAAACTGCAGCAATTTAATTTTTATGCTATTGTGCAAAATGGGATCCTGGCTTTAGGACACTTTATGGAGGTGCAAAGATATTTTACTCTGCCGCCTGAGTACCTACACCAGGTAGCTCTCACTATAAACAGTTAGAGCTATAAACAGCTGGGCAGCTCTCTGAGATTAGGTCGGTAGTAGGATGGATATGAACTCCTAAAGTGAGAAGTCTGGGATTAAACAAGCCTCCGAGGAAGTTTGGATGATATATGGTGAACTCTTGTTGAGTACAGGTGTTTCAGGGCTTTTGTGGCTTGCTATTATGTAACACTGTGAAAAAATAGAGATGAACTCTGTGACAGGCTGGATCACAGAGACCCCCTTGGGACTGTCACTTGATATGCTGAGACTACCTCTGAGCCTGTTTTCCCTGCCATCTTGGGACTTCAGTACCCGGTCTTCTTGAGCCAGGCATACTAGCCTGCTGCAAACACAGACCCAGTTGTGAACCATGTCCCTCAAAAGCAGCAGACTTAACTGAAAACAGCTTAAGAAGTGCTCCTGCCTCTAACACCCAGCTACTCAGTTCCCAGTGGGATCCAAACCCCAAATGAATCAATTTTACTCTATATAAAGCTTATACAGGATAAATTGTCTATGACACTGATAGAGAGATATGCACAGCTGTTTGCTCCCCCAGGTATTAATTACTACTCTATGGGTTAATGAATAAGCAAAATGTGATTTTATTAAATATAAAAAGTAGGATTTAAGTGGTTCCACCTAATAACAGACAGAACAAAGTAAGTTACTAAGTAAAATAAGTCCTCGTTCCAGTTCAGGTGGTAGCTAGGTGATTTCTCATGACTGCAGTCCCTTGTTCCGTTCCACCCCCTTATATAGCTTTGGCAAAAGGCAGGAATCTTTGTCTCTCTGGGTCCCCACCCTCTTTCTAAATGGAAAAGCACCAGGTTTAAGATGGATTCCAGTACCAGGTGACATGGTCACATGTCCTGTGAGACCCCAAGCCTTCATTCTGCGTGGCCTGATTCACAGGAATGTTTGCAAGTAAACAGAGCCATCAAGGTTCCAAACCACCATTTCATATTTCTAGTTTCAGATACAAGAATAGTACATTTATACAAATAGGATGACCCCAGTCAGTAGAGTATAAGCTTTGTAATGATACCGTACAAGAGACCTTTTGTATGAAGCATATTCCAGTTACATTATATTTACACTCATTAGCATATTTTCATAAGATCCTATGGAATGCGTCACAAACTCCTAGGCAGGAATGAGTTTTGTACACAAGAGACCCACTTACACTTCTGATATTTCCATTTGAGTAGGGAATGAGGAGAGAGAAGTGAGAATAAAAGAGAATAGTTTTACATAGAATAATTTACGCTTCACTCCTAAAGCACTTATAAAGTTACTCAACTTACAAGTGAACTGTTTTATACACAAATTGCCTAACTCACTATTGGAAAGCCACCATATTTAAGGCAGAAAGTGGTAGCTGTGTAATAGCACACAGCAGTATTATACAATAGGACTATCCATCTTCGAAGACTTACTTTTCTTTTGTTTAAAGCAACATTTTCATGATTGATCCTAAATATAATATGCTTCCCTAAATGTGAGGTATACTGTACAAATATGCCTCTTAATCAAAAAAGACTGAAAAAAAGGCTAAAATTTCCCCAAGGCCTGCAATAGTGTTTACACCAGTGTTTTTAGTCTATCTGCTCTAAATCAAATACTTCTGGAAAGTGACTTTCAGGAACATGGAAGGTCATCTAGCCCCTAACATCTGTTTAGTAGGGGAGCATCATGATTTCTGGACATATTTTAGGTTATACAAAATAACTTCGATTCTGAGACTTTTGTAGGCCCTATTTGAGAAGGTTGCTAGTTTTTCAGGATATGTTTGTAAGATATGCTTAATATGTAAGGGTGCATACATATATCCCTTCAAAAAGATATTGCCAGAATACTATTTAATTTTTAAAATGGCCTTTTATTCTCCCTGATGTTGGTAAACTGACAGTAAAACGTATCTTAGAGGGAAAACACTTGGTTGCAGTAGGTTTGCTTATGACTGCTAACATGAATTAATCCATTTTGTAAAATTGCTGTGAAATATCTTTTATGCAGAAGTATGTGTGAGTGGTTTTTAGACAGGGGAGACATTTAAAGCATGCCACTGGAATATGGGCAGAAACATCAATTTTTATCACCTGCTTTTTATTTTATTATGCTATTGCTGTGTACCATTCAAAATTTTCTAAGGGCTTGTCTGTGTGTGAGTGAGTGAGAAAATGAGAATGAATCAGCAGCTTTTTGCTGCACTTCAGGTTACATGCATTATCCAAGCTGCAATAATAGCATGAACAAGGGATGGTGTGCCTCTCAATGTACATCACTGGGTGCACATGGACAACTTGCTGCGTGGTGTTCTCAGAGGGTATGCTTCACTGCTGAACATTCTGCATTCTGGAAGTTTTGTCACTGCATTGTGGGATGCATAGCGGAAGCCAAGCTAGTTAAAATTGTTTTAAATCCCATGATTCATCTGTCTTTGCCTCATATTGCCTTTATGGGTGGTCTAGTGCCACTTTTGAATTGCTGTCTCACCACTATGCTGGCAACCTTTGATACGCACAGGCTGCTTGGGCTGTATTTTAGCACTCAGATGTCAGAACTTGATTGGAGATTTCGCCTGCTCTATCACTGAACAGACATAGCAGCTGGAGACTTCACCTGCCGCACCACTGAATAGATGTAGCAGCAGCAGGAGTGTCTTTAGTGATGGTAGAACTGGGTCGTAGATGAGGAGGAAGAGAGACAGGGAGGAACTGATAGTAGGAGAGGACTGGTTGCTGGAGCAGCTTCACAGCATACAGTGCAGATTCTGAGCTCACCGGAACATATTGATAACCAGCAGTGGTGAGAGAATTTTAAAATATGAGGAAGGCAACCTTTTTGGAGATGTGCTGTGCTAATCCTGGAGCTACAGTGGCAGCAGAGCAGCATGTGGACAAGGAAGTCACAATTGCTCTCTGAAAACTGGCCACCCCCAAGTACAACTGGCCCATAGTGAGCCAATTTGGTGTGGGGAGAGCACCATTGGGGGCCACTGTCACACAGTTGTGTGATATCATAGAAGAGTTACTGTTGCACTGGTTATAATTAGGTGTAAATGAGCATGTTTTTAATGGTTTTAATGATTATATTAACGCATGAGACTGTACCTTTCTTTAGAAAAATAACTGAAGTACAAATAGGAAAGGTCGAATAAAGTTGATTATTTAAATCCCAGCTTTCCTCTTGGTGATTTAAATCAGCCCACCCTGTGGGTGAATATTATCAGATGCCTGTTGCTCTTATTTTGTGTCTTAGGCCTGAAATTTATGCTGCTTTACATCCAGCTGTTAACCCATGGAGGAGTGGAGGTGTTGGGAGTTTTGTGTAGTGCTTATGGACTGTGGAAGTACTACCTTGTGGCAGTCCTTGTTGTACTTGTCTTGACTGGCCTATGAGACATTATTGAATGTTGAATTAGTGTCTTTGACATTATTAAATTGTAGAACAGGAGTTAGCAACCTTTGGCATGTGGCACATCAGGGTAATCTGCTGGCAGCCCACAAGACATCTTGTTTACATTAGCCGTTCGCAGATATGGCCCTCCACAGCTCCCAGTGGCCACAGTTCGCCGTTCCTGGCCAATGGGAGCTGTGGAAGTGGTGGCCAGCACATCCCTGCGGCCTGCAGCTTCCCACAGCTCCCATTGTCCGCAAGTGGTAAACCATGGCCACTGGGAGCTGTGGGGGGCCGTGCCTGTGGACGGTCAATGTAAACAAGATGTCTTGTGGGCTGCCAGCGGATTACCCTGATGGGTCATGTGCCGAAGCTTCCCCAACCCCTGTTGTAGAATATAATTATGGCAAGGTTTATTGCCTGCTCACTTTGCCTGTTTGTTGTTTTTTCAAGAAGAATATAAGGGAAGGAATACATTTAAAATATCAGTTGCTTTTTTTTATGTAATCAAAGGAATTATGGCAGAGAAACTGAATGATGATCTGTGTATAGACTAAATCAGACACTTGCAGTTCTTTCTTGCAAGACCAAACTCAGCTGAAAGAAGAAATGAAGAAGTACAGTAGCAAAAAAATGAAAATGACATCAATACAGCACATATACATGGTAATTGGGTCAAAGAAGACCAACTAGATAACATATAGAAAGCTATTAAGATAACGGAAATATAAACACATGAATAAATTTGGACTAAAGAAAGATGTGTTACAAAAATGAGTAGACTCTTCAGGGTCTGGGAGCTGATAGTGGGAAGAGGCTATTGGTTTGAGGTGGGACTAATAGGTTGACCTGAATTAAGGTACTTTATGTATATTCATCAATGTCTCTGATAAAGACTGTTAAATTACTAGCAATGAATTAAGACTAGTAGATTTACTCCTGGAGGAATTCTGCACCACTGCACAATGCAGACTTTTGCAGAATACTTGGTTCTGCTTCAGTGTAGGGACCTGATTTAGATGACCTCTTGAGGTCTCTTCCAGCCCTCTATTTCTTTCTTTTGGGATTACTTTTTTTAAAAGTTTAATAAAGAAATAAAAACTACAATGTTAAATGACTTACTGCTTGTATGTTACCAAATACCACACATTTCACAAGCTACCCAGTGCAATTATACAGTGTCGAAGCTTCAAGAACATATATTACAAAATCAGACTAATACACAGCCAGAACATGTTATAATGGGGGTAAAACACACACAAGCATTCACATATAAGTAAAAAGGGAAAGCGGGGGCACAAGAGGGGAAAAGTGGAGATAGTGCAAACAATGGCTGACATCTCAGCAATCTTGATACATTTGAATAAAGAAACATTGTCCAAATTTCTTCACATTTGTTTACTTGCCCTCTGCATGGATGAGTTAGTCTTCATTTGCTACAATTCAGACAGATCTGAATACCACTGCTTTAGTCTGGGAATAAGCCTACTCTTCCATTTTTGTAAAATCATGGGCTTGACACTCTTTGCGGCCCTCAAGAATCAGTGTAGTACATATGTAAGCTATGATATAGTTTTCAGCCGAGGTTTGATTGCTGAAGCCAAGCGTTATTTTAATTATTGTGTCTGTCTCTTTCCACAGTTGCCTGACTGTTAGACAGTCCCCCAGCATATGCATCAGGATCCTTTTTTCTTCAGTTCAGCACCAACAAATATCCGAGAACAAAGTCCCCAGCCCTACATTTCTATGATTCTATAACCTTCTCTTATGTAGTTTGGGGAGGGTGTACCTGAGAACTCATTAGAGCAAGGATACAAAGAGGAGTCATACGTATGGTTGCTTTTTCTACCTCTCCATCCCTTCCCAAACAGGAAACAAGTTCAATAAACCAGGGCCCAGTGCAGGGCAGCAAGGAGGAACTGCACATTAATCTGTACTTATTGCAAGAGATTTTAAATTGAGGGCTGTTGCTTAGCTTTAGCTGAGAAGAAAAACAAAGCTTTGGCTTTGTTTCTGGACTAGGCAGAAGAAAGCCAGAATGAGACATCCTGACACCTTGCAAATTGGGCCAGAAGGGAAAAGTTCAGAGATCTGTGTGCCAAGGGCTAGGATGCTTCTTTCCTGTTACCCTTGGCTATGACTGTTTCTCTGTAGATCTGTTTTCATGCGTATACAGAACAATGTTTAAAATTAACTTTATCAGTATAAACTGACCTTGTGTTGTTCCTGTGCCGAGCTGGAGAGTGATGGTATGGGAGTTTGGGGCTGAAACTTGGAGGGACATGAACTGGAGGTTGAGGATTGGGGTGGTGGGTGATATATGGAGAGTGGCCAGGCTCTTGGTTTTAAAATAGAGTGTTTTATTTTTTGGTATGGTTTGTATGGAAGGAGTGAGTGCGCTGGTAAGGAGAAAAAGTACTGGCAAGACATGGATGTCAATATGACAAGAGGTCAGGTTGTCAGATGATGGAGTGTAGGGGATCAGGAAAAGCAATTTTATTCATATGAAACTTTAAAATGCTTAACTTTCTGGATATAAAGCTTTAAATACTTTAAAACTTCGAATGTGGATAATAGCCTTTCCCTCCACCATCCACTTTTCTATTTCCTACCCATTTCCCCTTTCACCACACTAACCTATCTCTTATGGAATTGCTGAAGTCTTCAGAAAAAGAGTCCTGCTTTGTAAGGTCTGTCAAAGAAGGACTTCCCTCTGCTGACCTTATACACCAAACCTGTTTACATTTCTCACTCTTTTGGAAAAAAACAAACAACAAAACCCACAAGAAATAACACCCTGTAACAGTGCCTCCTGCTGGTCGTCCAGGGAATTAGCGTTCCCAGCTCCAGAGCACCCTCTGAAGGCTACTGTCCCACTTGTGCTGAGCCCAAGTCCTTCTTGGACCCCAGTGCCCCTCTCAGGCCAGGGTGCTGCCCCCTGGCAGTACCCCCACAGATCTGGGTCTCCCCTCCCCAGGGAACCCCCACCCTCTAGCCCCACCTGACCTCAGACTATGGCTACTGCCAGTCTCGATCTAGCCCCATTCACTGGGGTAGACTGCAGTATATGTGCCACTCATCACTGGCAAGTGGGGGGTTTTGGACCCGCTGCCCTCTGCAACCCCAGTACCTTCTTTGGCCTTTAGCAAGGCCTGCAGCCTAGGGGGTTTCTAGGCCAGAACTCCCCAGCTCCTTGGACCTTCTCCCAGCTCTGCCCCACAGTACCCTTTTCTGGCCTTTAACGAGGCCTGCAGTCTGGGGGATTTCTAGGCCAGAGCTCTCTAGCTTCTCTGGCCTTCCCCCAGCCCTGCTGCAGTCTTGGTACCCTCTCAGCTTCCAGGCAGCCAGGCCCTTCCTACTACTAGAGAGAGACTCTGTCTCTGGCTTCTGGCCCCAGCCCTCTTATAAAGGCCAGCTGGGCCCTGATTAAACCAGCCTTGGCCTGACTGGGGTGTGGCCCCCAGCTGAGGCAGCTTTCCCCAATCAGCCCTGCTTTTTCCAGCTGTAGCCCTCTCCAGGGCTGTTTTAACCTTGTATTCATCAGGAGTTGGGCAGCCGCCCCACTACACACCCTGAACAAAAACCCCAGGGATATTCAGAAACAGGTAACTTCATTAAAAAGAGTTGTCTGAAAATATGTTACATTGGCAAACTAACATTGCCAAAAAAGTATTAAATTTTCCTTATAAAATGTATATACCATTTTTAAAAATAAAAGATATGGGGACCAAAACCCCAACATTAAAAAGCTATGACTGGGTTGACCATGTAAGTCATGACATGATGGTGAGTGATGAAAGTTTACATGACAACTCGCTGAGTCCCTTAACTGTTCAGTTCCAGATTTCTAATGTTTGGGGGTTTTATACTGTTAGTTTGGGTGCCAATGAGACGCCCTTAAAACATACTTTCAACTTTAATACTTTGTTTAAAAAAAGATTCTTGTTTGTGAATAGAAAGGTTAATTTTGAGGCTGAAAGGAAAAGTGTTGTAGATTTTGTTTGCTTGGTTTTTGGTAAATCCTATTAAGCAAAATAGGTCAGCAGATGAGGTAAACCAGAACTAACCTGCTATTCATAAAATTGAGAAAATACTGCTACTCAGTTTTGTGACAGTGCACTTAAGGGAAATGGCCACCTCCAGTTTTTAAAAGGCACAGAACTATAACATGATATAAGATCATTGTAAGTAGTAGACAAGATTGCCAAGAGGATTAGTAAACAGAAGTCTGAAAAATCTTTTTTTCTTTTATTTGTCAGAGATATGCTTTCATGAAAGTTTTTGAAGATTGCCGATAATTACTAAGAGATTTAGTTTGGATAAGCTTTAAAAACTTCAAATAGAAATTGGAGTCTTTTTTACTCTGACCCCACTACTTTGTCAACACCACTGTACTTTCCTTTAGAATTTGCCTGGCTTTTTGAATCTTCCGGAATGATCTATCTGTTTTGGTACTTATGCTGCTTCAATAAAACTTCTCCAACTCTGAGACTTATGCGGTAAAAGGTGTACCAGAATTTGCATGAGTTAAATAGACAGGGAGCAAGTTGTAGCACTGGGATAGGCAACCTATGGCATGGGTGCCGAAGGCGGCATGTGAGTGGATTTTCAATGGCACTCACATTTTCCGGGTTCTGGCCACCAGTCGGGGGAGGGGGGCTCTGTATTTTAATTTAATTTTAAATGACGCTTCTTAAACATTTTAGAAACCTTATTTACTTTACATACAACAATAGTTTAGTTATCTATTATAGACTTATAGAAAGAGACCTAAAAACGTTAAAATGTATTACTGGCACACAAAACCTTAAATTAGAGTGAATAAATGAAAACTCGGCACACCATTCTGAAAGGTTGCTGACCCCTGTTGTAGCATAACTAAGGCTGCAAGTTTGTAATAGAGGTCAAGAAAGTTATGGATTCTGTGACCTCCGTGACTTCTGCAGTGGCTGGTGCAGCTGGCCCAACGGCTGCTTGGGCGGCCCCTGGGCCACCCACACCGGGCGCTGCTGGGGCAGTCTCAGGCCACCGCCTCTCCCACTTCCGACCCTCAGCAGCAGCAAGAGTTTGGGCAGGGCATTCAAGACTGGGGGCTGGGATGTGGGAGGGGGCCCTGGGCAGCGATTACCTCAGGGGGGCTCCCCAGAAGTGGTGACATCCCTCGGCTCTTGGGGGAGGCATGGCCAGGGGACTCTGCGTGCTGCCTCTGCCTGCAGGCACCACCCCTACAGCTCCCATTGGCCATGGTTCCCGACCAATGTGCGCTGCGGAGCTGGCACCCAGGGAGGAGGCAGCACACGAACTGTGTGGCCACACCTCCGCATCTGCCTCGGAGCTGAGGGATGTCGCTGCTTCTGGGGAGGTGTGGGTAGGGAGCCTGCCAGACCCGCCAATCCCTCTGGCCCCCTAGCACCAGCACAGGTCTTGGTCTGCGTGCTGCCCCCCCAAACCCTGATGCCTCAGCACCAGTGGGGTCCTGGGCCGCATGCCACCGTCTGCCCAACCCCCAGCATGTGCTGGGCCACCTCCCTGAGAACCCGTGGCATCCCTGGGCTGTCCCCCTCCCCAAGATTTAGTATTGGGAATATAGGAGAAATCTATGAAGTCTACAGATCATATACATGGGTCATTAATTCTTGTTTACTGCCCGTGACCTGTCCATGACTTTTACTAAAAATACAAGTGACTAAAATGTAGCCTTAAGCATAACTAAAATTGTCAGGGATGGAATCTTCTAATGACTGGGGAGGATGGGTAATATATGCAAGTAATGAAGAATGTTGGGAGAGGGAATCCCTTTAATGAACTTTTAAAAAGGTTGGGTTGAGGCTGTACCTGAGGATCGGCCTGGAATTTTTTTTTAGCAAACCTGTTCACCCATTCTTAATATTTAGAGGCTTTATGAATGAGATTTAAGTGTGAAAAATGTATTGTGACTTGGTGAAGAATTGAAGAAAGAATTGCTTTCTTCTAACACTGAACTCTGTTTCAATAAGGAAAACAATATGTATTTCTAAAGATATTTTGTCTCTCCTTCAATATAAAGTGTCTGACTGGAATCTTTCCCAGACAAAATTCTACCTAGTTTCCAACTATATGTATAAATAAATAGTACACAAATACATAATAAATTAATCTATGAAAGCTAGTATACCAGTACCGTAGATTAGGCTGCCATTATAGGCTTGAAGGCAGATGTAAGATATATTTTGGTTCTAATCTGAAAAATGGAAGCAACTACATTCATGGTAATGGGATTGCTCTTAATTCAAAAAACAAAACTCTAAGTACTGCAACATATATAGGGTGAAATCCTAGTTCCACTGAAGTCAGTGGCAAAACTCCCATTGACTTCAGTCTTCTTAGTATATGTGCAGTGTGCCTCAGGTGGTGTGTGACCAGGATTCATCTCCAAATTTGATCCACTGGTTGGCTCATTAGCTTCCTCGGCCTGAGCTGCGTACTGACAGGGAGTGCAACGTGAATTCTGATCCATGCCCCCCATTGACGTCAGTGGAACATGACTTCACCATTGTCGTTTAAGATCTTGCAGGGATAAGTAGTGACATGAGTTAAATTCAAGCATATCTAAAAGCTTCCTTGCATACCGTATGTCGCTTTGTTTTTATTGTCACACTCAGCACTTAAGAAATGTTAAAGTATGTGTCTGACAATGCAGTAAATACTATTGGAAGTGTCTCCATGGAAACATAAGCGACACTACTTGAGATGGTCTGAATTGCCTCAAAGTGCACAGAACCTCAACATATCCTCCAAGTACTGCACCTGAATAAAAGAGTATGCTAAAACTTCCTAAGTGATCAATTATCCATAGATCCTCTTGAGTCACTGTGATCTGTTATGGTTATACTTGTTCAGTAAATTCTTAAAATGCAACCCTACTGTGAAAGATGACTGGGCAGAAATGGTACTTGTGCTTGTTTCCTGTGTTTATTCAGTATTGTATCTGCTAATATTAGAGATAAAAATAATTGTCCGCTCTCTTTGCCCTGCAGAAGTTGCACAAACTAAGAGGGAATGAGCTAGATTCTCTTTTTTTTCATGTGTATCATAAACAGAATTGTTAACTAAAACTCTGATTGCGGGGATAATCTGTTACATCTGTGTAAATGCACTGAAGAGGATGGATTGCACAAATTTCACTGAAAGCGTAACCTGAATGCAACTGGTTTGCACGTGTATAATTTGAGAGCACAGTTTGGCCTACAGGATCTTTTATTACTGCTGATGGATATCCAAGAAGGAAAGAACCCAGCTTTCCATTCTCATCCCACGGTAACTTTGCAGGGCAGGCAGTTAGAAAAAGATCTTATCCTTATACATTTGATTTGGAAATCATTGGAAAATGTTAAAACTTGGAACCCCAAAATGCCACAATTACAGTCACTTCTCAGGACTGTAGTGTCAGTGTGTATGTGATCTTAAAAAAAATTCTTAGTGGCAGAGCTGATAAACTATTAGTTTGTACGCAGCAAACATTTTTTTTCTAAATTAAATTTGACTGTTTTGATATATTTTAAAAGATATAGAAATGCTAATCTAAAATGTAGAAGAATATTTGGGCCTTCTGGAAAGAGCTCTGTGTGTGTGGTTTGCACTGCACAGAAGGGGTCTTGTTTGTCCTCTGAATGCTTAAATATGCCCTAGAAACACAGACAGGGGTCTCCAGTAAAGAGGGATCTCCAGTAAAGAGGATCAAGAAGCTTTACTTTCTTAATGGGAGGGTAGTGGGGGACTGATAACCCTTGTAATCTTCGCTTTTAACAATGACTTCTAAAAATAAAAACGATTTTGAATTGCATGATACTACTGTATGGATTATAGACTTTCTCTCAGCCTAAGAGTCTCTGATACTGAGAAATTTATTAGCTTCCTAGTTTTGCATTTTGTGAGTTGTCTTGGAGGTGAGAAAAAAGTGATTAGTAAGAAGTTCACTTTCACAGAACTTGTTAACAATTGGCAGAAGCAAATACTTGATGCACTTATTGTTTTTTCTTCAGTAAATGGGGTCTGCATACAGTGTCTCCTTCCTTCTTCTCAACATGGATTATGGATTATTTCCTTCAGATCACAAACAGTTTCTCGCCTGTTTTGCCAAGTGATAGAATAGCTTTACGTAGCCAATTATTTTAACTTCTGCTAAAAACTGAGGGGGCAGCATAACAAGTGACTGCATACAGTCTTGCAAGATAAATCTGTGGTGATACTTGTACAGGACCCTTGTTTAGCATATCTACAAATGTAGAAATTGAAAAAATTCACAGCAACTTCATCTAGATTGTCCCTAATGAGGTTGAATTTTTATTTTTATTTTTATATGTATTTTATTTTTGGCTATTTGGTTTGTTTTATTTCTGACCTACAGTCCAAGGTAGCTCTTCTCAAGTGTCCCCAAAGGGTAATTTGCAACCAGTTGTTGACACTCGGCCATTTATGAGCCCAGCCCTGCATCTGGTCTACAACACCAATTTCAACATTTAGTCGTTGGGAGGGCTACAAGTCAGAGGCAGCTTGGTTTTCTTTCACCCCTGTAGTTTTACTTGTGTGTTACTTTTTCAGGTGGCTAAATGTTTATATGTTTGAAATCAGAACTCAAGAAACCCTACATTTGTGACCACCCAGTAAATATGCCTTTTCCTTTTAATCACTGAAATCTAAACCTCATCCTTAGGAAGCTTTCTGAAAAAATACCTTCCATTTGTAGTTTAAGACTGTTATCTCTTGGTGGATGCTAACTGCAAATATCTCTTAAGCTTGTTCCCTTTGTTGGAAGTGTTTGGACTCCTCTCTAAAAACAAACTTTATGTGGCTAGTTTCTTGGGTGGTTTAAAAAAAAAAAGAACTACTGTTTAAGATCTGTTAATTGTTGTCTTTGACTTAATAGTTTCAAAATTGTTTGAGTGGCAAAACCAACTAAATGGTATGCCAGTGAAATGAATAAAAGGTTAGAGTGACATTATAGCTGTTTTGTTGCTTAGATATTGCTTTCAGATTTTTAAATATTAATAAAAGTTAACTGTATCATTGCTCTTCATTTTTAAGCTGTTGTTTTTCTCTGCATTTGTGATGAACAGGTTGAAATACTAATTTTTCCTTTTTGATATTGCCTCCATAGAAGCATGTGTCTAGCTACATGGCCAAGGAATGTTTACAAGCAGCAGTTGGCAGTTAGGGGTGCATGTGCGTGTCCCATAAAACCAATATTCTATTATCAGATTAAACAGTGCAAAATATAAGAGACTCATGAGGATTGATATCCTTTGGGATTTTACTCTAGTTAGTTATAGAGTCACTTGATAGTAGCAATATGCCAATCAACACAAATACATATGTATGTGTGTGTGAGAGAGAGAGGAGAGAGAGAGAGAGCACTAAGGGATTGGAATGTCCACCTGCAGCCACAGGATGAGATGAAAGGTCTTTGGCAGTATCCCAAGAGTTCAAGTACTCCACGCATTTACAGACTTCAGAACTTCATATGAAGTTATGCCATTTAAGCGGTTTCTTAACTTTTTAGAGGAGTTCTGTTTGTTCCTCACAAAGTATAGCAGTATTGATAATACTAGCTATTGAACCCAGGATATCCAGAAACTTTACACCTGTAGAACCTGTTGCATATGAAATTGTCCACACTTGCACTTTACACATGGAAGTAATGAAAAAAATAGTATTTTCTTCCCTTCCTATTGCATGTTTTCTTTCAAACTGTCCTGTGTATAAGTTTTAAGTATTATCTGAAGTTTGATTCCCAAGATGTCTTCTAGTATAGTTAGACTTTTGTGATTTTTTTGAAACAAAGGTGCCCTTGAACTTTTCTCTCCAAATACATAGTGAAAGTTTTCCTCTTGTCTGAGAGTAAGGTCTGGTCTATACCCCTGAGCGACATAGTTATACTGATCTAACCCCTGTGTAGAGAGCACTATGTAGACAGAAGAATTTCTCCCATCAACATAGCTGCCATCTCTCTGGGAGGTGGATTAATTAGACCAATGGAAGAGCTCTCTCCCCTCTGCTTAGAGTGTCTTCATTAAAGCACTAAAACGGTGCGGTTGCATCAGTGAGGCTACGCTGATGCAGCATTTTAAGTGTAGACTTGTCCTAAGCTTGCCAGTTTTCATGTCTAAAGGATGTTTGTTGTTGAAATTTACAGGGGGTTGAAAATAAAATTAATAGGACCCGGTTGGTAACCTTAGGCCCTTATCCTGCAAAACTTTTATGCATGCATTTAACTTTACACCTTTTCCATTTACAACTTGCTTTATAGTGAGTCTTGAAGACATTGGTGAATGTAATAGAACAATTTTTCCTTCATACTTTCTTTTTGTCTGTTAAGATCGCAGAAAGCAGATCAGACCTTGAAGATCTGGACCTTTATGCAACTTCTCGAGAGCAACGGTTTCGTATATTTGCCAGTTTAGAATTTGAAGGCCAATTATATATGACCCCATATGACTTCATTCAGTCTGTTACAAGTGATGCACCTAAACGTAAGTAGGATTTTTATATGAATGAAGTTCCTGTGTTAAATGCTGATGATGCATGTTATCTTTCAACTTGTTTTAAGTTACTGTTTCTGTTTTACTTGATGTGAAGAGGAACTGCTGAGGATCCAGAAGGAGAATGGAGAATTCCAGAATTCATTTTAATGGTATCCAGAAGATTTGTAGGGTTTCTCATACTGATTGCCCTTAAATTAAAGCCAATTTTGTAATTCCTTTTTAATCCCTTAGAAGTCTTTCGTTAAACATTTTGTATTGTCTTATAGGTCACACTTTGCATAATAGGCATACAAAATTTGAAGTCCATTTGTACTAACAATTTCAATTCCAGCTTCTTTTTGAATATGCTAGTACTGCTGTAGAACTCTTGTGTCCTTTTCAGTGTAGATAGTGCTTTTTTCCTGTGCACTGTCTAGGACAGTTTTGTACCACAGTTTTCACCATTTTAAATTGTCATCTATTTTGTTTTTATTTTTTACTCTTTCAAGATTGTGTAAGGCATCTTATGGCCAAAGAGCAAATAACACTCTGAGCAAGAGCCTCAGACCCCGTGGGAATCAATTTTCTGCATTTTACAAATTCACAGAAGAAGCTCTCTGATAGTTTATTTTCCACTTTTTAACACACATCTTTAGTTGGTTTGTTATAAATGTCAGTTTCAACACTAATAAGACAAGTGCGCAGGCAGACTGAGTAGTAGGACATAACATTACTATCTATTTATTATTACAATATTTGTATTACTGTAATGCCTACGATCCCTAATCATGGACCAGACTCCAGGATACTAGGTACTGTACAAACACAGAACATTCTTAACTGGCTTGATTTTCTGGCTTTCAAACTTGGAATGCTGAGCTCTGGTGGCAACATTCACAACTCCTGGGAAAAGTGAGTGCCTTGTGTTGCTTAGGAGTGATTTATGATAACTGACTTGAGTTGTTGTCAAAGTCCTTCTTTCTAAAGTCAACAACACAAAGAGTGCTGAAACCATCACCAGGGAACTGGCAAAACCAGTTAATGCAGCTTAAGCAGAGCTTGAAAGATTCTTTGCAGACTACAGTTTCCTTCCCTTTTCTCTTAGCAGCAACTGCACAAAAGAGGCTGCAGCTGTCTGAATCAAGTGATATGAAAACTGCTACAACTCTTGAAGTTTGCGGTGGTTAGCCAGGTTGGTCCCAGAATATTAGAGAGACAAGGTTGGTGATCTTTGTGTAAGTTTGAAAGCATGTCTCTCTCACCAACAGAAGGTGGTCCAATAAAAGATATTTCCTCATCTACCATGACAACTCTTGAAAAAAGATATAATGTCCTTCCATTAATGAGGACTAAGTTGATGGAATACCTCCACCCTCCCAGCAGAGAGTAGCCCAGAGACCCCCATCCATTGCCAAGAACCACCAGCTGAACTTCCAAAACTTTGAAGTTTTGACCCAGGAAGCAGCATTTAACACTTTCTTTGTTTCTTGTCCCTTCCCAACCTTTTCCTGACTTAGAGGAAATAAATTGGAGCCCCGTTCACAATGCAGAGATGCCAGTCATCCCTGATTTTCAGTAATCCTGGCATATGCGCAAACTATGCAGTGACAGTCTGATAGGAAGTAAGCTGCAGTGATTTTGAATGGGTTGGGGTGCTGCTGGATTCACCATCCAGGTCACAGGCTGTATGTTGCACTCCAACTGCTCTGTGTGGACCTTACTCAACTACAGTAAGACACTCTAGGTACCTAGAGCGAGCCAGCAGAGTCCACACAGGGCAATTAGGGCTCAACATGCAGTCAGAGGCTTTGGTGATGAATCCAGTGCCTCAACCCCACTGATAATCACTATGTAGACCCTCACTACACAGTTTGCAGAGGAGGAGAAGCTGGAGGGGCAGGAGGATGCAGCGATGGTGGAGGAAAAGAGAAGAAAAATGACAGGAGTGAGAAAAGGACAAGGATCATCTCAGGAAGGAGATCCAGGCCCGGGACTGGTCAACATAAAAAAGAGTCCCAGGCTGCATAGAAGGGCAGCTTTCCAAGGGTTGATTCTTTCCTTCTCCCTGTTTGGAAGTGGGAGTCGGGAGCACAGAGAGTGGATCCAGGCTCCCCCCTTGACCTAGATAGGAAGGGGAGGAGGGATTTCCCCAAGGGGAGGTTAGGAGAGGGGAGAGGTCCAAGTAACCTCCCTAATTCCTCCCTATTTTTTTAATTAACATCCCTAGAAGTCTCAGAGCAAGGTTGGCATCTCTGACAACATCAAATACCAGCTATACATCAGGATTCAGGTGGCTACTCCTCTACCATCCTCCAAACAGACTAATACCTCACTTGATATAAAGCCACCCGCTTGCAACACCTCTTTCAGATACTCTGAAGTAGAGGCTTCCCACAGTATAGCAATAACACCGTACTCTGGTGCTGAGCACATGTATCATATCTTGAACAGCTGTTGCAGCTCCAGAACTCTCCAGCAGTTCACTTTCACTCAATCATTCTGGGAGTTGAGTAGTTTGGTGATACACTAGTTATCCAACACACTGCTAAATTCCTGTCATTGCCGATTAAGCATGCTTTTTATAATCATCCTCCACAGTATAAATCATAATACGGAAAAAAGAAGAGAGAGAACATTAGCCAAAGCTTGGAAAGAAGATCACCAGACACTACTACCTCCAATCTGGTGCAATAAGCAGCCAGCTACCACACATGGATCCAGAATAGTTAAACACAAGGATTTCATCCTCAACATAAGATCTCTAGTCAATAAGGGCTTGATCCTCCTGCTATTGAAATCAGTGCAAAAGTCCCATTGACTCTGATAGCATAGGATCAAGCCTTACATCATTCACAATCCCTGATCTTATTGCCAGTGGGGTGCATTACCTGATCTCTGTTGCAGAAGTCCACCTGGCTGATATTGCAAGTCCAGTGTAAGCTCTCCCAGGATATTCTATTGACATACACCAAGGGAGGAGAATCTGAAGTGGAGTAGCTGCTTTTCCCTTCTGAACTCAAATGCAGTAAACCTTATTTGAATCAAAATCCTTTGAATGCATGTAGTTAATCTCTGAGGCCAGAGACAGTACTAATCTGCACATCCTGCTAATCTATAAACCCTTAGAGATGCCGTCAGACTTGTTGATTAACTTTACAAAACTAGTAGCATTAGGAGACTTCGGAACTGAAAGTAATTATTACAGGGATAGCGTAAGAGTGTGTGGTTAAATGTAAGAGGATGAAATTAAGGTGGTAGCCCTGCTGTTTGAGTTATTTTAAAATTGGAGAGGGGAAAGGCTAGCAAATGTACAATAGTGAGCAATGCCATGGGGGGAAGGACTGGATAACTGTCTGGTATTAGATCTTTCCCGTTTCCAGCTTCTGATTCCATGAACATTTGAGCTCTAATCTTTTACTGCCTCGTTTGCTGTGTAGACTTCGAATATGCCACTGATTTGCTATGTGGAACACAGCTGTTGTAATGTTTCTGGGTCTGTTTCCTTTTCTGTGAACTGAACTAATATTTCACAGAGGTGTTGTGAGCATTTAATTAATTAAAATTTGTATATAGCTGTGAAAATGTAATTATTTGTATTACTATTATTGTTCCTATTGCTATCATTTTGAAGAGATTGCTAGCTGTCTGCCCTGTTTATTGAATATAGAATTACATGGAAAGATGACTTTTTCAATCAAAGATTAAATATTAAATAAAATCATATCTTTAATTTTTTAAACTTTAAACTGCTATAGTTTGGGCCTGTAAGGGCTGTTCATATATCTTATGGAGAACATAGGAGAGCAGAACTCACACTTAAACTTTCAGTGGATGAACACTAGAAGAGCTTTGAATTTTGTCAGAAAGCAGAAGTGCCCTTTGAAGAGTAATAGTAGTAGCTATTTACTTTTGCTATATAGAAAAGCTAATAATACTAGACTTGGATGAGATTTCTGGTAGAATAAATACAGCTATTGTGACTGACTTACCCTGGAAATCTTATAAACCTTGGAAAAGTCAAGAGTGTGTTTACTTCCTTTTTGATTAAACAGTGACTGAACATTGGATAATAGTAGTATGGTAAAAATGTGAAATATTTTTCATAACTAAACATTTAACTTTAGACAGTTGTAATAAAATGATAGTATAAAATAAAAGCTATAACTAACTTTAAAATTATATTCCTATATTTCTAGTGAAGGATTGGGTTTATGAAATAAATCAGAGTGTATTATCTGAAACTGTTTATGAGAAGTCAAGCTTGTAATTCTATGATTTTTATCACCTGAATACATGTTTACACTTTCAAAAAAACTTTGGAAAGAGAAAGAAATAGAATTGTGTTCTGCTCTCTTTTAACTTCTGATCTAACTCAACAAAATGTATAGACAGCCAAATGCTGAGCTGTAGGGTTTGTGTGTGTTCACATGCCCAATGTAAAATTCCACTTGCTTGTCTAGAATGGCAAGCTTGCCATTCTAAAGTAATGTCTCATGATTGACAAATGTTTTCTGTTCAAAATACTCTTCTGTCCTTGCTCCTCCCCCAACTAATACAAATGCAAATCAGCCTATATCAGAGTGAGTTGACTTTTTAAAAGATGTACAGTAGAGAGATGGCTGTAATCCATATTTAAGATTTTAAACACAAAGTTACGTGAAGAACTGTCCATTTTGCTACATGTTTGGCTTGATAATACCAAACCTTATGGGGATGGTGGTGTTGTCACAGACTTTCTGAGGTATGAACATAACCAAGTTGTCATGTTCAAATCTCAATATGAGAAATGGTACTTCTCCTAAATTAATTAAATTCCATTGTAGCTGCTGTGTCGAATTGCTATGCAATTCTAACAAAAAACTCCATGTGTGCAAAGTTAAGGTTGACCAGTGGTATCTCTTGCCCTTCCAGAACCCTGAGTTCAGCAAAACTCTAAATTAGGAAAACCAGAAAATGGGGTTAAGGTACATGTCCATGCAACCTTATCTCTGCTCTCCTGGACCTGACATTAGCCACTGGGTGGAATTTGTATCAACTACATCTCATGCTGTTAGGTGTAGCTATATTGAATGATGGAGGTATCAGCTGGAGAAGCTTGGCAAAGCTGTGATTGTAGCATGAGGTGATCTGGGGGTGTGGGTGAGCCCATCATCCTGACACCCATATATATGATCAAAAGAAAGAGGTTCATGTGTACTTTCCAAGGGGATAAATCATTAACTGATCCCATTCCATTCCATTAATTTTTCTCCCTCATTTCAGGTGCTAAAAAGTGGAGGTCTCTTTCAAAACAGGTGAGCAATAGTTCCTTCTGTATCTTGCAACCTTACATTTCTCCAAATATGAGTTAAGTAAATATATGCTACAAACTTGCAACCAAAAGGAGGAAGGATTAGACAATTTTGTTTTTATGGGTGGGATTTTGGTGGATAGAAAAAACAACTGTATTCAATTTAAAAAAAAGTTACTTGTCCCAATAAGTAGATGAACAGAATTCTGGAAAGCTGGATTAAGCAGCATGTAAAAAGAGCATGAGCCTGTTCTGTTCTGTATAAGACTCCATGTTAATCCATATACCATGTACTGGGAGGAAGGAGTGAGTGAGACTAACTGTCCGAGATCCCATAGTCTCCTAAAGCAGTGCTTCTCAAAGCCGATCTGCTGCTTGTTCAGGGAAAGCCCCTTGCGGTTCAGGCCAATGGGGGCTGCAGGAAGCGACGCGGGCCAAGGGATGTGCTGGCCGCCCTTCCCACAGCCTCTCTTGGCCTGGAGTGGTGAATTGCGGCCAGTGGGAGCCACGATCAGCCGAACTGCGGACAGGGCAGGTAGACAAACCAGCCCAAACCGCCAGGGCTTTCCCTGAACAAGCAGCGGACCGACTTTGAGAAGCACTGACCTAAAGGAGGTGTGATGAGGTTTAGAATTACTATGTATTACAATGGGGTCACCTGCCTGCAGCACTCTTCTGACATCACCAGGTTGCTGAGTTTGTCAAAGTCTACTTCTCCTAAAGGCTAAATCTGCCTGTGGGAGGAGCCTGTACTGATGAGAGGGGAGGGTACCCCTTCCACTGCTTTCTAGCTGCGCAGGAGATAGGGGGCAAAGTGGGGATGAGAGGCTGGCATGCTTAGTCTCTTCTCCCACTGCCATTTGTTTTTAATTTTGTAATTATAAAAATCAGGCTTTCATTGGTTCAGCTAACTTTTAGACACGCCACATTGAATTATCTAATCATTTGAAATAACTAGCCTTTTCTAGTTCTCATATTAGTCATTTCATTCTAGAGCATCTTAATCAGAATTCAAAACTAATTGGGTAATTGAGTAAGGTACTTTGATTTTATTCAGTCTTCAAGAGTGTCTCAACTGTGAGAAGATTATTCAAGAATAGAAACAGTATGATATGGCCCAAGTGCATTTGTTCAGATCAGGTGACCAATTTGTAATTGGAAGTTTACACACTTTTAAGCAGGGCTGAACTCTGGCTTTTTTGTTGTTTTGTTACCTTCTCCCAGGATGCAGTATTTGCTGCTGAAGCAACTGAAAAAGATCCATGTGGGGTCAAGAGAACAAGCACCTCTGTTCTGATTTCATCTAGCCAGGCAAGAGAGTTTGGGGAACAAATGACTCTTTTCCATCTACACCTTCTTAATGACTGTCACAAAACCATGAGAAAGATTGTCCTAATGAGTTTCTTAATCTGATTGCAAAACTGGTTACATTGTAAGCTACTCCTTCTGCTTCCCTGCCCCATGGCTGTGTGGAAGTTTATGGAGGCTAGATACACTGTTCTTTAAATGTAATGGGTACTTGCGCCCCATCTCCTCCAACAGGTTGATGTCTTTGAGGAAGCAAAAGATACTTATTCCCTATTTCTCAAACTGGTTGCCAGGAGCTTGTCCCTACCTCCATCCCTATGAGTCTCCCAAGACTTTCTTCAGCAGCAAATATTGCCTTTAATACTCCTGTTAATATCTATTGTTGAAAGAAGAATTACTCCATGATCTCTGTTCGTGTAGGAAAACTATTCGAAGTACTGCAGGAGTTGCAGAATAACATTTCAGCAAAAATACAACCATATTTGCAGAAATCACAACGGGAAATAGTCTTTTTGTATTTATGCACTGTATATTTCAATACATTTGTCCAAGTATTTACATTTCCAATTTCAAGGCTTATGAAAAAAATAAACTATTAATTTTTATAATATAAAAACTGTTGGTCATGTTTTACTCAATCTTAGCAATCATTAGTAGTTACCCACAACTCTAGTGTTACAACAGTGTGCCTTACATTGGTAGTGAACAACTAGCAGCTAATGGAGGAGTTTCTGTGGGAGTTTTCCCTGAGAGGCGAGTGGTGATTTTGTGTTCTGGATGTGCAGTTTTGATTTGTGAGTGAGCTGTTCCAAGTATGTGACTTGATCCAATGCTTGCTGATAGCCCTTAACAATGGAATAGTGCTGACCTAGGACTTGTCTACACTTGAAATGCTATAGCATCGCAGCTGCAGCACTACTGCTTTGCCAGTCTAGTACTTCAATGTAGACACTTGCTATAGTGATGGGAGGGGTTCTTCCATTGGTGTAGCTAATCCACCTCTCCGAGAGGCAGTAGTCAGTCAATGGAAGAATTCTTCTGTCACCCTAATGCTGTCTACACTTCTGAGCAATGTGGTAGGATCGACTTAACTTTTGAGTGTAGACTTGGCCCTATTTTGGCTAGTTTAAAAGTACGTCATTAGTTAATATTGGAGCACCTAACAGCTCAGTTTCTGTGGGAGTTTGCAGGTGAGAGGATTTTTGTCTTTTTTTTTTCCCTAGGAGTAGGGACTAGAAAGAGAAGATGATGATGATGATGATGATGGCTACAGATGCAACATTAGAAGTGATCTGAAGAAGAGAGGATGTGAAGATGGTTGGATGTGGAAACTGGGTCATACATAATCCTAGAGTGGGTATCTGATGGAAGCTACTTATACATGAAATGTCACCAATTAGAATTCCTGGCAGAAAAGATCCAAGGATCCAAGATTAGATGATGATGGAATTCAGACAGAGATTTGAAGTTATAATGGAAATGAGGTGGTACAGACAACTCAAGATTTGCGGACAACTGCTGAAAAAAAGGAGCGGGAGAGCGGACTGCTAGAAGACGAGAATGATCCATTGAAGAGCATGACCACAAGGACAATGCAGAAAAAGAGACTGGCTAGTGGAAGTGAAATAGAGTTGAATAACAAGTTTACTGCACTGGAGAATGAGAAAGAGAAACAGACGGAAGTTGTGGTGATGCAGAAGAAGAGAAGGGAAGCAAGTCTATGCATAAGGAAGGAAGAGACAATGGAGATAGTCATGGCCTGGAACCCAAGATAAAATGAGGATGATTTACAGGTGACTGAGAGAGAACATAAGACAGATTTATACCAAAACCAGGAAGAGACTGTGTCACTGGGGACTCTAGTCCATACTGAGAAGAATTGACAGGCCATATCCAGAGAACAGAAGAGTGTTTTATCTGCCAAGAGCAAGGATATGAGATGTGGATGTGAGATTAGAAAGGATCCTGACGGGAGTGGGGAAAAATCCATTGAGCATGCTGCATATTGGGATGAGTGATACTGCTAGATTCCCACTGGAATGGATCCAGGACAGTTTTGTTAGTCTTGGTAAGATGCTCAAAGAAGTGGAAGTTCAAATGACTTTCAGTGGGATACTTCTGGACCCTACAGAAGGAGAGTGAAGGTGTAGCAAAATAATTAAGATCAACAAGTGGCTCAAGGATTAGTGCTGAGGAAGGTTTTGGGTTAATCAACTATTGCAAGGCATTTACAGAGGAAGACTGTTCTTGCCTGATGGACCCCCTCCTCTCTATTAGAGTGTTTGGAGTATTAACCTTTTGGGATCAAGGCTGACACAGTTGTTAAGAAGGTCTTTAAACTAGAAAATGTGGGGCAGAGGCTGTGAGAGATTGGTGTAATCTCCATGCCTGACTTCAATACACAGGAGGAGGAATGGAGAGCTTATTTTAGAAGAGAAGACTAAAACTGCTTGAATGGTTTAGCCTAGCATAGACTCATAGACTTTAGGGTCAGAAGGGACCAACATGATCATCTAATCTGACCTCCTGCACAAAGCAGGCCACAGAACCCTACCCATCCACTTCTATAACAAACCCCTAACCTATGTCCGAGTTATTGAAGTCTTCAAATTGTGGTTTGAAGATCTCAAGTTGCAGAGAATCCACCAGCAAGTGACCCATGCCCCACGCTGCAGGGGAAGGCGAAAAACCTCCAGGGCCTCTGCCAATCTGCCACGGAGGAAAATTCCTTCCTGACCCCAAATATGGCAATCAGCTAAACCCTGAGCATGTGGGCAAGACTCACCAGCCAGCACTCAGGAAAGAATTCTCTGCAGTAACTCAGATCCCATCCCATCACAGACCACTGGGCATACTTATCCGCTGATAATCGAAGATCAGTTGCCAAAATTAAGCTATCCCATCATACCATCCCTTCCATAAACTTATCAAGCTTAGTCTTAAAGCCAGATATGTCTTTTGCCCCCACTACTCCCCTTGGAAGGCTGTTCCAGAACTTCACTCCTCTAATGGTTAGAAACCTTAGTCTAATTTCAAGTCTAAACTTCCTAGTGTCCAGTTTATACCCCGTTGTTCTTGTGTCTATATTGGTACAAATCTTAAATAATTCCTCTCCCTCCTAATATTAATCCCTCTGATATATTTGTAAAGAGCAAGCATATCCCCCCTCAGCCTTCTTTTGGCTAGGCTAAACAAGCCAAGCTCTTTGAGTCTCCTTTCGTAAGGCAGGTTTTCCATTCCTCGGATCATCCTAGTAGCCCGTCTCTGAACCTGTTCCAGTTTGAATTCATGCTTCTTAAACGTGGGAGACCAGAACTGCACACAGTATTCCAGATGAGGTCTCACCAGTGCCTTATATAATGGTACTTAACACCTCCTTATTTGTGCTGGAAATACCTCGCCTGATGCATCCTAAAACCGCATTAGAAATACATAAGGAGAATAGGTACCAGGCAGGGAGAAAAGCTGTTTAAACTAAAGGACAAATGGGTATAAACTGTCTCTGAACAAATTCAGGCTGGAAATTAGAAGGTTTCAAGCCATCAGATGAGTGAGATTCTGGAACAGCCTCCCCAGTAGGAGCTGTGGGAGTAAACAACTTTCTTAGTTTTAAGAGAGAGCTGGATAAGTATACGAGTCAGATTGTGTGATGAGGTTCCTTGTGATTGTAGGATCTGGGCTTGGCATCCTTGGGGGGTACCTTCTGGTTTTTCTTTTATTCCTAAAATCTCATGCTTCAGGGCTTCTGCCAGTCTCCTGCAGGGATCAGGAAGGGATCTCCCCCAATATAATTGTTTTGCTTGTTTCCGCTGAAGCATCGAGATGGCCACAGCTGAAGATGAGAGCGGATGTGGTGGTGCTTTGAGTTTTAACTCGGCATTTTCTCTGTCAGATGCTTAGCTTACTGGTTCTTGCTCACATGCTCAGGATCCAACTGATTGCCCTATGTGATGTTGGGAAGGAATTTTTTCCCAGGTCAAATTGGCAGTGGCCTAGGGTTTTTTTCACCATGCTCTGCAGTCTGAGGTGAGAGTCACTTGCTGGGTATATCACAATTAATCATTTCCCTACCATTGCAGGGGCCTTAAGAATTGGTGCACCTCAGTCCCTGCTGTTCTCTGCCTGTGTCACATAATAGCTTAGTCTCCTAAGCTGTAATACTTCGGTCTACTTTTGGGTGTTGTGTTTAGTGTGTTGGTGGCCTGTGATATACAGGATGTCAGACAAGATGATCTTCTAGTCCCTTCTGGGCTTAAACTCTACATCATTTTTTTCAATCCAGCTATGTATCACATCCCTCAAATATAAGCTGACAATTGTAACTAACTGTATAAATCTCAAGAGACAGGGTGGATGGTAATATCTTTTATTGACCCAAAGAAAGCTTGTCGCTTTCACCAACAGAAGTTGGCCCAATAAAAGACATTACCTCACCCACCTTGTCTCTTCAATATCCTGCGACTAACACCGGCACAACAACACTTTAAATAGCTCAAAATATAACAATTTGCCTTTTGTTTGTTTGGCTTCTGTTATGCTTCTGGTTAATCTGAATGAGGTTCATGCTCTGATACTCAGAGTGGACTGTGCAGACTTCTGCATCCATGTAGACCCAGTTGCATGACTGAGTACTTTATTAGGAAGAAATGGCACTAGATCTAAAAGTAGCAAGCTCTTTTGTTTTTGTACAATGTTCCCAGACAGGATCTTTAGTTCGGGTACCTTATCATATGTATCTCTCCAAATGGATTGCCTTCAATAAATAATATAAATTCTACACTTTTTTGTTTACTGTAGTCAGACTACAGTAAAATCTGTTCTCACTTAAATTTTAATTTTTGTTAATTATTAATAATCCAAAATCAGAAATCTGCAATTTATTTTAATATAGTAATTAACCAGATTACCAGGAGTAGAGCTAAGTAAATAATTTTTAGAAAACCATTTAACAAATTGTAGCACTTTCTGTTTGTGCATTGTCTTTGAACAAATCATGATTTTAGTAGATTTCTTTATCTGAAATTATTTCTGCAAATAATTATTGTTCTGTAGATTATTTACCAGAAGCTTGTAGTGATGATTTGAAAATCAAAATGTTATGGATATGAAGGTTCCATAATATGTTTCTTCTCCTTGACTGGATGTGTAAAACTCATGTGAACCATTCCTGCAAAGTGTGGGAATGCCTCTTGAGAGTACTGAGCATTCTCAACTCATGTGAAACTCAGCAGAAGTTAAGGGTGCTCATCTGACAAAATTCTGCTCTTATTGATACTAGTGTTAAATTGTTGTATGTCTATTGACTTTATTGGAATTAGTGTCATTTGATTTGCACTTTTCATTGGTGTAACTGAGAGCAGAATGTATCCTGGTATCCCTGCAAGGTGCTGAATGACTCGTAAGCCTGAGGAGCCCATGATCAGGTTTCTAGTGTGAAATTTGTTTTGGTGTAAGTGAAGTTAGACATCATAAAAGCAATGCAACCAAATCTGGGGCCTGAGCCAAAGCCCACTGAAGTCAGTGGAGTCTTTCCATTGACTTCAATGGCTATGGATCAGTCCCCCAATAAAAATACATTAGTGAATGAGTTGTAGCAACAAATTGAAAAGTTCCGTCATGCATAAGGTGTACAGAGTTACATATAAGACCCCAGTCCTACAAACTGTTAACTATGAATACAGATTTGCTCATGATCCTGGTGTCAGGACTACTGACATGAGCAAACCTTACAATGTGTTTAAGTGTTTGCTGGATCAGGGCCAGTGTGCTTTTCTAAGCTTAAATTTTTCCACCTACAACTGCCGTACATTGGGAATTAAGTTAAATAGGAAGTTTATGTAAAATTCCTTGTCTCTAGTCTTGGTTTCTTAGATTTCACTGTTTAATCTGACTTTACCAACTGCTTTTATGTTTTTCAATTTTTTTTTCTTTCAGGAATTGAATCAAATACTTATAGAGACACCCCCAGTTTGGAAAGGATCATCAAAACTTTTCCGTAATCTTAGAGAGAAAGGTGAGGAAGATTTATTTTACTTAATGACTTTACTGCATCTATTTTAGATTCTGTATAGTAGAAATATTGTTGCTAAAATATGCACTTTTAAGCTGAACCCTTAATTTTTTTATCCAGAAAGAGGGAAAATAGTTGTCTTTTGTATTTTAGAGACTGGCAAAATTTTCTTCAACATCTGCATTGTTTGATCATGATTGTAACTGCCGTAGGATCGCTATATGTAGTACTAGCTGAATCTGGAACAGTTTTTTGAAGTGTGTTGTGTTGATATTTAAATGTTTCAAGTTTAATTTTGTCCTTCTAATGAGAATTACCCACAAAAGAGACATAGATAAAATATTTTAAAGGATACAGAATGACTTTCAGTTTTGGTAGATGCAAAAATAGTAAAGTGTATTGATTTCCTTGAAAAACTTCACAGTTATTCATGTTCCCCACAACACTAATTGGTAACTTTTAAAATCCCATATATTACATTGACTCTTTAATCAAGAAAATCAGATTTATGCATTAGCAATTTCTAAAATTCTGCAGTTCAAGGTTTTGACTTCTTGAAAATCTTCATAGCTTCTGACCATCAAACTTCACATTAATTATTGGGAAAAGATATAATCTCACTCCAGGTCTCTGAGATATTTTTTAAAAAACTCATATTCACTAAAAAACCTGCTGGTTTCTGTACTATGGAAACTCATAAAAGCCATCCAAATTAATCTGTTTAGTCTTGCGTTTGTTTTCACAGTAGCAGAAGACTCATGGAGTTTTTTAATTAAATCTGGTCTTAAGCTAGTTAAGTCCGACAACTATTACAAGATGGTACAAACAAAAATATTATCTGTTACAGCAGGTTGAATAAAGTGATCTTGAAATACTAGTCTGCCTGAGCTGGTGATTCTTGTTAGAATGAGACCGTGAAAGAAGAGTTAAGTCCTTTCTGAGTATTGAGGCTGGAGGTATTTTTCTGTGCTGTTGCCAGATACCAACACTGGGATGACTGCTGTTCAGTTTTTGTTAGCTTTCAAACTGAACTAAACATTTACAATAAAGCTATAAAGAAACCCCGAAAATAAGCTCATCTTTGGAACGGTACTAAAACTGTTGCAGGATGCCTCAACTTCATGGTCACGAAAACCATTTGCTGCTCACTATTGTCAGCATTAAATCAAAGAGAAGCCCTGAAATAAGGCTTTTTCTTTTTTTAAAGCTTCAGGATTTCTTATACAGTAACTCCTTACTCAACATTGTAGTTATGTTCTTCAAAAATGCGACTTTAAGCAAAATGATGTTAAGCGAATCTAATTTTCCCCATAAGAATTAATGTAAATGGGGGAGTTAGGTTCCAGGGGAATTTTTTTGCCAGACAAAAAACATATACAGTAAATGTTTTAATACTGTACTCGCCAGTAATGATTGTGAAGCTTGGTTGCGGTGGTGGAGAGGGTGAAAGAGGGTGGATTGTCCGGCTGCTCCTCTTGCTGTTCTTTCCAAAGGGCCACAGGGTGCTCAAGCTTTGCCCCAGGCCCGCCCCCAATCCACCCTTTCCCCCAAGGCCCCACCCCGCCGTGTCCTCGCCCCTTCCCCGCAAGCCTACTGAATTACTCGAAACAGCTGATGGCTGCAGGTGAGAGGTGCGGAGAGGGAGAGGGGAGTTGCTGACCCACGGGGCGCCGGCGGGTGGAAAGTGCTGCGGAGGGTGGAGGGGAGCTGATAGGGCGCTTGCTGGCCCACCCTGGTACCAAGCCCCCACGGCCAAACAACATTATAAGCAATCATTGCACAGCTTTAAATGAGTATTTTCTCTAATAGATCAGCAACATAACAATGAAACAGTGATAACCGGGACACGTTAAATGAGAACTTACTATATCTAAGTCCATTCGTATGAACTTTAGAATATTTCAAAACTAGAGAGTATATAGCAAGTACACTTAGCATGTATAAAGTTGCAGTGGAACCTGTCCTGTGCATAACTCTTGTGCACCTTATAAATATGTTATGCTTGCAAGAGAAATGACCATAGTATGCTTTCTGCTATGAAGAATTTGGCTCCATAAAAATGAGTTTTAGATCATCTAAATGAAACACAAAAATTTCGTTTTTAGAATGTTTATAAACAGTGGTTCAGCGATGTTAACTTATGTGCTGAGGACAATGTGCTAGGACTCAGGAGATCTGGGTTCTATTTTCAGTTGAGACATTTGGCAAAGTAACCGTGCTTCAGTTTTTCCATCTGTAAAAAACATCCAATCTTGGAAGATGCTTTGACCTCTACTGATGAAAAACACTACATGAGGTATAACTATTATTTATTTATTACATACACCTTATTCCATTGAAAAATATTAATACATAAATAAAACTTCTGTAAGAACTAGTATTAAAATTAGGGCTCACATTTTAAATATTTAACAATAGGAATTGCCTTTCTTACCCTTCACATAACATTTGTTAAAACCATATATTTATTTATATATTTTAACTGTGTTACTCCTCAGTGCTTAAGTATATCTCCTTCATGCAGGGCTGTTGCAGAATTCCAGCAACACTTTTTTTTATTTTTGTTTTTGGTGACCTATCCTTTATTAAAAGATACCTTACTATGCAACTACTTTGTTAGGCTGAGAAGTTCCTGTGCAGTTCACATGAAAGCAATATTAAATTATTTGCATGTTCCTCATATATGATACAAGGTGCAAAACTGGATAGTCTACATCAAATGTACCTTCGGTTTAGAAAAAGTATGAAGTAAAATATAAAGGAATTATTTAATTAAAAGTCTGACTAAACTGGATGCTAAATGACACTTTAATTAATAATGGGGGGGAAACAAATACAGGCTCCCCTGCCTACTTCCCCTGCTGCAGGAGGGGGCATAAGCCACATGCCACTCTTACTCCACGTCTGATAAGAAAAGGGCAAGAACATTACAAATCTGAGGGGAAGCTAAATCCATCCTTGGGTGAGGAACTGGACTGAAAGGCTTTCCTGCTGAGAAGCGATACTGAGTGTGCTACCCAGTAGACCACCTGACCCTCCGAGGGCTCTGTTGCATTTGGCATGATAGTCAGTGGTCTCAGCACACTCGTGGCCGAGGCATTGTCAATTTGGGGGGGGCATCAAAGCAAAGGAGATTTTAAAGAAGAGATTTGAAGGAGTATGATGAAGTAGCTTTGTTGATACTTACAGGCAGATCCTCCCAAGCATGGGACAACATGGGAGAAAGCTTAAGGTGCTTGTTTCTTATCAATATTTGATAATAAAATAATCTTCATATCAATTGAGAATTACGTTATGTGTTCTATTAATATTTGTTTAATAATAATAATAGTTGTGACTCTACTTTTAAAAGATCCAGATATGCTCTGAATAATTGTAAACATTGCCATATAGTAGGCAATCACATATGCAATATAAATAACTCTTCTTAGAAAGCTTCTGTAACTTTTTTTTCTGTTTGCAACCCACAATGGTATTTCTTGGAGCAATTGATTCAACTCCAGATTCCACACAGACAAAACAACTATGCCTCTACGTTATTTGAATTCTTTATTGAACTATTTTAGAACCTAGAACCTATTATATCAATATTCTCCATTAAAAAGCATATCCAATGATAAGTTTTGTGAATTGTGTAATTCAAATGTCTCTAAAATTTCTGCATCTGATTCACTAATGTTTTACTCTAGTTTTCTGCCAGTGAGAGTCAATTGAAATTGATAAAATTATGGTGTAAAATTGGAGCAGAGTGGTAGACTAATAATAGTGCTTTTAATTAGTAGGTTCAAAGTACTTTACAAAAGAGGTGGTATCATTGTCTCCACTTTATAAATGGGGAATCTGAGAGGCAGGGAGATGACATGTCAAAGGCAGAGATAGGAATAGAATTGAGATCTCCAGAGTCCCAATCCAGTCTTAATCCCCTAGTCACACTGCCTCTCCATTAGGCTTTATTGCTACAATATATGCATTTTGATATCAAGTATGTAGATGGACAGGTCCTCAGCTGGTGTATTTTGGCAGAGCTTCATAGAAGTCAATTCAGCTACACCAATTTACACCAGCTAAGGATAGCGCCCAGGGCTTTTTATTTTAATTATTTTCACCTCAAGTGACCTCTGCACCTCCTATGTGGTCTTCAAGTTAGCCCTTCTTTCTGAGCAATAGTCATTCCAGAATCTTTCTCCCATAACACTCAGGGCAGTCAACCAGAACTATCTGTCCATAGGTTGCAATACACTAACTAGTACAAACAAAAGGAGGGAATGCTTTCAAGGCCTCCTAGATAGCTCCCTTCATGTCTGCTGACATACTACTTGACAGTTGCTCTTCCTTCCCTTGTTTTACAACAAAGAAGGTGGTACCAAACACTGAAAAACAATCTGTAAAATAATTTTTTACATTTGACTGATTACTCAAGGATGTTTTACATCCCTTTATCTATATCTCAGCTGCATTTGATCTCTAGGTAGCTGACCTTCCAAGTAGTTACAGACCTAATGAAAAATTGGAACTGGCCTTTGACACATAACGGTAATTCTTAGTTTCTGAGGTGCTGTACGAAATCTAGATGCACAAGGCAGAATACATGGTTATATTTATTATTAGAGTAACTGCTTTTAAATTTTCGGTGCTAGCAGAAGTAGTTAAATTTTGTTTACAAATCTACAATTTTTGGGGGGGGCGAGGGAGGGAGTGAGATACTGACTTATAAGGAAAATGGATAGTATTAGAACTGCTTAGAAGCCTTCTCTACTTTAGCAGCACCATAACAACAACCAGCGGCATCAGGAGTTTTACTCCAGGAATTTCCATTTAGACTAGGAAAATGGGAGAAGAATTAAATATGTTTATTTTATTTTCTGAAATTAGGGGTGCGGCTAGGGTGGGAGAAGAAAGAGGTTCAAATTTGGTGAATTTACAGGTGTTTAAGGGTTCATTCGGGGGTGTGAATAGGTGGTTGGTGTGATTTAAATGATAGCTTAATCAACTGCCTTCCTTTTACATTATCCCCACATTCCAGCCTCAGTGGTGAGGACCAAAATGATCTGGGTATTTTTTTCTTGTTTTTTGAGGGTAGGAGACATATCTGTCATAGAAGCATTGCCCTTTTAAGATAAATGGCCTGGGTGTAGGATTATTATGTGATCTGTTGTATTGGAGAATATTTAGGGAGTGGTTCTGAAGGTAATGGAGTTGAAGTTTTATGGTGTTTTACGGTGTTATTGGTAAAGGTGTTTGGAAGAATGAATAGTCTTCTTAGATTGGCTTTGTAGCCTTCATTGAAGATGCTTGTTCTAGCATTGAGGTGTGGCAGCTATGACCATTCACTAACTACTGCAGGGGGCCAAAAGTGTTGAAAAATGTTGGTGTGTTCAGGGAATATGGTAGTGTCATATGCAGAGAATTAATTGTGAGTGTTTGGATTCCTCCGTTCCTATATTCGTGTATGGGAGGAGACAAGTCAGGAAAATACCTTGTGAAGTCAAAATGCATAATCTCCGTTTCACTGGTTTTGCCTATAGTTAAAGACAAAAATTCCAGTCTTAGCTTCATACTGAGTCCCCTGAGGCTTGCATGTACTAGCAAACCCTGGCTAGGAGTTACCATTTTACCAGTTTGGGTACAGTTGGGTCAAGCTAGGTATTCTGTACAGTATTAGCCTAAAGAAGACAAATGAAGATCTACTCTGCATTATTTTTGTATGCAGCCTGAAAAGCTGGAATTCTCCTGCACCCAGGCTAGGTTGATTACAGTATGTTCATTTTGTGCAATTCCCAGGATGCATTTGAGTTGGAATATGTTCAGGAGTACCAGCTGATGTGTTGCAAATTGTCCTTGTGAGCTGCTGACCCACCTTGATGGTACCAAGGCTAATAGCAGTCAGTGTTTTTAACATGTGTATGGATGACAAATTGTTGCAATGAACTTTGGATTTCCCAGCCACTATGATGACCATGAAAAAATTCCAGGTGGTTCCTGGTTCAACTCTCACAGCTAGTCATGTGTTTGGTTTGTGATTGGAAGTTAATCTTTTAGGGCTAGATATTTAAAGGTATGTAGGCACCTAAAGATGCAGATAGGAGACTAATGGCATTTTCAGTAGCACACAGGTGATTAACTTGCATAGAAATAAATGAGAGTTAGGTGTCTAGGCATTTTGAAAATCCCAATAGGCAGCTTCATCTTCAGGCAGCACTTAAATACTTGAAAAAATCTGGCCCTTGAAGTTTGGCCAATATTATAGACTAACTCATAACTCCTATGTTTTTGAGATAGTGCCCCTCCTATCATGTTGGGGACTAGGAACCAGTTTTGATGGTCTGTCCTTAAAGATTAATGGAGCTGAAGCCGTTCCAGTAGACCCTTAAGGCAATAATTGTTCCTTAAGCAGCCTTTTTTGAAAAGAGTCCAGAATACCCCTAATTCACTGACCTGGGCATGCTGCAAGACTATCTATTTACCTAGACTTTTGGGGAAAAAGGAGCACAATTTGTGATAATGGGCGTATAATATGGATGTTGAGTTCAACCCTGATTAATTATTTTCTGCAATAAGAACCAGATGCTAGTTCAGAATTTTTTGTGATTGGATTTTTAACGCATTGCAAAAGTATTGAGAGGCCTAGAATAGATGCTTCATATATATCTAAATCAGTAAATAGTTCAGACATTACACTTTTTAACAAAGCCTTAAAAATCAGTATTTAATTAAAATTTATAAGCTCATCTAATAAGAGCTGAATGTAAAATTCAAAGCATAATTAGAGTGTATGTATGTATACACAGAGGCAGCTAAATACTAAAATCTGTGTATTGTTAAGCAATGTGAGAATCAAAATTCCTAACAAGATATGTGTACTAAGATTTAGTAAAATTATGACCCAAGCTTGAACATATTTAAACTGCTGACATCAGGAGGGAACACAGTTTTAATTGTAATGTGAAACCTTTGTATTCTACCATAAGATACTTCCATGTGTCATAGTTGGGGTTTTGGAAAAACTTGGTGTAATCCGTCATACACATTACTTTCAAGAGATGAGACTAAGCTATGTTTTACCTAGTGTCTTAGTAGTAAGGCTGCAGTGTATTTGTAGAGCAACTTACCTAGACTACAAACCGCTCTCCGCTGGTGAGAGAGAGATTTTGGTTTTCTGACAGTTCCAAAATATCGGAAATTAATCTCACATTGAACAAAACCTTTTGGATATTTTTAACTTGTTCTAAAAGATAAAGAAAATGAAGGGCTACGTTTGGAAAACAGGAGGAGGTGATTTATAACCATTAGTCCAGTGGCAGTGGTTCTTAACCTTTACTACAGCCTGCACCCCTTTGGTTCTCAAAATATGTTCTCGCACCCCTTATCAAAAATCATGCTTGTGCTTAATTTGTGTTTTTGATGATTTACATTCTAAATTTTTTTGGCATGTCTTGCACCCCCAGAAAGGGCATCTCGCACCCCCATGGGGTGTGTGCACCCCAGGTTAAGAACCACTGGGTTAGAGCAATCACCTGGAATGTGGACAGCCTAGGTCTGGAGCAGAGGCTGTTGGCTTCCTATTCTAGTGTGGGGCTTTTGAAGCTGTTCCATTTCCTATAAGTTAATATTCATTGAAGCAGGAATTGGAATGTAGGTGTTCTCCCTCCCAGGTGAGTGTCCTGAGTACAAGGCTATAACGTCATTCATTTTCACTATTCCCTCCTCAATGACGGTTCAAGTATTTTATAAAAAGTGGAACAGCTTCTACAGGACAGAGTAAGAGAACCCCTCCCCACTTTAGAATACCCAATAGCCTGGTTATTATGGTACTTACCTAGAAGGAGTGGAGACATGGGTTCAAGTCCCTGGTCTGGAGTGTAGATTTGAACCTGGGTCTTCCACTTCCCAAATGAGTACTCTAACCATTGCACTAAAGGTTATAAGGGGGGGTGACAGTGCCCCCCCTTTTTTTGTGAGTAATACCTAGATCTCTGTGTGAAATCTTACTTGAAAAAGATTTCATTTTGTTAATGCTGAAATGATTGATTTTGACTTTTTGGGATATTTTTCTTTTTTTTTTTTTTTTTTTTTTTTTTTACTGAAACATTTTGCTGGAATCTACATGAATTTGCAAAATGTTTCAGTCAACCTAAATCTGCTTTCTGACTGAAAAATAGTTTCATCTGAACAATTTTGCCCAGCTGTAATGTATATATGTGTTAATAAAAAAAAAAGAAAGAAAAGTCTAATTTTTCAAGCTTGACAAATGAAGGCTCATTAGAGTTGATATGACATGACACTTTTTTTTGTCTCTAGGTTTGATTTCCTACACAGAATATCTGTTTCTCCTTTGTATCTTAACAAGTAAGTATTCTGAAAAAAACTCACTGCAATTTTGTAAGTAGAGGAGGTTTTGGAATTAATTGATAAACTTAACCGTAACAAGTCACTGGGACCAGATGGCATTCACCCAAGAGTTCTGAAAGAACTCAAATGTGAAATTGTGGAACTATTAACTATGGTTTGTAACCTGTCCTTTAAATCAGCTTCTGTACCCAGTGACTGGAAGATAGCTATTGAAACACCAGTATTTAAAAAGGGCTCTAGAGGTGATCCTGGCAATTACAGACCAGTAAGTCTAATGTCAGTAGCGGGCAAATTAGTTGAAACAATAGTAAAGAATAAAATTGTCAGACACACAGAAGAACATAAATTGTTGGGCAAAAGTCAATGTGGTTTCTGTAAATGGAAATAATTTCTTACTAATCTATTACAGTTCTTTGAAGGGGTCAACAAACATGTGGACAAGGGGGATCTATGGACATAGTGTACTTAGATTTACAGAAAGCCTTTGACAAGGTCCTTCACCAAAGGCTCTTACCTAAATTAAGTTGTCAATGGATAAGAGGGAAGATCCTTTCATGGATTGAGAACTGGTTAAAAGACAGGGGAAAAAGGGTAGGAATAAATGGTAAATTTTCAGAATGGAGAGGAGTAACTAGTGGTCTTCCCCAAGGGTCAGTCCTAGGATCAGTCCTATTTAACTTATTCGTAAATGATCTGGAGAAGGGGGTAAACAGTGAGGTGGCAAAGATTGCAGATGATACTAAACTGCTCAAGATAGTTAAGACCAAACAGGGCCAGTGCAAGGATGTTTCGCGCCCTAGACGAAACTTCCACCTTGTGCCCTCCCCTGTCCCCGAGCCCCTTCCCTCAGGTCCCCCCCCCCCCCGCGGCAGCTCCCCCGCTCTGCCCTGAGGTGACCCCTCTGCAGCAGCTCCCCCCATCCGCTCTGAGGCGCCCCCCCTGCGGCAGCTCCTCACCCCCCCGCCCCAACTTGCCCCTGCTCCTCCTCCACCCTGAGCATGCTGTCGCTGCTTCACTTCTCCTGCCTTCCAGGCTTGCGGCACCTATGTTATGTAAGATTCTGAATTTATTCTAAAAATTATATAAATTATATGGGGAAAAATCACATGCATCTTTTCCATATAACTTGGCCACTGTGTTATCCCAGTGTAATCTCGTAACATTTCAACTGAAAGTGTTGTATTACATAAGGCACCCTTTACTGAAAATGAGAGATTAAGGATTATCAGATTATTTGAACATCAGTTTGTAGTGTATAATCTCAGTCCTCTGAAATTGCTGCATAATTGTTAAAATTTATTAATATTTATAAAGGACTTTTGAAGATGGAGAGAGATACATAAACTGTAAATATTATTTTTCAATCCATATATGATATCTGCTTACACAGTTTTAGAAAATCTGTTGAAACTGAGCCAAACATTTATTTGTAAATAATAAACATCATCAAAATTAAATATTTGTTTTGTCTTCCACCTGGGAAAACAATATCCAAGAATGTAGAAGGTGTAATTGTTTGATTGTACTAGAGTATAGATCAGGGGTAGGCAACCTATGGCACACATGCCAAAGGCAGCACGCGAGCTGATTTTCAGTGGCACTCACACTGCCCGGGTCCTGGCCACTGGTCCTGTGGGCTCTGCATTTTAATTTAATTTAAAATAAAGTTTCTTAAACATTTTAAAAATCTTTTTTACTTTACATACAACAATAGTTTAGTTATATATTATAGGCATATAGAAAGAGACCTTCTAAAAACATTAAAATGTATTACCGGCATGCGAAACCTTCAAATTAGAATGAATAAATGAAGACTCGGCACACCACTTCTGAAAGGTTGCCGACCCCGGTATAGATTTTCCATAACTAACACATTTGTTTGAGATTTTAGATTTGTAAATTAAAAATGTACAAACTAGTTTTAGAAGTTTTGTTAACTTCAAATAGTAGGCTTTTAAAACTGTCATCTTTTGGAATTTAATAATCAAACACAAAAACCACAAAAGTGCTTCATATATTTGGGTATTTCATGCAAGAATTCTCGACTGTAAGCATGAAATCATGTACACAGGGTTGTATGTGTCAGAACCCAGTTCTTTCTAATCCAGACTTTTCAAAGAGGTTTATATGAGAAACTGATACCTCAGATGTAGAGCTCGGGGCTCTTCTTTCATAAGAAGTTAAGGGAGGAGAAAACCCCATTTTCTACATAAGCTGAAAGCTGTTCTCCAGAAAGAAAGTGTATTTGTCACTGAGAAAGAGTGAAGTGGGCTATGGACTACCTAAGATACTATTTGCTGAGGAACCCTTTTTCTCTGATTACAGTCCTCCCTAAATGGAGCCTTGGCAGGCACCCAGTGCTGACAGCAGGAGCCCGACAGGCACCTTGCACTGACTCATAATTTGGGGGGGCACTGAAACCTGAACCCTAGTGTGCCCAGCAGAGACTGAAGCCCCAGTACTTCCCAGCAGATGCTGAAGCTCCGAACTCCAGTGCACCTGGTGGGGCTTCATTTAGGGAGGGCAGGGGGGCACCTGCCCAACCCCCCAGTTACAAGTCAGCCCTGAGTGCCAGCTCCTCTGAACCCACAGTCACACAGCCAGTCACTCCTCTCTCTACCTGCACTAGACCCCCCCACACACACACTAACTGCTCTCGGCTCCCCAGAGTTTTGTGGTCTGGTCAAAAGCATCAAGCAATCTGGATTTTTCCCACAGTCCTTCTGTTGACTACCCCTGCTCTAGAATATTTTGGTTAAGGAGCTTCCCTGAATTTGTTTTCCATTACAGATAATATCCATATAATGGACTAGTGTCTGACCAAAAATTAGATTCTTTATTATAGGTAAGAAGTGAAATGAGAAGTGCCTTATCCGTTTTTTGACTGAAGAATAAAATAGTTCAATAGTCTGAATGATAGAAGTTAAACTGGAATTTTCAAAATCCAAACAGTAGAGGTTGTGAGCTGGTGCCATTTTTATGTAATGACAAAGTTAGAAGAGGGCTTTAGTCCATCATTGCATAGGGCCACATGTAAAGGCAAGAAATTATTACTAAACCAGATAATGTAATAAACTTTGGAGTTCAGGTTAATATGACTGGGTTTTCGACTCTTCCTTCCAAGTACTAAAGAGACCTACTAGAATAATAGTGTACATGTGGAGTAAATACAATCATTGCATATCTTTTATAGAGATGGAATGTATGGTCATAGGACTGGGCTTTAAATTGGCTTGTCAGCTGTTCCTCTTGCCAATATCAGGGAACATGAGTATGGATTGTTTTAGTTGGTAGCTTTAAGTCCTGACCAAGGGCGCATAGTGGTATCTCTTTAGTCAGTGGGAGATCTATTTTTTTTCCCAAGCAAACTTTTGGCCAGTCAGTTTAATAAAAATGTCATTTGATATTTTAAAAGGAAAATTGTATTGGAAGATTCTCTGAAGGATTCATTTAACATCTTAGTCTCCATTTTTTTTCTAGTGCTGCCTTGGCATTTAGAAGTTGAAAGGAAATGGTATTCATAATTCTCTGAGCCTCTCTGGTTAATAAATTACTGGTACTTTGGTATACCAAAATGTTCTGTTAGCCTCTTATTATTATTTCAAAGTCATTTGATACTCTCTGTCCTCAGGTGAGACATTAATTCCTATAAAAGTCAATGGAGTTACACATACGGTGAATCTGTCCCCTTATCTTTAATTTCCAGGCTTTTGAAATATAATAGAGTTCAGTGGGATGGGGGGAGTGCATGTGTGTCACCTTTTATTAGCCTAACATAAGTAATACATTGCTAAACAGAAGAAGGCTTTCCAACTCTTGGTTACTCCTGATCTTGAGATTCTGTTACTTGCCTTGTCCCTATTTCCCTTTTCCTTGTGTCCTCTAAATACATTTCCTTGTTAAATCTGTTCTGTGAGTGATATCTTAAATTTCATTTCTTGCCCTATTTGGTTTTTTTTTTTGCCATAATTCACAAGATACTAAATTGTTTGCTTACT
Source organism: Gopherus evgoodei (assembly GCF_007399415.2). NCBI lineage: Eukaryota > Metazoa > Chordata > Testudines > Testudinidae > Gopherus > Gopherus evgoodei. The sequence goes on from NC_044326.1 coordinate 57,626,775, forward strand.
TTGATATTGCTAGATTTTTAAAAGGTTTATTACATAAGCTTCTAATATAGCCTGACTTTTGAATTCTCTTGTTTAGTCTTTACTAGTCTTTATCTGTATTCTTTTAAGATGTCATTTCTTCTGGCTGTTTCCAAAGCTTTTAAAGACAGCAATGAGTGATTTGTAGGGTATTTTAAAAGATAGCCTGTTTACTCTCTTCCACAAAGATAAGGTTGTCTTTTTAAGACTGTCACTTCTCACCTAACGCTGTTCAGGATTTCACCTTGGACAGTCTGTTGTTTCTCTTATTGTCCTTAACAAGTTCTTGTTTCTGGATAGTAGAAGTCAGTTTTTGTAAAATTGAATGATAACAAGATTGTAAATTAAAAATTTGGATGATATTTCATCATTGCAAAAACCTTATAAGTTTGGGAGGGTTTATTAACTAATTTTGGTGGGTCGTGCCTTTCCAAGCAAAAGTTGTACAAATGGATTGACTGTGTGTGTTTTTGCTGAGTAAAGCTGGCTCTGAATTAAGGTGCATTCTTCCAGCAACATGGTAGTCTCTATTTATCTGACATTCCAATCAACATAATTTTCAGATCAGAAACGTGGAATCAGATATATATCTTTTTGGAAGCACTATTTGGACTTCTGTGCAACAGCTGATCCTCACTTCAATTAAGCAGTATTGTAAAAATATATATATTTTAAAATCTCCTAATTCTGTAAGCACATAACCACCGCCACCACCACCCCAGCACCTCCCCCCCTACACACACACACAAATAATGGGTTTTGCCTCAATTTCCACAATGACTTTGGGAGGAACATTGGCCCTACCCCTAGGAGGTGGCAACAGGGAATAGCCATGTGTGATTGCTTCTCCCTCCTCAATACCAAACCAGCCACTGCTCTAAGATGTTTTACCTTTTTTCTTTTCTTTTCTTTTCTTTTTTCAGTCTATGAACTTTGAGATGTGCATTAAGTTTCTGAAATGTTGAAAGTGAAACAAATGTATAAGGCGAGATCCCTAGCTGCTGTAAGTCAGTTATATACTGTTTATATGCACAAATATACTGATTTACTCTAGTTAAGGATCTGGTCTAAAATATTCGGTTTATATTCATAAAGGTTAAATTTTTATCATAACTTTTGCAAATAATTGACAGTCGTATTCTTTTTCTGGCAGAGCCTCATGCAGGTTTTAAAATAGCTTTCAACATGTTTGATACTGATGGCAATGAGATGGTCGACAAAAAGGAGTTCTTAGTGGTATGTATATTAGATATTGCCCTCTGATCAGTTTCTGAGTATTTTGACATAATCTTGCCATCATTCTATTTTTATGTTTAAATTCTTTATGACAATGAGAGATTGCATAAAATGGTAATTAACTGTAAATGTGAACTATTTATAATGACGCATAGATGTACTGCATGCTGTGCTTTGAAGTTGAATTGTCATTTCCCTTCTTCTCTTTTTGTTGTTAATAAATTTCTCTAATAAAATTCCTTTTGGGCTAATATTGCCACAGCTGTGATCAGCAGTTACTTGAGCTAGACACTTTGGTATAACAATGAGGGAGCTTGTGGCAGGATGTTCTCCAAGTGGCCCCTTGACTTTGTCGTTTATTTCCCCACTTGATCCAAAATAACCTGAATTGGTTGACTTTCATGACATGCTGCAAGGCCAATCTATTTTGGGGACCATTTGGAGAGGCTCTGAGGTAGAACTGAGATATTGCTGTGCTGCTTTGCCCCACCGTATCATTAAGGTCCGATTTCATCAAAGCACTACAGTGTGTTTAAATAATATTGATTTCAGGTGAAGACATACAGTGAAGCACATGCTGAAGTGATTTGCTGAATTGGGCCCTTAGTGATTTTATTACCTGGATGATGTTGGTGGCAAGGCTGACTGGGGTCTGAATAATTTGTACTTTTAAATAATGGGAGGGCACCTAGAGCTTTTGGATTAGGTGTTGTGACAAATACGACAATTTCCTGCAATATCATTGGGAGCTCTTACTGTATTAAGTTTATGTATCATTGTGGGCCAGGGATTGAAGGTAACTCCGTGGGGGAGAGTAACCACAGCCCTCCAGGAACTAAGAACAGTGGAGTGTGATTGGGTACTCACTCAGGATGTAACACATCCAGAGACGGACCATGTCCTGGGGAGGCTCAGCTATACTAATTCGCAGGGGCGGCAGGTTTGTATAATTATTGGTGGTTCCCAAAACAGGTCCAAGTCCCACCCCCCAACAGGGGTGCTGGGGAGAGGGTTGCGAGGTGGGGCCGGGAATGAGGGGTTCCTGGTGCAGGAGGGGGCTCAGGGCTGGGGCAGAGGGTTGGGGTGCAGGGCTCGCTGCTGCTGGTGGGGAGAGGACTGGGGGGAATCCTCGTCTCTGGCCCCAGCCAAGGGCAGCCTGCCTGCACCCCAAACTCATCCCCAGCTCAGCCCCACCCCACTCCAGAGCCTGAATTTGCTAGAGCATGGGCACCATGGGCCCATATAACTCACCATCCCTGCTAGTTCCACTGGATTCTCCAGAGGCCAAAGACAAAGGAAGGACTTTTAGGTAATTAACCTGAGTTTATGCTAACTCAGGGGCTTCATTATGTTCTGGAAAACAGACAAGGCCTTCTGTCCAAGAGAAGGGCCCCAGTCCTTGGGGAAGGGTTGGAAGGACTGACGCCAACCAGGGGTCATCCCTGTTAAGCTTATTAGCATGCACGTAGGGTTTTTTTTTTAATTGTTTTAATATATTTTCTCTGAAATGCTTTTTTACTTTACGACTAAATGGCTGACATGAGATGACTAGGCTTAGTCCCTGATTCTACCCTGGGTTTATCACTGTTCCCATGTAGAGTGCCTGTGCATAGTGTATGACAGGATGAAGGCCTTCACTGTCTCCGTGTAATTTCTAGCAGGCAAAACCTCCACCATAATAACTGGTATAATTTGTGCTAGTCTTAGCTAAGCCAAAGTGTAAATGGATATATGGGCTAAAACAATGTCATCTGTGAAGCACATTGGTAGGGATATGTAAAATATTGATTTTTGGTGCACCTTTACTGTTATACTGCAATAGAACCTCAGAGTTATGGACACCTCAGGAATGGAGGTTGTCTGTAACTGAAGTGTTGGTAACTCTGAATAAAGGGCAGTTTGGGCGGCAGATCCAGCGGCTGATTCTTAAGGCCAAGCTTCAGCAGCAGCTGAGCTCTGTACTCAGCTCAGGCATGAGTTTGCAAACGTGTCTCTCTCTCTCTCTCTCTCTCTCTCTCTCTCTCTCTCTCTCTCTCTGTGTGTGTGTGTGTGTGTGTGTGTGTGTGTGTGTGTGTGTGTGTGTGTGTGTGTGTGTGAGAGAGAGAGAGAGAGAGAGAGGAGGGGGGAGTAAAAACAGCCCGTTCCCGCCAGCTGGGGGAGGGTGAGTAAAAACAGTGCATCCCCCTTCTGGCGGAGTGGGGGTGAAAGCAGCTCAGATCCCAGCCCTGCTCCTGCTCTGCTGGATCTGGCTGCTGTGGGCTGGCAGCCCGAGCATCTTGCTGTAAATAGCTGCCCTGCACATGGAGTTGGGGACAGGCATCCCAGATGTTTCTACCTTTTAAGATGCAATACAGGCACAGTACAGTATTTGCCTTTTTTTTTTTAATCTCTGCATCTGCCTGATTTGTTACTTCTGGTTTCACATGGTGCCCAGTTGACAAGTCAGCCTATAACTCTGGTGTCCGTATCTTCGAGGTACTACTGTAAATAAAGGAACTAAGTTGCTGTTGTCTCTTGCAAACAGAGAGTTCCCCTGTTGAAGAATCATTTTCCAAGACTCAAAAGTGCTGTTTATTCTAGCAAGAGTTTGGAATAAATTTGTATTTAATAAATTGACTTCTGATATATCTTCTTTGAACAGTAGAATGCTAACACACAGTGTAATGTGATAAGTTCTCCCATTTTTGGCCTTTGTCTCTGTTTCCTTCTTACGGGACTTTATGGGCTAGATTCTTCTCAGTGCCAAGATCTGCACCTCTCCTCCTGTGACAAGCAGGCTATCAGGGAGTCAGTTTTAGTTCTCTGATTCTCAAACCGTAGTGGCTCCATCCCCAGCTCTGGTGTAAGCTTTACGCTTTAACTGAAGTAAACTGGCTATGAACCTTATCCATGCATAGTCCAGCTGAGAATTGGCAAAGTGTAGCAATGTTCTGACATAGACCCTGTGAAGAAGTTGATGATGGAGAGAAGTTAGAGTTCAGTAGTCACTCCATCAGTATTGTACCGGATTAAACCTCTGTCTTTCCCTCCTGTGGAGGAATTCTTAGTTAGCCGCTTGCAGTCGGGATGTGGCTCTTTTCTGCTACTCAAGCAATGAGTAGAATCTGGACTGCATATATAAATCTGGCTCGGGTGTTTTCCTTGATCTGAAAAAGTAAATTATCTAGATTTAAAAGGTGTATTGTGCTTTGTGCATGGGGAAACATAACAGCCACCTATCAACAGCACCTATAGGGCATAAAATATTACAAACTTTTGAGAGATGCAATGCAAATCTTGGGCATAATTGGGCCCTGTATATGATATACTATAAACTGTTTAAAAAGTGCTGAAAACCATGATATCACACTGAGGGTACGTCTACACTATGGGATTATTCCGATTTTACATAAACCAGTTTTATAAAAAAGATTGTATAAAGTCGAGTGCACGCAGCCACACTAAGCACATTAATTCAGCGGTGTGCGTCCATGGTCCGAGGCTAGCATCGATTTCTGGAGCGTTGCACTGTGGGTAGCTATTCCATAGCTATCCCATAGTTCCCGCAGTCTCCCCCGCCCCTTAGAATTCTGGGTTGAGAGCCCAGTGGCTGATGGGGCAAAAATCATTGTCGCGGGTGGTTCTGGGTAAATGTCGTCAGTCATTCCTTCCTCCGGGAAAGCAACGGCAGACAATCATTTCGCCCCCTTTTTCCCTGGATTGCCCTGGCAGACGCCATAGCACAGCAACTGTGGAACCCGTTCTGCTTTTTTTTTTACTGTCACCGTATGTGTACTGGATGCCACGGACAGAGGCGATACTCCAGCACTACACAGCAGCATTCATTTGCTTTTGCATAATAGCAGAGATTGTTACCAGTCGTTCTGTACCGTCTGCTATCAGTGTAATTTGGCAACGAGATGACGGTTATCTGTCCTTCTGTGCTGTCCGCATGCTATCCTGGGTGCCCCTGGCTGAGATCGGCTGGGGGCGCAAAAGCAAAACTGGGAATGACTCCCCGAGTTAATCCCTCCTTTATGGTTTCTAAAAATAGTCAGTCCTGCCTAGAATATGGGACAAATGTACTAGAGAAGCAGTGTATCAGAGAGTACAGCTGCTCTGTGTCAGATCCCGCAGAAATGATGAGCTACATGCCATTCATGGGGGGTGCCTCTGCAACAACCCCACCTGTTGCTTCCCTTCTCCCCCAACCTTCCTGGGCTACCGTGGCAGTGTCCCCCACATTTGTGTCCATGAAGTAATAAAGAATGCAGGAATAAGAAACACTGAGTTTTTAGTGACATAAAATAAGGGGGAGGCAGCCTCCCGGTGCTATGATGGTCCAGGCAGGACATTAAGGAGTGTGGGGGAGAGGAGCCCAGCATCTCACTGCTGTGATAGTCCAGGCAGTACAGAATCTTTTCTTTTCACATGAAAGGGAGGGGGCTGATTGAAGCTCAGCCCCCAGTTGCTATGATGAAGATGGTTACCAGCCGTTTTGTACCATCTACTGGGAATGACCGGGAGTCATTCCTATTTTCACCCAGGCGCCCCCGGCCAGCCTCACTTGAAGCCAGCCAGGAGCACTCACGGGTTGATAAGAAGGACGGTTACTAGTCCTACTGCACCGTCTGCCACCGGGGAGGGGAGAGGAGCGGAGCGGATACTTCTCTTCAGTGCTGCAGCATCGCGTCTACCAACAGCATTCAGTAGACATGGGGTGACATTGAAAGAGGTCAAGAAATGATTTCTTTCCCTTTTCTTTCACGTGGGGGGGGGAGTAAATTGACGAGCTATTCCCTGAACCATGCCGGACAATGTGTGTGAACCTACAGGCATTGGGAGCTCAGCCAAGAATGCAAATACTTTTCGGAGACTGCTGGGGACTGTGGGATAGCTGGAGTCCTCAGTACCCCCTCCCTCCCTCCATGAGCGTTCATTTGAGTCTCTGGCTTCCCGTTACGCTTGTCACGCAGCACTGTGTAGCCTGTAGATTTTTTTTCAGATGCTTTGGCATTTCGTCTTCTGTAACGGAGCTTTGATAGAACAGATTTGTCTCCCCATACAGCAATCAGATTCAGTATCTCCCGTACGGTCCATGCTGGAGCTCTTTTTGGATTTGGGACTGCATTGCCACCCGTGCTGATCAGAGCTCCACGCTGGGCAAAGAGGAAATGAAAATCAAAATTTCGCGGGGCTTTTCCTGTTTACCTGGCCACTGCATCTGAGCTGAGATTGCTGTCCAGAGCGGTCACAGTGGTGCACTGTGGGATACCGCCCGGAGGCCAATACCGTCAATTTGCGGCCACACTAACCCTAATCCGATATGGTAATACCGATTTTAGCGCTACTCCTCTCGTCGGGGAGGAGTACAGAAACCGATTTAAAGAGCCCTTTATATCGATATAAAGGGCCTCGTAGTGTGGACGGGTACAGCGTTAAATCGGTTTAACGCTGCTAAAATTGGTTTAAATGCGTAGTGTAGACCAGGCCTAATAGTAAGGTTTATTACACTTTATACAAGTCAGTTTAACTGTATAATTACTTTAATTATGCAGTGTATAGTATATGAGTGCCAACTATGTGATATTTCAACCATCATGTAACCAAATGAGTTACTTGTTAGACAGATTGTGTTATAATAAAGACAGGTTATCAGTTTGAAATTTTGACTTTTCATCTGAATTTGGAATAAGAAAATGTTTTGAAATCTCAAATTCTCATGGGACAGGAAAATTATTTCCCATGTTTAGTATAAATAAATTAAGGTTTTCACAGCAACATTAATTTGTCTAAATTGTACATATAGTTTTCTATAAATGACGGTATAGATTTAATCAGTGTAAATAGTAAACCAAAATACTACGTATCTTAAATGTGCAACATGGACTAGTTAACGTTGCTATAGGAACACTTTTGCATTTCTTGGCTGTTTAGCCTATACATTCTGAAACGTAATATTGCATTAATCTATGTTTTGCAGTTGACTATATCTAATATATGATTGACATAATATATAAATGGACTTTATAAAGATTTAGATAACTATGCCTGGGTATTATGCATTATCCTGTTTAAGAGGTTTGATATTATCATAAACCTAGTCCCAGATTTGGACCTTAGCGTCCAAAATATGGGGGTTAGCATGAAAACCTCCAAGCTTAGTTACCAGCTTGGACCTGGTAAAGCTGCCACCACCCAAAAAATTAGAGTGATTTGGGGCACTCTGGTCCCCCAAAAAACCTTCCCTGGGGACCCCAAGACCCAAATCCCTTGAGTCTCACAACAAAGGGAAATAAACCTTTTCCCTTCCCCCCTCCAGGTGTTCCTGGAGAGATACACAGAAACAAGCTCCGTGAATCTAAACAGAGGGATTCCACCCTCCCCGTTTCCAGCCTTGGAAAACAGAAGTACCGAGAGCTAATCTCTCTTCCCCCTCACCCAGAGGGAATGCAAAGTCAGGCTAGTAAATCTAACACACACAGATTTCCCCCTGACTTCTTCCTTCCACCAATTCCCTGGTGAGCACAGACTCAATTCCCTGGAGTTCCCCACTAAAGAAAAACTCCAACAGGTCTTAAAAAGAAAGCTTTATGTAAAAAGAAAGAAAAATACATAAAAATGGTCTCTCTGTATTAAGGTGACAAATACAGGGTCAATTGCTTAAAAGAAATATGAATAAACAGCCTTATTCAAAAAGAATACGCTTCAAAGCACTCCAGCAACTATACCCATGTAAATACAAAAGAAAAACAATAGAAACCTTACTGCCTTACTATATTTGTACTTACAACTTGGAAACAGAAGATTAGAAAGCAGGAAACAGAAATCCTCCCATAGCCAAGAGAGAGAGACAGGCAGAAGACCAAAGAACAAAGGACTCACACACAAACTTCCCTCCACCCAGATCTGAAAAGGTCTGGTTTCCTGATTGGTCCTCTGGTCAGGTGTTTCAGGTACTTCTTTCCAGGTGTAAGAGACATTAACCCTTAGCTATCTGTTTGACAGATATAAGCAGATTTGATTCTTCTTTTACTATGATTTTTGGGTCTATATTGTGATGGAAGTTGAAAGTTAATACAGATTTAAATGGAAAATTCATACTGTTTCACTCTTCAAGAACTATCTCTGCTAAGTAGTTGATGATAAGGGATCTATTTTCTTGATTTACACATTCAGGTGATGAAATTAGTGTAATTAATTTATTGTACCCCGTGACCATAGAAACATTGTCCTTAAGGTAAGTTGTGCTATTACACAAGGGATCCAGATCTGATTTTTGATCTCAGATGCTTGTTTTGCAGGCTATCAAAATAGAGAATAGTACAGAGGTGATTCTTTTTCTGTTGTTCAAATGATTGAGAGATTTGTGCTGCTACTTTGGCCACTGCTGGTTGAAATTGAGAGCTTCACTCCTGCTCCTTCGTCTTGGGGCACAGTAGCATTGCAACACTGATAGCTTGTCCATAGAATAGACCAAATAGAATGACCAGATAACTCCGGTCATGAGCCGCGAGTTCTGCTTTCTTTACCAGAAGTAATTATTTCATGGGTAGGAGTAAGAGACACAGATGTGACTTTTCATAGAATTATAGAAATTGTAGATAGGAAAAAACCCATTAGGTCATCTGGTCCATCACTTTGGGATTGAAGCATTATTCCCAACAGTGTGTTCTCCAGAATTTTGTCTCATCCAGTTTCAAATACTAAAACGATGAGAATGATGTAAAATTCTGAGGACCCTGAGGCCCTTGCTCTAAAATATGTGTTCCCTAAGGGTGCTGTTTTCTTGGTATTTTATTTAAAAACACAGTTATTTTTGCCTTTTGATATGGAGGAGAAGGGGATCAGGAGAGCTGGAGATTAGAAGGTGAGAGTCTGAATATAAGGAGCATTTTGGAACATTTATCTATCCCTGATCATATAAAATGATAATTCTGTTAAAACTATATATAATACCTGCACATGCTGTAAAAAGTTTATGTATGTATACAGCTCTGTGTATGTAGACATATTGACACACATGGGCAATTCTTCACTGTTTGTTATGTACATAGTAGCTCTGTTCCTGAATCAGAAGATAAGAATGGCTTGTTTTGCAGCTGCAAGAGATATTTAGAAAGAAAAATGAGAAGAGAGAAAGAAAAGGAGATGAAGAGAAACGTATAATGTTGGTAAGTAAAATTAGAATGTTGTAGGTTTGTGGTTCTTGGATTTTTTTATGTATCTCAAAAGTGTGGTTATATTTATTAATTAAGAAGAATATTTATTTAATGTTACTAATCACTTTTAAGATTTCTGAGCAACTCTAGGTACCGTATTGAATCACATAACTCCTAATAATATAAAGGGTCAATTTGATTGAGGGGAGAATAATAGGAACTCCAGGGGGAATTCTGCACCAAAAAAATAAAAATTCTGCACTAAAAATTAAAAAATCTATGCACAATATTTTAAAATTCTGCATATTTTATTTGTCAAAATAACACAATATAATCACACCAGTTTCAATTAGTTTAGTAATTTATTTCAAAATACATGTGGGCAAGTATGTCTATAACAATATAGGGAAAAAAAAGATTCAGGAAATGTTTTTTGACAAATAGATTCTTTAGTAGGCATATTAATTGCTTGGAAAGAGCCCAGCTGTGGGTGAGAGAAATATATTTGGGGTTTTGGGGGGAAGAGAATTGTCATTGAGCCTCCCCCATGCAGAGCCTTGTTGACCCCTAGCCTCTCTCATTCAGTCAGGCACATCTGTCTCTGTCCCCATGTGTGCCTCCACCCCTACTCAGCCATCCCATCTCCCTTCCATCCCCATGTGTCCCTGCACTCCCTTGTCCCCATGTGTCCCTGCACCCTCACTCCCATTCAGCTCCCACCCCAGTATGCTCCCCACTAGCCCTTCTGAATCCCTGTCTGTGACCCCCACCCCCCCAGCAGCTCATGTGACCTACGCTGCCCATTCCCCCCATATCCTGTGCCTCCTGACCTAGCCTCACAGGCAGGGTGCTCTGAGGAACACAGCCTCATCCCTTCCGTATCCACAGCTGGGCCTGTTACTGCCCAGGAGTGGCTGCTCTCTGTTCTGGTGCCACAGCAGCCCCTGAGCCCCTGTTGGGTGAAAGGCATAACTGTAGCACCTCTCCAGCAGAATATATTTTCTAAAGCGAAAAAAAAGTTCTGTGTGGGAATGAATTCTGCACATGTGCAGTGGCGCAGAATTCCCTCAGTAATAAATAGGATCATTTTGGACCTAAAAGCGAACTACAAAGTTCCTGAAAAAATAAGTGGTGTAAGATCCCCAAAGAGGAAAAATATACATAGGAGTTATTTTAAAATACAATTACAGTAGTAGTTTATTTTAATTTTTAAATCAATAATTTATTCTGAATCTAAGAAGTCTAGTAGACTTTCTAATATAGTCTTCTACCATAATGAGAGAGAATTACCTCACTACCATCTTAAATGTAAGTTGAAAGACTCCCTTCATGCTGATCTTCTGTTCTCTCTCCCTCATAATTTTCTTAGAAATGTTCATATGGACTTACTATTTTCATACTTAATTTCAGCCCAAATCCTTTGACACATTTGAAGAAATGTGATTCATAAATTAAAATATAAGCAAACTAAGATTTTGTACTCAGACTGAAATCTTTGTATTGAAGCACCTTATTTTCATTCTTCTTCTGAACAAGGTTTGTTGAAAGATCACTGAATATGGTTCACCAGTTAAACATGTATATGTATGTCTGAAAATCTTCCATCTGTGTGAGTTAAAAATGCCACAAAAATTAAATACTGTGCGTGACCACTACATTTTTTCAATTGATGATAACTATTTGTGAAACATTTGTCTTGAAACATTTCAAATAAACTTGTTCTTACTGAAGACTACAGGTCAAATCTTGGGATTTACTTTTATGTATGTGAAAGGCCAAGGAGTAGTGTAAAAGCTGTGGTTTGTCTGCATTAGGTGGGGCAGCAGCAGGGGCTTACGTCCCTGTAATCTCAGTGGTAGGTCTCTACCAATCCTGCTTTGGAAAATGGGTGGATTCATGCACTGTGCAAATGGATTGGGTCAAAACCCCCCATTGGAGGTACCACTTGGATATATCTGCTTCTTATCCCTATGGCTACCATTGTGGCTACCTGGCCACTTGGGGATATAGATTCTAGCCCTCAGCTCAACAACTGTTTTGTGTACAGCAAAATCCTTTTATTTATTCATTTGAATTTTAAAAGCATAACATAAAAGCATATTTATCTGGGGCTGTCTGTGTGCTCCCTTTCCAGAGGTTGGCCCCCAAACCACAAGAAACTTGAACTTTAGGAGCTACCACATTTTTGATTAACCCAAGCACAGAAAAGAATATTTGTTAACCTTAAGGGACGCAACTTTTTTCACATTGGCAAACATTTTTAATTGCTCAGTTAATTTTATTGACATGTTTAGGCCAAGTGTAAGCAAAAGAAACGTCACCTTAGAAGGAAAACTTTTGAGACTATTACAGAGACAAAATAAGGGTGTAGAATATCATATTTCTTATAACTTAAATTTATCTTGGTTGTAATGTACTCAGCTCTATACTTTTTTTCCTGTTTTAAGAGTCTTAAAAACAAGATGTAAAAAAATAAAACCATTTGCTTTCCGCCATTTAAAAAAAAAATCAACATTTCTAGTAACATGTAAGATAAAGACTTGCCTGTCCTAACCTATTGTGTTGTCTTCTTTCTCTTTCTTTTTGGTTTCATTCTGAAATGTGGTACTTCACTTCACCATTTTTGCTGTATGTCAGCGCCTTCAACTCTATGGATATCATTCTTCTACTAACAGTGTATGTACTCTAAATATTTTCTGTGTATATCGTTTTCACCAGTGAGATGGAATCATTTGTTATAACAATTGGCTCTTTATCAAGTAAATGAATTTTACTAATATAAGGTCTTATTCAGTCAAAAGTATACTCTGTCTTCAGAGCCATAGAAGGCTGCAGATGCTTGCTACAGGCATAGAGTGACAGGCTGGCCCATCCAGAGGAGAAATGGATGCCTCTGGATAGGTAAAAAGGAGAAAAAGAGCTGGTCTGTATTAAGGAGTTGTAGACCTACTCTGGGTGGGGTGGTGAACCCATGTATATAAAGTCCCCCAACAAAAATTAGTAATAAAAATTCTGTCCCCTTTCATTAGACATAACAGTAGAGCCTTCAGTAATAACCATATTCCTAGGTTTCAGTCAGTTTCCCAGCATCTTATCCTAATAGGGCATAGGGGAAGAGAAGGTCTCAACCATTTTTTTCTTGCACTGTTTGAAGTAGTTTTGTTTTATTTTATGAACAGAGTAGGACGAGAACAGGGACTGTTGTAGAGAGCCCAAGATGAGGACAGACTTTATTACACTTGATAACTCTTTGGGCAGAGAGTGGAAGCAATTTTCAGATTGATGAACTCTGTCCTTTGACCTTGGCTGAATGCCCTTTCAGAGTAGAGCAGATTTAGACTCCTTTAAAAGGTCCTCCCTGGCTGCCTAGCATAAAAAAGCCAGGGAAGAACCCAAGCCTCAATCTTCATGGTTATATGGGGAGGAATTCATTCTTTTGAACCAAATTAGCATGATAATTAGGCTGGATGGAGTTTGTGACTGCATTTATAGAAAAGAGGCTAGGATTTGAAGTTGTGTATATATAGTTCTGTTTCCCATGACTTTTGTAGCTGTGCAGCATTAACAAGAATAAAAAATGGTAAGAACTTTTTTATCCCTGAACTGAACATATGCAGTGCCATTTTTACATAATACTGTTTCTGATCATGCCTACATTTTAACTCTGTCACTTTGTCTTTCATACAATTGTGCCCAGGTAAGGCAGCACAGACATGTAAAATACATACCTGTTCAATAAGATGATAGTAAGTCAAAAAGTATGCACTATAGTTTTGACATGAAGTCTATTGAAGCCTTTCTGTTGACTTTAGTGTGCTTTGGATCATGCCCTATGTCAGCGTGAAAGACTTAATGCTTCATATCTCTATATTTCCTTCCCTTTATAGTTTAACAAAACTTACCTTTAAGCATTTCTACATTTATAATAATGTTCTGGCTCTAGTAAAAAAAAATCTATTTTTATACTCACATTTAGAAAAATAAGCACAGTGGAGGTTTTAAATTGTTTTAAATAAAAGAAATGGATGGTACTAATGGTGAATTACATCTATTAGCATGCTATTGAAAGTGGACCTGGAACTGGAATAATGAACACTTTTATATTTCTATCATTGAAAGGCCAGACTATGTTGTCCTGAGCACTCTTAGCTTCCACTGAAATCTGGGGCAATTGAGTGTACTCAGAACTTCATAGTATCAAGCTCTGAAGGCTACATCTTACATAAAATGTATCTATAAATGGGTCTGAGTAATTTGGTTATTTCTGTCTTTTCATACGACACATGATATTTCTCTGGAGCTAAGCTGGTGCATGCTGTGAATGTGTATTAAGTCTAGTACAGCATGAGTTGCATGTGGGTTTTGATTAGCTGAATGCAATCTTATTATTGATGATTATTACAAAAGTAACATATAGAAAAATAAAATGTGCATGCTTCAGAAATACTAGCTTCATCAATAATAATCAGTTTTTGTCAGATAAATAAAGTACATCACCAGTAAGACAGGTAATTCAATGAATAATTATCTAACAGTATGTGTATCTAAATAAAGGATGAGGCTGTCAAAAGTATATGTAACTTCTTGAGGCAGTGATTTATGCTGAAATTTTTTTTGACTTATTTGGTATATTTTGTCAATATTTTATGGTTTAAGAAGAAATATTTGTGCCTAACTTTTTAGTTAATTTTTTTAAAAAAATATGAAGTTTCATTGACTAAAATATACATAATCAACATGGTGCATCAGCAGTTAGATCGAAACCGGTTTATCTCTATTTAGCTAAAGAGCTTCATAACATGACGTTAAATGTGAACTGAAAAGGTTAGGCATACTAACTGTATTCAGTTTTTATCTTTTGTTCAGACTTTTAATGAATGTTAGCTACAAAATATATTATAATGCACCTAACCTTATACTGGTCAGAATAGTATACAGTTGTTACTTGCAGCATATTAAAAACTGTAGAAAATTAATTTTGGTTTGTAGAGGTCCAGTATATTGTATTTAGTATTGGGTGACTCTCTTATGGATCTTTCTGAAAGCTCCCCAGAATGAGATTCCATACTTTAGATGAGAGAATTATTCCAGTCATGTGATAGACTACAGTAACTCCTCACTTAAAGTCGTCCTGGTTAACGTTGTTTCATTGTTACGTTGCTGATCAATTAGAGAACATGCTCGTTCAAAGTTGCTCGTTGCTCCCTTATAATGTTGTTTGGCAGTCGCCTGCTTTGTCCATTGCTTGCAGGAAGAGCAGCCCATTGGAGCTAGTTGGTGGGGGCTTGGAACCGGGGTGGACTGGCAGCCCCCAATCAGCTCCCCTAAGTACCAGCAGACTATCAATTTCTGGGCAGTTCAGCTCACCATCCCCCCACTGCCATGTGCTGTTCCTGCCCTCTGCCTTGGAGCTGCTCCCAGAAGCCACCTGCTTGCTGTGCAGAGGGGAGGAAAGAGGGGTGCTAATGTCTGGGTGTCCCCCTCCCCTGCTCCTGTCCTCCTCCACCTTATCTCCGCAGGATGGTGGGAGCTTGCTGGCAGCAGCTGCAGTCTCAACTTGCTGATCTACCTTAAAAGGCAATGTACTTAGAGTGGCGTCAGCATACTTAAAGGGGCAATGCAAGTCTCTCACACACATGGTGCATGCCTCAGTCTCTCTCTGCCATGCTGTCTCCCCTCCCTCCATTTGTGCTGTCTTGTAGAGTGTAAGGCTACATTAACAACATGTTAATGCTTGAGGGCTCAGCTGAGTGCTAGTTCATCATTTAGCAGGAAGGCATTCTCTGGGAAATATCCCACCCTCTGACTTCACCACCTCAACCACAATCATCACTGCTGTGTACAGTATTAAATTGTCTAAAATTTATACTGTATATATGTGCGCATATATATAAAATATAGTCTCTTGTCTGACAAAAAAAATTTCCCTGCAACTTAGCCCCCCCCATTTACATTAATTCTTATGGGGAAATTGGATTTGCTTAACATCATTTTGCTTAAAGTAGCATTTTTCAGGAATATAACTACAATGTTAAGCAAGGAGTTACTGTATCTTCAGACCTATGATATGTAAGACTTTGGTAATTATAGAGATTGTATGGCATGGGAACAGTATATTTATCTTTTTAATATATGGTCCAAATCAACAAAAGGGTTAATGTTCTATTGGCTAAAAATCTCTTGTCATATAATATAATTTTAGGTGTTTGTTTTCTCATACAGTATATAAATAAGTGCCAGATTTAAGTAAGCTTACTTTAAAAAGGAGTTAAAAATTATTTGACAAAATTTAAGTTTGTAATGACTCTCTGCCTTGACTTTATTAGAAAGCACAAAATGAATATCTTGTTCATTTTTGTCTTATACTTGTTTATAAAATCTTTGTAATTTTCAGAGAAATTAAACAATATTCAAGGTTGGCATCTCAACTAATTTAAGTCTTTGTCTTGCATGCCACTACATGCAAAAGTAAAATACCTTATTCCTAAGCATATAATTAAAGATATTTCTCTTCAGGCAAAAATATTGTGAACTACAATAAGCAGAAATACTTCACCCAAGAGAGCTCTCTGAATTTTTTTCTCTGTTCTTTTTCAGTAAGATGACACATTAGCTCGGTGTCAAAACATTGTTATTGCTCTTTACTATTAAGAGAAAGTATATTTCAGAATACATTTCTGATTTTTGATTCATCTTCAGGCAAATAATAATTAAATGACAGCCCTATGAGCATGTCTTCAGTCATGTAACCTTATTTTACTACTGGCTAGATTGGGAAAGTGAGTGCCGTGGAAGCTGCATATGTTAGCTGAGAAAATATTGTGCTAACAGAGTATTGAGAGTAATATTTCAAGAGAGATTTTTCCTAAAATATAAATTGTAAGGTCTCCTTTCTAAATTTTAAACTGTTTAAATTTCCTTAGTACATATGACGTTGAATGTGTGGAAAATAAAAAAAAAAAACCCTGCAGAATACTCCTCACAACATCTATGTGGCTTTATAGATATGCTAAAAATCCTAAAAAGAATCCCAGTGGATTCTGCGAAGTGTACAGTATGGGCAGACTATTCTGTAGTTTATGACAGTGTAAGACCTTTAATAGCAACAATTTATGCTGATTTTAAAAAACAAAAGTAAGGATTTTTTTTCCACTTGTAATTGGAAGATTGAATTCAGTTCCCAGTCTTTGTCTCTTCTGCCAGACTGACAGGAGTTGGGAGCACCAAAGGTAGGGAATCAGGCCTAGACTAATGGGGGAAAGGGCACGGGAGAAAGTGCAACAGAACATTCAACAGTGATAACAGTAACCAAGTTAGAAGAAGCCTTGACTGCCTCCAAGATCACCTTATCTAGTTCTCCTTAGCCAGAAAGATGGAAGCTGTCATGTTGGACCTCTAAGGGTGGTTGTAAAGTGCAGAAGAGGGCAAAATGTAAGAGGTGTAAGTGTCTCAGGCCTCTGAAATAGTTGCAGAGAACCTCCATGGCAAAAAGATATGGCTTACAGTTCTTTCAAACAGAGCACATGGTAAATTTGATCACTTGACACCCACAATCAGGGTTTCTTGCTGTATATCCTGCAACTAGAACTTGGTCTCAGTGGACTTGATTCCAATTTTCCTTAACACTACGAGGATTGATCTTTTGTTGAAATTAAATTTTTTGTAACTATTTAGATAGTGCCATTGGTGCATGTCATGCTTTGATAAATCAGAAAACAAGCTCCCTATCACAAGCAGCCTAATCTGTTTATATATTAATATGTTGACAAAATTATGAAATTACTAATAATACAAGCTTGCCAATACATTTTCATTTTTACATATACTCCAGAATGTTTCTGTTTATAGTAGGACTATCAAATGATTAAAAAAATTATCGCAAATAATCGTGAGATTAAAAAAAATAGTCTCAATTAATCACAGTTTAATTGCACTGCTAAACAACAATAGAATACCAATTTAAATTTATTATAAATATTTGTGGATGTTTTTCTACATTTTCAAATATATTGATTTCAGTTACAACACAGAATACAAAGTGTACAGTGCTCACTTTATATTACTATTTTTAATTACAGATATTTACACTGTAAAAAATATTTTTAAAAGCACAATCTACAAGTCAAAGCGTGAAGATGTTTAGCATATCTGGCATGTAAATGCCTTGCAACGCCAGCTACAACAGTGCCCTGCACATGCCTGTTCTCACTTTCAGATGATATTGTAAATAAGAAGCTGGTAGCATTATTTCGTGTAAATGTAAACAACTTGTTTGTCTTAGTCATTGGCTGAACAAGAAATAGGACTGAGTGGACTTCCAGGCAATAAATCTTTACATTATTTTCTTTATGAGTGCAGTTATGTGAAAAAGTAATTCTACATTTGTAAGTTGCACTTTCACTATAAAGAGATTGCATTACAGTGCTTGTATGAGGTGAATTGAAAAATACTTTTTAAAATCATTTATAATGTACAAATATTTGCATTAAAAATAATATAAAGTGAGCATGGTACATTAGGTATTCTGTGTTGTAATTGGAATCAATATATTTGAAATGTAGAAAAACATAAAAAAATATTTATAATACATTTAAATTGGTATTTTATTATTGTTTAGCAGTGCAATTAAAACTCTGATTAATTGCGACTATTTTTTTAATCTAGGTAATTTGTTTTGCATTAATCGCTTAAGTTTTGTAAAGCCCACATTATGACTAATAAGGAAATAGATATTGATACTATTACCCTTTTGAAAATGCCTCGGGTTTACAAGGAGTGCGATATAATACTTTTCTTTGTGCAGGAGAAAAAACCCAAAGGTAAACTCGTGCTGTTTTCTTCTTTTTGAAGATTAGTTAGAAAAGATTTTAAAGTGTATAAGCTGTTGTTCTTTATGATTGTTGTGTGGTTTTCAAACAGTTGTGCTTCTTGAAACTTCTACAGGTACTTAAGACAGATGGAAAGGACCTTGTCCCCAGAAGCTATTGGGATACATTGAGACGTAGCACAAGCCAAGCTCTCTTTTCGGACCTTGCAGAGGTATAATAAAACCTCTGTCTGGTCCATGAACAAATTGCCGTTTTATTTATTTCCTTTTCTATTTTAGTGTTTTCCCCATTGTTGTGGATCTTATTTCCTTTCTTTTTAAAATAGTTCTTTTAAAAACAGTGTTTATGGAAAGTTGTCATAAGAAATTAATGTGGCTGAATACAGTGGCATTACTTGAAGTTGTCATTTCTAGTCAGCTAGCATTCTCTTTTGCAAGATTTGGAAGATCAAGTCCTATCACTATAGCCTTGATGTTAGGATATTTATCTAATACTAATTTTAAAAAACTCTGATTTCTACATAACTGAAGTTAGGAACTCTTTTTCATTTAGGGCTTGATCCTGTGAGGTGATGACTTTAATGAGAGTAGAGAGCACTCAGCATCTCTCATGAGGTATCTAAGACTTTGCAGGTTCAGGCCTTTAACTTGCTTTAAAACATAGATTAGCCAAGTTTATTTTACAGAAGGTCATGGTCAGCAATATTATGTATGCCTTTGCTAAAGATTCTTTTTAATTTATTGTATTGAAAAGAGTGATGTTTCAGGCAGTTAAAACAATTTAATACATTAATCTCAGTCTTTAGCTATTGCATGATCATTGTGAATGACTAGCAATATCTCTATTCCATCAAAAATGAATGTATGCAGGTATCTAAATTATAATAAAAATAAAAAGCTTATTTCATTATCTATTCATTCAAAAAGTTGAATAAAAAGAATGTGTATATGTCTTTGTATTGATAATTTAAAAGAGTGGCTAAAGGCCAGATTCTCCAAACTGGCATTTCTGTGCCCAGCTACAGTGTAAAGGAGGTTGCTGTACATTGGGTCAGGCTGGTCATGGCCCCAAGCATTGGCCACCTGTAGCAGCTCCCCAGTAACACCTCTATCTCAAGCCATGCAAATCACAACAGGGACAGTAATGAGGGAATCAGAGAAGCTGCTTTACCAGTCTTATGTCAGCTGAGGATTCTCCCATATTGAGGGTATCTCCAGTCAGCTGGATTAGCTTGAAGTATGGCAAAGCTGGAGACAGATTGTCTTTACACCTGTTGGGCTTACATGAGCAAAATTAACACTTAGATGTACAATATTTTAAGATTACTATTCTTTAGAAGCCTTTTTAGTGTGAACCTGTCCAGTAGGCAGTTAGGCACGTCATTAAAGGTGCATTACACTGACATCTGTAGACTGCAATCATTAAAACTTACCAGCATCTAGTTTTGGCATTTGTTCAATTCTTCCATGAACATTTTCATAAACCCTCTCAGCTAACATGCAAATCACTGAATACAAATTGAATATCCGTTAGCTTCTCAGAGTATTTCCCACTACTCATTAGAATTGCATCTGTCTTGCTTGTTTCAAGCTTGAGCTTGCTAGCTTTCGTCCATATCCTTATCTCTCACAGACTCTCTTAACATCTGGATGATATCATGGACTTTTGTGCTGAAAAAGTGACATAAAGTGAGGTGACATAGGAGTCTGCGCTGTCTTACAACTTCTTCGAGTGTTAGTATAGACTGAAAAGGACGCTAGAAAAGATTTGTTCAGACTCCACAAAAGAGGTCTCTTCAGGAAGAGAAGTTGCCCATCCTGACTCTCTGGTATCTTTCTGAGAGGAATAAGTGAAGCTATGTAGTTCTACAGCCCACTCCCAATAGGTCAGTGGAGTTGAATGCTGCTGAGCTCAGCTTGTGGATTCATTCTGAGTGGATACTGGAAATTACTGAAGTTGCTAGAGCATTTGAAAAATATAGTACTGTGGAGAGATGTCTTTATCAACATAGAATATAACATACGTATTTTGTACTCGCTGTAGAAGACTCCCATTGACATCAGTGATTTTGGATCATAGAATCATAGAAGATTAGGGTTGGAAGAGACCTCAGGAGGTCATCTAGTCCAACCCCAACTCAAAGCAGGACCAACACCAACTAAATCATCCCAGCCAGGGCTTTGTGAAGCTGGGCCTTAAAAACCTCCAAGGATAGAGATTTCGCCACCTACCTTGGTAACCCATTCCAGTGCTTCACCACTCTCCTAGTGAAAAAGTTTTTCCTAATACCCAACCTAGACTTCCCCCACTGCAACTTGAGACCATTGCTGCTTGTTCTGTCATCTGATACCACTGAGAACAGCCTAGCTCCATCCTCTTTGGAAACCTCCTTCAGGTAGTTGAAGGTTGCTGTCAAATCCCCCCTCACTCATCTCTTCTGCAGACTCAATAAGCCCAGTTCCCTCAGCCTCTCCTCATAAGTTATGTGCCCCAGCCCCCTGATCATTTTTGTTGCCCTCCGCTGGACTCTCTCCAATTTATCCACATCCTTTCTGTAGTTGGAGGGGAGACCCACAAAACTGGACACAATACTTCAGATGTGGCCTCACGAGTGCTGAATAGAGGGGAATAATCACTTCCCTGGATCTACTGGCAATGCTCATACTAATGCAGCCCAATATGCTGTTAGTCTTCTTGGCAACAAGGAGGTGGTGAAGGCTCTTGCTGGGGGTGCGGGTTCTGGAGTGGGGCCAGAAAATAGTTCAGGGTGTGGGAGGAGGTTTCGGGCTGGGGCAGGGGGTTAGGCTGCAGGGGTTGTGAGGGTTCTGGCTGGAGATGCAGGCTCTGGGGTGGGGCTGGAGATGAGGAATTTGGGATGTAGGAGGGTGCTCCGGGCTGTGACTGAGGGGTTCCCAGGGGCAGGAGAGGGGCAGGGGTGCAGGCTTGGGTGGCGCTTACCTCAAGCAGATCCCGGAAACAGCAGCATGTCCCACTCCTACGCGGAGGTGCGGCCAGGCGGCTCTGCATGCTGCTCCATCCTCAGGCGCCGCCCCTGCAACTCTCATTGGCTGCAGTTCCTGGCTAGTGGGAGCTGCGGGGGTGGCGTCTGCAGACAGGGCAGCACGCGGAGCCCTGTGGCTGCCCCTAAACATAGGAACTAGAGGGGGGACATGCCGCTGCTTCTGGGAGTCACGGCACGCGTGCATGGAGCGGCCCCTGACCCTGCTCCCCAGCTGGAGCGTGGGAGTGGGACAAGCCCCAGGTCCCACTCCCCAGCAGGAGTCGAGGGCCACATTAAATCGACTGGTGGGCTTGTTGTGGCCAACAGGCTGTAGTTTGCCCACCCTCAATCTAGATCATTAATGAAGATGTTAAACAAAACCAGCCCCAGGACCAACCTTGGGGCACTCCGCTTGATACTGGCTACCAACCAGATGTTGATCTCGACGATCTAGCCAGCTTTGTATCCACCTTATAGTCCATTCATCCAATTCATACTTCATTAACTTGCTGGCAAGAATATTGTATCAAAAGCTTTGCTAAAGTCAAAATATATCACGTCCACTGCATTCCCCATATCAACAGAGCCAGTTATCTCATCATAGAAGGCCATATTTCCTTTCATTCAAGGATCTGAAGTCTCTTTACAAAGATGAATACATGTAATTATCCCCATTTTAAGGATGGGGAAGTAGAGGCACAGAGGACTAATAAGACTTTATCCATGGATTTAAAATTCATTGAAAAGCTGCAAATAGAACTCCTATTTCCTAGTTATATGCCTGATATGTGTTGTCTGTCTTTATGCTTCTGTTTATATTAGGTATCTTAGAACGAGTGTAAAATATCTCTTAACAAAGACAGATAAGTCAAACATTCTCATTGAAAAGATTTTAAATTAATTAGATCAGAATAGATTTTGATATCTTATTACTTGAAAATAAATTGTTCTTTTGTTGCTTTGTTTCCTATTATAAAACAGAATTCATTTTACTTTGAACAATAACATCAAAGGGATAAAGCCATTATTTTAGGCTCACCCCTTATGAGACTTAAGTTATATAATGCTTTTAAGACACAAAGGACATTGATATAGTTTTCAGTGACTCGAGACTCTGTAAAAGCATATTGAGGGTTTTTTATTTGTTTTCCATTCAGTGAGACTGACCAAGTAGAAATAGTAGAAAGACTTGTAGTTTGGTTTTTTTGTTTTTTAACTAATATGCTAATACTCACAGTTCTGTAGATATAGATTAATGCAACCTGAATCTAACAAGGCTATTAAAAAAATTTACAGGATGAAAAACGAACTTGCAGTCTGATATCTGTTCAGTGTGCTTGAGGGAAACTGTTTGAAAGTACTTAGAAGGTTAATTGTTTAAAAGATGTAGAAAATCAAGGTATCTCTATTTCAGTGCATTATGTCCTGTAGTGAAGGACAACAGAGTATTAAAGGACAAATAGCCAGTGATTATTGTTCTCCAGTTAATCAGTTCATTTCAGGAGTAAAGCTATCTTAATTGAAGGATATAAAATGTCTTTCTACATATTATGCCATCATATTTCTCCCTGGAGAAGAATACAGGAATAAAGAGGAGAATAGATAGAGTTTGTGAAATATAAACTTGAAAATCCTAAACAGATTTTATTAAACTACTAAAGGTATCTCTCCTATTCCTTTAGTTCTTGTATGATGAAAGGAAAGGGTTTTTTGTTGTTACTACTTGTTCTTCCTTTTTTGTTCTTCAGTATCTTCTCTTCAGTGATTCATAAGTACTACTAGTACATATGAAACATTAATTTTCATAATGAAATAGGTAAACTTTGAAAACATTCAAACTTGAATACAGTATATCATAAAGGATTTGGACAGTGTGGAGATTAAATAATTTTTGTTATCAATACGCCATGCAGCTGAGTAAATGCATTTTAATGTTATTTTGCTATTGCAGTTTGTCTCTTCATAGTGAACCAAGATTCACATATCTGAATAGTGTCAGTGATGCTGACTCATAGGTTATTCTTAGAATGTGTAGTTTTAGGGCCAGGTCTTAGCTTCAGTAGACCTACGCCAGTTTATGCCAACTGAGGATCAGCTTCTGCTGCAAAAATTTTAATAAACCAACTCTGAAATACTTGTGATTTTCCCATCCTTGCCATCCTTTGGTAAATATTTTTTTCTTTCATTGACAAATCCAATCAAACTAGGCCCTATATTCATAATTAGCAATTTTAACTCCTACATCTTTACATTCTCTTGGCATTTCCAAATCACCGTGTGCATTTTACATAAGAAAAACAGCTGTATCTCTTTCCTTGTTGATCTCTCAAGTCTTTATGTATATTTAGAACTTCTTAAATAATAGCTCCTTTGATGATTATCATATCCAACCTCTTCTTTTCTCATTCCCTCAGATAGGATAGGGCGAGCCCTTTATGTTTCCATTTAATTGTTATTGCTGATAACGTCTTTAAAAAAATGTAGTCTAGTATTTAAACTTTTTCTAAATAAGTAGCCATTGTGACATAGCATATTCACTTCCTTCCATTCATTTTATTGTTATTTATCCAGAAAATCTGACTGGTTTCCTAATCTCCATGCCTTGCTTTATTTCAGCAGATTGGTTATACCCTGCCTCTATGGCTATTATTATATACATTTCATAAAAATAAAAGGGGCATCTGGTATTTGTCTTTACTGGAATTTATCAGGGCATATATGTGCATTTCAAGGTAAGATTATTCGTACACATGATCAGCATTCCTGTTTCTAAGCATAGTGCTATTTAACATTTTACACTTTCAAAATCTTGTTCAGACATTTGGCCCAGTGCTGCTCCCGAAGAAGTCAATAGCAACATTCTCACAAATTACTACTCTGAACAGCCTTTACTGGGGATGTGTTATTTCTAAGAATAGATATCTTTTGAGGACACTTGTTTCTGGAGAAAGGAAATTTAGTTATCTGAAGATTTTCTCTGGAGATTTTCATTAAGTCCTGTATCAAGTCCAATAAATTGGAATAGAACTAAAGCAATACCACTCAAGATGTGTGGCCTGATTGCTTCATTTAAGGGTTGTTCCTAAATTTCTTATAAATCACTTAACTTCTTCAGAGGGTGACCGAGGTTTCAAAAAAACCTCTTATGCCCTGATCCTGGAAGCTGTGTTCTGCCGGCAGATCTCATACAGAGCCCCAGTGATTTCAAGGAAACACTGCCCATATTGAATACGTTGAAGGATCAGGGCCTCATTCTACTGATTCGTTATATCCAGTTCTTAAAATACTCTTTCATTATAACAAGAGGGTCTTTATGAAAGAGAAAAATGAACACACACATACACAGGTAAATGCAACAAATACTAGTTATATAAAAAATGTGGAATGATACATAATCTCTGTATTCTAATGAGGGTTCTCTCTTATAATATCAATGACATGTCAATGAGTAATATGAGTGGTAATACTAGTTGTCTTCACTATTCCCTCATTCCTATGACTCACAAGATGACTCTTTTTTTATATCATGAGGCAATTATGACCATATATATCATTTGCATATTATAAAGTTGCTGTCTGCTATTGAGACCTCACACCATGGGCTATTCTTGCTCCCAGTGGCTCCAGTACAAAGTACACCATTAGAGAGGGTTTGAAAACACACACTCATAGCAATGTTTTATTTTCATGTAATTGCAGAATTGCATCTATGGAAAGTGCAGCTTGGGAAAACTAATTAGAGATATATATGTGTAAAAATACATGGTCCTATCTTACTTTCTAGTCCATTTTTCCCTAAAGTTTCTGGTTTTATTTTTCATGCCTTTTTCCTCATGATATTTTCCACTAACACATTGGGGTTTTTTTGGTGTGATCTTGTACTAATTGCAATTAACAAGTGAATGTTTTATATGGAAAGTGTATGATAACTAAAATAACATCACTGATTTGAATACTATAGTTACCTTTCTAACATTATAAACATAGGATGCATGAATTCATATCTTAAGTATTTGCTGCATAATGCATTTCTCTTTTTTCCCCTCTAAATATTGACTATAAAATGATTTATTTGATAAAGCTTTTGTAAAACAATTAAAGCCTTAACTAATTGTCTTATTCTAATGGTTTTTAAGCGTGCCGATGACATCTCAAGTTTGCTATCTGATACCACACTGCTTGTGCATTTTTTTGGCAAGAAGGGAAAGGCTGAGCTAAACTTTGATGATTTTTATAGGTGAGCTTTGATTTTATACTTTCTGTATAAACAATGCCCTCCATATCTGTTAGTAAATAATTATATACATAATATATCTAGTTAAAGAAGATAATTCTTTATAAGCATCTTTTTTTATCAGACATTTCTTTAGCTTTATCTTTTCTGCTGAAAAGATTTAAAACAAGGATGAAGAAAGTTTTAAGACAATACGCAGAATTCAAAATTTGTTAAGTTGTTTTGGTTTGGTTTTAATAAAGGCCAAATAAACATTCCCCTATTATCATCAGATTTTGTAAGCTAATCAATTAGAGAAGGTCATTAGCTACATATGTTGACTCAGAGAAATGCTGTGCTATAGAAAGTAGTTTTTGTGGTCCAGTAGATGGTATTCTTGCCCCTCCCTAGTACGGAATTAATGCCCACTCCTGTGTCATTGTGTATTTGGCTGTACTGGGCTGCAGGAGATGCAGCCCTTAAATTGTGTTTTTTGTCTTCTTCCCATCTTACTGCTTGTTACATTTTTTGTTTAGATTGTAACCTCTTTGGGTCAGAGATTTGTCTTCACATCTATCTCTTCTGCTATGGTCATACAGTGGTTATAATTTAAAAGTAAAAAATTGCCAAAAGATACCACACAGGTTTTCACAGATTCCATTGCCTGCTCCCTTATGACCTCTCACAAACTAGGGAATCCAACCATCTGGATATCTGGATATTTTAAGCTTCCCTGGATCTTAGCAGACTGAAGCACTGTTGCTTCCCTTGGTGTCTCTGGTACATTTCCTGAACATTGACTCTGTCGGTTATCCCTTGATGGAAACCCTCAGTCCACCTGCCTAGGCCCTCAGGTCCAGCACTGACCCCCAAGATACTCCAGTAGCTTAAACACATGGCATAGACACTGATTCCATGCATGCTCCAGGGCTCAAGCACCCACCAAAAAAAAAAAAAAAAGAGGGGTGCTCAGCACCCACAAGTTACCAGTAGGTGGCAAGAGCACGTATACGGCGCACAGTGAAACCAGAAGGCACCCTCTGGCAAAAACAAAAGTCAGCGCCTGTGCCTGAGACACTTGGTCTCCAGAATCGCACCATGGGGGTGAGCCTTCAGGGTTACAGGTTAATTCTTTCTGATTATGTAGTAAATATAGCGTATAACAACAGACAGGCAGACTCTGAGCAAGTTCTAACACATTAATGTTCTTTATTTAATTAGACAAGAAATACACAGATCCGTACAAGAAATAATAAATCTTACACTCATTTCCCCTCACTCTAGCTCACTCTTTCTTAGGGGGAACATCTATGTTCAGAGAAGCAAGGTCCCCACTCTTCCTGCCTTAACGGTTCCTTACAGCAGCTTAGCACATCTTTAAGATGGTGAAAAATGGCCAGAGAGAGAGAGCAAATAGATTAAGTCTCGCCAGTTATAACTTGCCAGTCCTTCTGTCAGGTGACTCCTGAATTAGCCTACACAGGTGATCCAAGACCCTTACCGGGTGACTTCATTGTTAGGTGACCTTTTCTCTGATAAATGATTTCTCCTGGTAGGGATCCAGTTTTTCTCTGGAGCAATTAAATTTCAGTGGCTGGCCATCCAGATTTAACAGCCTTCTGTTGTCAACCCTGTACCACTACCTTGTTGGAATTTCAGTCCAACATGGAGGTAGCAGGACAACAATGAAAAACCTCATATTCCAAATGGAGCCTGTAGTTTGGTAAAGATACATTCTCAGAGTTTACAATTTCAGAGAGAATCTGTACAGACAGATTCTCCAAATTGTTACAACAGGTACCATAATTATTACCTATTACGAGTGTAGGTGAAAACTGATTCTAGTGGCACTTAAAAGAACATTACTAAGTATAGCTGTGCCACAGAAAAATTGCACCATTGATCAAACTAAGAAAAAATATGTTTCTACCAGATTCAAACAAGTAGAAAGTTTGGCTTCTGCTTCTACACCAGTACTACCAGTGCTTACTTTTTATGTGCTTACCTACCTAAAAATGAGTTTTATGAGGTTTAATTACTGAGTTTATGAAGTGCTTTGAGATCTCTGGATGAAAGGAGTTGTAAAAATGCAAAGTACTTTTTGTACTATTTGTGCTTTAGATTTATGGATAACCTACAAACCGAAGTTCTAGAAATAGAATTCCTTTCTTATTCTAACGGGATGAACACCATCAGTGAGGAAGACTTTGCTCATATTCTTTTGAGATATACAAATGTGGAAAATACATCAAGTTACCTGGAAAATGTACATTGCAGGATCCCTGAAGAAAAGGTAGGTGCTCAGATACTACAGTGATGCACAGCAGATAAAACCCGAAAATCCTAAGGATGAATCCTAGTGACATTGAAGTCAATGGGAGTTTTGTCAGACTTCAGTGGCACCAGGATTTCACCTTAAGTATCTTTGATCATCTACTTTGCATCTTCAGTTTTACAAAATCCACACTGAATGACACAGGATTTAATTTGTAAAATGTGTAACGTTAAATAATAAGGAACCATGTCAGGGGAATTATCCAGTAATTATTTTTGAGGTGTTTAAAGACACTGGCTTAAGACTATATTAAATCTTCAGTTTAAACAACAATATGCTAGTGCTGTAAGGAAATGAAATTTCCTGATATTGAGGCGTTTCAGCTTTAGTGAAAAATCAAATTTTTTCTGAATTTTTCTCTTTGCTGCCACCTGAATATCACCTTTTCAAAAACAATATTGACACTCTTTATCTAGTTCTAGAATAGTCTTAATAGTGGGTCATTTGTAGATAGCCATTGATGAGTGAGTGTTTCTTATCAGTGGCTGAAGAGATATATTCAAAGAATTTGTGAACTAAGAACAATAAAGAACTTTAGGTAGTTAATCCTTCATTATTTAGCAGCAAATGTGTTCTCAGTAGTGTATCTGAGCAATAGAAAAATCTAGTGGTAGCTGAATGCATCAGTGCAAATCAATAGAGCTTGTGTTACAAGTACCCCTTAGAGCATGGGATGTTTTGGATATATTTCTTCTACTTGTGTTTATAGAAGGATCAGGATAATATGTCCTTGCAAACAGACTGACTTTGTTTAAAATGGCTACACATTTTGATAGTATTGACAGTTCCGCTTGTGGAACTAAAAGCACTAAGTATGCTTTGGCAATTACCTTAATTTGTTAGTCTGAACCATTAAAATATCATAAAATAGCTAGGACATTTAAAAAATTAAAATTAAAACAAAATTCTAAATGTAATGCTGGAGTTATATTTATAACAGGTGCCTTAAGTAAGCATGTAAAAATGAGTGGTTTGAGCATTGGCCTGCTAAACCCAGGGTTGTGAGTTCAATCCTTGAGAGAGCCATTTAGGGATCTGGGGCAAAAATCTGTCTCGGGATTGGTCCTGCTTTGAGCACGAGGGTGGACTAGATGATCTCCTGAGGTCCCTTCCCAACCCTGGTATTCTGTGAATGTTGTTATAGTTTATGTGAGACACAGCAATTGTTTTGGGTGAGATGTCACAACCCTTACTCAGCTATACAAGGAAGTAAGGTTACTCATCTGTTACTCCTCCCAATCTCACTCTTATTCCCTGGGGTGGAAAGGATGAGGAGCCCTTGCTCTGCACACTCACCCACTTGCCTGCCAGAGTAGCTGACTTGGTACATGGCACAGGAGGAACAATCTGCTTCATAAAAAGGGATGAAGAATTTCACTCACTCCCCAGATCAAGGGGAAGCAGAGAAGAAATTGTTACTTTCCAAGAAACAGTTTATTCTCTGGTCTGCTCCTAGGGCAATGCAACGTCTCACTGCCCCTTACTCAGGGTACAAACTAGTCCTCTGAGGTCCCAGATCTAAATATGAGCCAAAAAGTGCATATGGCTTTAACTATTTGAAAGCCTTTGCAATGCCATGTAAATGGTTTTTGCTTCAGTATGTTATGGATTTTTTTGCTGTGTGGCAGCCAGATGTATTTTGTTGTTGAAATCAAACCTTATGTATATGGGAGAAGGCTTGTTTGGAAAAACAGAAGTTTGTTGTTAAAATTCTTTATTTTTAATAGCCACAATAATATATATAACACATAGGTAGTGGAAAATAATGGCACACAATCATGGATATAGAGATAAACATGTATATAACTGTCTAAGGTGACAGTTTAATTTAAAAGAAAAGATTTGTATTTGTATTGATTTATACATAAGAAATACTCATTGAAGTTCAGTATCTCACTTCTCCATGTCACTGGTTTGGTGGCAAAAGTCTTCAACTTAGTAGTCTCCCTCCTTTCTCTTAGCTGTGCTCTGTAACAGAACCATCAGCCAGGGAAACTACCTTGTCAGCTCACATGTCCCTGATATGTTTTCTTTGCTGAGTAGTAAGCTTTGTCATCTAAATGAGAGCTTACGTACGTGTTAGTTTTAGAGATTCCATGTCCCTTCATATAATTCCCATAATTCTAAATGCAGTATGCTATTCTACATCTCAGTTTTCTACAGTTACATACTAGTGATTCTAAAAATATACACTCGCAACTGTAGCTAAAGTAACTCCTTAGAATAGGGCTTACAGATACTCTGCAGACTTTTGAAAATGGAACTTGGGTGTCTAAGTCATTAGGTCCTTTTAAAAATATTAACCTTTATGACTGATTATAATGCAAAAATAAGACATATTAGGTCTTCACTATTGCAAAAACAGAATGTTTGATTATTATTAAATTCTCCAACAGTAAAGCAAAACTAAGAACTC
Organism: Gopherus evgoodei; assembly: GCF_007399415.2. Classification (NCBI taxonomy): domain Eukaryota; kingdom Metazoa; phylum Chordata; order Testudines; family Testudinidae; genus Gopherus; species Gopherus evgoodei. Next base: position 57,656,963 of record NC_044326.1, read on the forward strand.
AGTTTTCAAAGAAATGGCTCTAGACTGTTATGCTACTATATTCACAATTGGCACGGTTAGTCTTTTTGTGACTTTCTATATGCAGAAGACCATAAAACAATGTGATGATCATTTGGCTGACTACACTTATGTTGACACATTTGGCTGGCATGCTGCCCGCTTACAAGATGTTTTACTTTTGCTAACTAGGTGCCAAATACTGATTCATTTAGACTGGCTGTTTTAATTACACTACAAATAGCAGCGCTTAAAGGAAGTTTGGCTTTTTAACTGCCACATTCATGTCACAATCCACTTTGTTGTGCTAAAAATATAATGTGCCTAGTGAAATGAATACATTTACTTTCACTTTTACCTGGAAACTAAATAGGAACCTGGGAAATCCATTTAGATCATTTCACATGTCAAAATATATGCAGAATTAGATTATTACTCTTTTATAGATGTTCAGTTTTACAAATAAATTATTTTAGGAACAGAAAAAGACATCCAACTCTGTATGTCCAGGACCGCTCCCTTTTTTAGTTTAATTTAATTCTTTCCTTTCTCTCTCTCTCTTTCTCCTTCCCCAGCTTTAAGGTGAGCTGTTGTAGCAAATGTTGTGGGCCTGCTCTTGAGAGATACTGAGCATCTGGAACTGCAGTTGATTTCAGTGAAAGTTGTATTGTGCAGAGATCACACTATTTATTTTTATTGGCATTAATGCAAAAATTGTGGAGTATATGCACTTTATGTGATCCTGGCCACACAAAGAGAATGACAAGATGTGAGGGATGCAGTTTAAATACGCACAACTATATTAACTTATCTGGGAACTAACTCTCACAGTGCATGTCATCGTTCATTCCTTAATCATTTCCACATACATTTGGGGAGATCTGTTGTTAGCCCTCCTCTGTCCCAGCCCATTGCTGGGACCTTTCCCTCATAAGAGGGTTAAGGGACTGGGGAAAGAGGTATTTGACTTGACAAATACAATTATCTTCTCTTTCATTTAAAACCAAACAAAATCCAACTTCAATACAGTAGAATACCTGAAAAATAATTGTCAGTGAGGTTGCACAGTAGCCAGATTCTAATTTTATTGCATTTTAGTATTCAGGCTTAATCTATCTGAAAGCCTCTGTGATCTGCTTGGGTATTTAAACCTGAGTGACTTTCAGATGATATTTTCTCATGAGACAGTCATTCAGCAGAATGGTTGGACTACTGCTGAAGCCAAAATAAAAAATCAAAATGCAGCTTTGCAGCCACAAGTTGGAAAATTTATATGAGGCAGAGAAATCATACCAGTTCTGAGCAGTTACCATAACTTGTATAACAGGCATGTACAGCTGTGGTTGGGCAGAGGTTTCAGCTCAGCAATTTATCCTCCATTGTTTTGGGTTGTACAGATTTGTCTTTTTATGAGCTTTGGCCATAGTGGATGTGTGGATGGGTTTGTTCATTTTTTGTGGGTAAGGAAATTAGGAAAGAAGTCAAAACACTTTCTCCTTTGGATCAACCCTGTCATTGTGATTTTTGGTTTGTTAAATGATTGGGTACTTTATTCCTGATGAGGGCCAGGGAGTGAGATAAGAAGTCAAATCTCATCATCAACATTAATATTATCCTTTGAGAATCTAGATGGAAGGGGCTATATGAATACAAAGTATTGTATTCATGTTTAATGAATTTAGCTTGACCACAGTTATGCTGAAAACTAATACACCACAAGTTTGTGACTTGTCCATGAGGTACACAGGAAGTCTGAGAGAGAACAAGGAATAGCACCTAGTTTCCTGATTCCAATGCCAGTTTCACTAGGACTGCTTACATGTGTGAGGGACCACCCGTGCTTAATGTGTTGCAAGAATGGCTGATGAAAGACCAGAGAGGGATATAAACTGCTTTCCCAGGTATATCTAAAACAGGTATAGAACTGAGGAAGTAAAACTGTTGCCCAGTGTGGATTAAATCACTCACACATTCAGATATATGTAGATGTCCTGAACCCATCCAGCATGATAATTTACATCAGTTCTCAAAGCTAGGCAAAAGACGAGACATTATTCTTAGGAAAGGTCATTTTGGAATGCTAATGAGATGTTTCACACTCCATCCCCTTCAGTTTCAAATGCCCTCTCCATCTGTAGAGGAGGAGCCAAAGGAGGGCGAGAGAGAGTTGAAGGCTTGCACCAGAAGTGCCTACCTAGCTAAGTAGGTAGGCACTTTCTGTTATTGGTGGGCCTGCTAAGGTCTGACAGAGTGACCTCTATTGTTACAAATATGATGATTTCCATAAAGTCAAACTGTTTGCAGGTATTTCTAGGACATGTTAACCTGATCCTTCTATAAATATAAATAGAAGACATATATACAAAATATCCACTGACACCATAGCAGGTTCATGGGAGGTCGGCATGTGGGCATGAAGCCAGAGGGGGAGAGAGTTCCATTTCCCAGCTTCTCTGGCCTTTTCTCACCTTGACTTGCCTATAAGACATCTCAAATTATTATTATTTGTACTACCATGACATTTAGGAGCCATAGTCATGGACCAGGCCCATTGTGCCAGGCACTATACAAACACAGAACAAGAAGACGATCCTTGCCTCACAGAGCTTACATTTAAGTATAAGACTAGAAACTGGTGGACATAGATGGATAAATGGGGGAGTACAAGGAGAGCGGCGTGACAATATTGCTCAGCATGATAGGCAGTGGCATTGCAAGCATCAAGTGTTGTGTAGGCATCACAGCTAACGAGGGTTTTAGAGGAAGATAATGAGAGCTTTGCAGACATTTATGGGGAGGAACAGCATGGGATAAAGCAAGAAAATTTAAAAAATGTGTGATGGAGGCTGGCATCATGGGCTGATTGAAGGTGGAAGCTGACCCCTTGATAGTAAATGAAAGTTGATAGGGTAGTATGGGGATAAGGGCCTTGAAAATGAAGACAAGAAAGTTACATTTGATGCAATAGAGAAGGGTGAGCCAGTGAAGGGATACAGAGAGAGGGATAACATAGTCAAAGTGATAGTCTAGGAAAATGATCTCAGCATTCTGAATGGAGATGAGCAGGAAAAGCTTGCGTTTGTTGAAGCTAGAGAAAAGGATGTTGCGGTAATCGAGATGCAAAATCATGTGATCGTGGATAAGTTTTATCTGTGTGGATGGATAGGAAAGGCTTTATCTTAGAGATGTGATGCAGAAGGAATTGGCAAGATTTAGACATAGACTGGATTTGAAGACCTAGAGGGAGGTCTGACTCAAACAGAGTTATAGGCCTGAATGACAGGTAGGATAATGGTTTTTCCATAGTGATTGAGAGAGGAGGTAACGGGGTTTTGGAGGGAAGGTTAAGAAATCTGTTTTAGACATATTGAGCTTGAACTGACAGCTAGACATCCATGAGCAGATGTTAGAGAAACAGGCCAAGATTTTAGTGTGCAAAGACACACACAGGTCTGGAGTAGAGAGGTACATCTGTGAATTGTCAGCATGGAGATGTAGTAGAATTTGTATTTGCAGATGAGATTACCCAGTGATAAGAGGGAGGGAGAAGAGAAGGGGAGCAAGAACAGAACCCTGTGGAGCTAAAGAAAGCTGGAGGACAGGTGAGGAATATTCTCCAAAGGACGCACTGAAGGAGTGATTAGAGAGGTAGAAGGAGAACTAGGAGAGGACAGTCATGGAAGTAAAGGGAGGACAAGACCTCAAGAGGAAGAGCATGGTCAACAGTGGCAAAGGCATCTATCTGAAAGGTCAGTGAGCATGAGGATGGAGTACTGGTTCTGATTTAATCTTCGATAAAAGCTGAAATCGGGGAGTCAATACATGCAGCAAGTAGTTGAAATCTCTTGTGGAGTGGCCTGGGGTTTGAAGTTAGTGATCGGGGCTATAGATTTGGAGCCAAAACTAGAGAGGGAGCAGAAGAGCCAGTAAAAAAGAAAAAGAAAAATCATTGGTGCTCGTTTAAAAACTACACACCCAGCAGATTAATCGATGCTCAAATCCTGGCTAACACTCAGAACTTGTCTTGCAAAACAGAAGGAGCCCCTGCAGTATAAGCTTGTGAGCATCTGCTGAAGAAAGCTCAAGTATCTACAAATGTGAATATGTAAAAATTCACAGGAAAGAACTTAACTCAGACTCACAACATGTACTTATGAATTCATACAGCGTATCTGTAACTATTTACCTGAAGAAGAGCTCTGTGTAAGCTCAAACGCTTGTCACTCTCACCAGCAGAAGTTGGTCCAATATATTACCTCACTCACCTTGTATCTCTTAATATCATGGGTTAATATCCAACATGGCTACAGTAATACTGCATACTGTTTATATATCTATATTCACTATGTATATATGAAACTGTAAAGATATTCCAGTATTTATATAAAAGTACCTTAATGGTCACTTTATCATAATAATTTTCTTAGTTTAAGGGTTAAGTTAATCAGTGAAACAACCTAACTGTAAGTTAATGTTTTTTCAGTGAAAATTAACTTCCTGTAGTTGTAACAAACATGCCAAAATGTTATATCTGTAGGAACTCATGTCGGGACAAGTCTTGCTTTCACTGATGTCAGTTGCAAAATTTCCATTTATTGTAATGGATGTTGAATCTGTCCCTAAATGAAATAGCAATATGCAATCTTCCAACTGGTGTTTATTCCCTTGTCATTTCTACTGATTGTAACCGTACTAATGCAAATATGGTTCTTTTATTCAATAGGGTATCACATTTGATGAGTTCAGATCATTTTTCCAGTTTTTGAACAACCTAGAAGATTTTGCAATTGCAATGCAAATGTATAATTTTGCAAATCGTTCTATAGGACAAGGTGAGAATTATTACTTTTTTGATAAAAGCAGATCTTTTGAGCAACTTGTCCTAACAATTGTTCATCATAACTGGATATTACCAGGAAAGTAGGATATAACTGTATCACTAAGAGTTTTACTTGATATTTGAAAATAAAAATACATCTGCTGTTTAGCAGAAGATAGTTCTGTCTTTTTCACCATTGTAGGTGAACATTGTAATTTAAACAGATGTCATCAGTGCAACCTAATTTAATCATTCTTTTTCCTTTAAAAATTGAAAAATATTTAGCTGAATTTGATTAATATTAATTATTTCCTTATTTTGCTAATTAATGTTTTATTTGTGTACCTAGAGATCTGTTGCAATTTTAGAAGATATTATACATGCAATTAATAGACTCGTAAACTTTAAGGCCAGAAGAGACCATTGTGACCATCTATTCTGATCACCTCATAGGCCATATAACCTCACCAATCACCTCTTGTAATAGATCCATAATCTCTGGCTGAATTACTGAAATCCTCAAATCATGATTTAAAGACTTCCAGTTACAGAGAATTCACCATTTACTCTGCTTTAAACCAGCAAGTGACATGTGCCTGATGCTTCAGAGGAAGGAAGAAAAACCCCAGGGTCTCTGCCAATCTGACCTGGGGGAAAATTCCTTCCGGACCCCAAATATAGCGATCAGTTGGACCCTGAGCATGTTGGCAAGACCTCCCAAACAGACACCTGGGAAAGAATTCTCTGTAGTAGAGCCCTCCCTATCTATGACCATTAGAGATTTTGCTACTAGCAGTTACAGATGGGCCACATGCCATTGTAGGCAATCTCATCATATCAACTTATATAAACTTTTCAAGCTGAGTCTTGAAGCCAGTTAGGTTTTTTGCTCTCCTTGGAAGACTGTTCCAGCACTTCACTCCTCTGATGGTTACAAACATTCGTCTAATTTTAAGCCTCAACTTGTTGATGGCCAGTTTATATCCATTTGTACTTGTGTCAACATTGGCACTTAAATAACTCCTCTCCCTGGGATTTAGCCTTCTGATGTATTTATAGAGAGCAATCATATCTCCCTTCAGCCTTTGTTTGATTAGGCTAAATAGGCCAAGCTCCTTGTATCGCCTCTCATTAGTAGGTTTTCTGTTTCTCTGATCATCCTAGTAGCCCTTCTCTGCACCTATTCCAATTTGAATTAATCTTTCTTAAACATGGGATACCAGAATTTCACACACTGTTCCAGAGCAGCAAAGAGTCCTGTAGCACCTTATAGACTAGCAGACGTTTTGGAGCATGAGCTTTTGTGGGTGAATACCCACTTCGTCGGATGCATGTTCCAGAGGTCTCACCAGTGCCTGTGTAATGGCAATAACACTTCCCTGTCTCTACTAGAAATACCTCGCCTGATGCATCCTAGGATTGCATTAACATTTTTTCATAGCTTCATCACAATGGCAGCTCACAGTCATCCTGTGATCAATCAGTACATCCAGGTCTTTCTCTTCCTCTGTCACTTCCAACTGATATGTCCCGAGCATGTTATAAAAAATGCTTGTTGTTAGTCCCTAAGTATGTGACCTTGCACTTTACACTATTAAATTTCATACCATTTCTATTACTCCAGCATTCAAGATCATCCAGCTCTTGCATAATATTCTAGTTCTCCATACTGGCAGTACCTCCCAACTTTGTGTCATTCTCAAATTTTATTAGCACACTCCCACTTCGTGTGCCAAAGTCATGAATTAAAATGTTAAGTAAGAGTGGTCCCAACACCGATCCCTGACAAACTCCACTAGGGACCTTCCTCCAGCCTGGCATTTCACCTTTCAGCATGTCCCGCTGGAGTCTCTGCTTTCATCAGTTCCTTATCCACCTTTCAGTTCTCTCATTAATCCACATCTTCTCCAATTTAACTAATACTTTCCCATGTGAAACTGCATCAAATGCCTGATTGAAATCCAAGTAGATTAGATTGCTGCCTTTCTTTTGTATAAAAAATCAGTTATCTTCTCAAAAAAAGAGCTCAGATTGATCTTGTACGATCTGCCTTTTATAAAACCATGTATTTTATTCCAGTTACTGTTTTCTTCTATGTCCTTAACTACTTTATCTTTCAGAATTTGTTCCAGGCCCTTGTATACAGTGAGGTCAAACTAATGAGCTTGTAGTTTCCTGATTTGCTTTTTTCCCCTTTCTTAAAAATTGGAACTATATTAGCAATTCTCCAGTATTAGGGTAGGACCCCCGATTTACAGATTCATTAACTCCCCTCTGTCCCTCCCCTCCATCAATATTGTCCTCAAATAATCTTGCTTCATTTTGTCGCAGCCCTAAAGCCTATGCTCTAACATGGTGTATGTTTGGCCAGTTGTCGGTCAAAAGGTCACATTGGTACTGTGTGCAACACCGTAATGCGGTGTGCAACGTTATAGTGCCACGTGCCTATTCCCGCTCTTTTTCCCTGGTCAACTAAGGGTCAGACTAGTGCCGTGTGCAAAAATACCAGTGTGCTTGCTCTCGAACCTTCTGTCAATCAAAAGGTCAGTTGGTGATGTGTGCAAAAGCATAGGGCTGTATGGAAAAGTAGTGTGCCGGGTGCAGCTCCCATTGACGTAGAGGGCACCAGCTTGGAACCTGGTTGGTGAAGGAGCTAGGGACCAATCAGACGCTGACACGAGTAAGAGAGCCTTCGAATAAAACTAAGTCTCGTGCCAAAATCTGCAGGAGTATCCACGGGCTAGCTGAAAGGCCTGATCACCCTTTCAGCCAGGGTCTCCTCCGGATTCAGCTGGCTCGGGTCGTGTCGATTTGCTTTCTTTTTTGGATTATTTTCCCGCCAATTCGTCGTGCCCTTTGTGTCTGTACTGCTGGTCAGCTGCGCCTGGAGTGTGCTGTAAATACTCTGTTTGTTTAGCCTCTTTCCTTTTTCCCTTCCTTACTTGATACCAAGATGTGTATATAGTATATGAAAGTTAAATTGTTGTATTAATTGCTGTTGTGGTTAATTGTTGTATTTTACAATATTCGGTTAATGTGTGCACAGCTTACTTATTTTGTGTATCTGTTCTGATTTTTAGTAAGCAGTTGATCATAGACTGCTTGGTTTTTTGTTGTTGAATGTAAATAGACTGTTTCAAGTTGTGTGTATATTCTTGTTCTGATAGTATTGTTAATTGGTAAAAGTGCTCCTCCCCAGCCCAAGTTGCAACTCATTCCCCATTAATAAACAACCACTTGGCTTTGAATTACAATCTGTTTTCATTTTGATTTTCCTCACTCAATCAAATCCCTGCTCAAACCTGCATTGGTCTCGGACACATTTGTTGAAGAAAATACATAAGTGTAGATTTGGCCTCGTATTTGCAATACTTACAACTTTCAAACAGTTACCAAATATTTCTCAGTTCCTTCTCATAGTGCCTATGGGATACAATTTTCCATGTTTGGCTTCTGCCCACAGGTATGTGGGGAGTGAGCAATGGCGCATAAAAAGCCCGTAGTGAGGGGTGCATGTTATAAACTTGAACAGTTGATTGGATCATAAAGTTATAAGCAACTGAAAAATTGCTTCTAAACATACTCAAAGTATCTGCTTCTGATCAGGCTCAATCTTTCATCTCCAAACTTGGTACATCACCTAACATGTGTACCAATAGGACTTTTCTCTTTGGATAGTGGATCAAGGAAAGAGCTTAGAGGGGAAGTGCCACCTAAATCTAAGGTCTCTTATGTACAATACAATGTGATGTACTGCATCAGATCTCTGTTGTGATATGCTTTCCAATTATATGATTACACACAATATAATATATTTTGTAAATTGTAATCTATGAACTAAATTTTCTGCTGGTGTAAATTAATTGATTTCAATTAATCTACATCAGTTTTCACCAACGAAGAATCTGACCCTATATTTTTTTTTCTATACTACTTTTGATATCCTTACTTTTGACTGCTTAAATGTACAAACATAACTTAGCAATAAAATTTTGGCATTTCATTACACATAGTTCACTAGGAAAGTTTATGCTGCAAAGGGTATATCACAACATGTAAGCTTTTATGCTATATCGAGAAATTAGAACACATAATGACTTCTGTGTTTTACTTTTTTCTTTTGATGTGTTGTTTACATAGATGAATTCAAGCGTGCTGTGTATGTAGCTACAGGCCTGAAGCTTTCAGCACATTTGGTGAACACAGTCTTCAAGATCTTTGATGTTGACAGAGATGACCAGCTGAGTTATAAAGAATTTATTGGCATTATGAAGGACAGATTGAATCGAGGGTTCAGGGTAAGAATATGTTTATTTTAATTGATTCAGAATTGCCAAAGTATTGAAAGTAGCCTGTGCACTAACAGCTGATTGAATCTTTATATTTTGAAAGACTTAGGAAACCGTCTGGAAGATTAATCTCTTCCTGATTTGTAGAAGTTTGTTATTTTGGGAGAACCATAGATGGGGGGCAAGGTATGCCTTTACACTACAAGACCACCTCGGAAGTGCAGAGTGCTCTCCTGTACATGGTGCCATTTCTGCTGGTTGGTGTGGAGTGGTTTGGAGCTGGAGGTTTTAACAGGTACTGTGTTTGCAACTGGACCATTGGCAGAGGAGGAAAGAGATAGGTGCCTTTCACCTCAGGCCTTGTGTATCTGTGCAAAGGCAGTTACTGACAATGCTGGTCTGCAACAGATACAGCTGATCACGGTTTTAATTAGTGAAATTAACAATTAGCAGCAAATCATGCTCAGCATGATTTCACAAGTGTTGCTGTGGACCAAACTATATTTCTGTGTTCAGCACCAGTTGTTAAGACTCTCTTTTCAGCAGCAGCTGTGAGGCTTGGGATTTTTTGTTTGTTTGTTTGTTTTTGTATAAACAAGGTTATTGTGGCCCAAAGCTACTTTTTGATAATTTAGGTCTGTTTCTAGCAGATTTAAAGCCAACATTACAATCCAGGAAGATGGGTAGGGAATAGGAAATCACTTGCTAAAAGTTGGAGAAAATGAGCCTGTAAACTGACTGGAGATTTGCCATGGGGCAGGTCTGTAAAACTCACTACTCTCTACACTCTTCCCAGTCCACCAGCAAAGGAAGGGAATTTGGGGAGTGTCAAAGTTTAAAGGAGAATTTTTAAATAACATTGGACAATTGGGACCTACACCTCAACATCACTGCAGTGGTGTTATGTGATTGCATAACTATTTTGCTAGACTTATTAGTTGATTTGGGATTTAGAAATAATTTTAGATTTTATTTTTAAATGGAGCAGTTAGAAAAATCCATGCATCATTTTAGAATGACCATATGAAGTCCATATTTTTCTTACTGTTTTTATATAGCAATATCACAAATTATTTATTTAAATTTAGTTTTTAAATATAATATGCTCTTTTCAAACTGACAACATAATCATTTAGATACAAGTTTTAAACTCATAGAGTATAGTACTTGTTAAATTGAAATTTGGATTTGTTTTTTCATAATATTTTACCCACTGTATTACTCACTTTTAAAGTAGACTAGCTTTCTAAATTGATTAATTAATGTTAGGTCTTGTGTAGAAGGTGATGTTGAATCTTGTAGGTGACCTGGCTTTCTTTGTTGTATTTTGACCCTGTGAAGAAAACATGTTGATGACATTCCTTCAGAAGTGGTGACACAAATGTATTTCGTGCTGATGCTCAAACCATAATTTTTTTTCTTGATAGTGTGGAAGTATAGTTGTTTTATAACCATTAGAATAAGTTTAACTGCATGATTAACTGTTAACTAATTGTAAATGTGTCGTATTTGTTAACTTAAGCAGTGCATAGAGTAGTAACTAAATAATTCTTGTGAATATAGAGTATATGTAGACTTCTTTTTAATATTATTAAAAAGCAGGACAGAAATCAAATATAAGTTTTAAAAGTCATCTTCGTCAGACACTATTTTGCTTTCCATGTACCATGCTTTCCTTTTAGGCAACTTGAAAAGCTCTTGGCTCACAAAATAGAGAGTATACTGCACACACTAGGCTAGATTGTGATACCTTTACTCAGACTGAGTGGCACCTTGCTCCATAAGTGATCCTATTGATTTCAGTGGAACTACTCTAGGAATCAGGTGCTACTCACTGTGTGTAAGGGTATCAAAATTTGGTCCCATACTATAGGGACAACAATGATACAGTCATTTTTATTTTTTCATTTTATTTATTTATTTATTTATTTTTACAAGGGATATAACTACCCATTACCTTGTCATAAGATTCCTAAAAATATATTTCCCCCGGGAAAGTAGAACTCCAGGACACTCTCAGAAATAAACTTCATGGTGTGAGTGTCAGTTTTTAGCAAGGTTTCAGAAATAATGCAGAAAACATGTCAGCATCTACCATGTGTAAGTAATGGTGCCTGTTGTAATCTTTTTGCAAAACTTTTTTTTTTAAATAAAGTCTACTAAAACCAAACAAACATCATTGAGTTGGGGGAAGGGATAGCTCAGTGGTTTGAGCATTAGCCTGCTAAACCCAGGGTTATGAGTTCAGTCCTTGAGGGGGCCACTTAAGGATCTGGGGCAGAATCAGTACCTGGCCCTGCTAGTGAAGGCAGGGGGCTGGACTTGATGATCTTTCAGGGTCCCTTCCAGCTCTATAAGATAGGTATATCTCCACTGTTTTAGAAGGAAAAGGAAAAAGGGCATAGGATGTAGCACCTTACTGCTTTTTAAGTGCCCAAATTGGCACGAAGTATCTATGATCTTTCAAGCTGCAGAAAGTTGCAGATATGGCTTCAGTGGCCAGGATAATTTCTTTCCAACTAATTTGACCTTGCAGAATTATACAGTATTTATTATTGCCAAAGCAAGTACAGTGTAACTTTAGCCACAATTATAGTCACATTTATAGTGTGCTGAAGCAGTTGTCTCGTGCTAAACTGAAATTAACATATAAGTAACAAAGCTAAGGGATGATAGGAGAGAAAACAGCAAAATAAAGATAATGGATTTCAAGAAGTCAGACTTTAGCAAACTCAGGGAATTGGTAGATAAGACCATGAGAAGCAAGTGTAAGGAGAAAAACAGTTCAAGAGAGATGGAAGATTTTCAAAGAGACATTACTAAGAGCACAAGAGCAAACTATCCCACTGCATAGGAAAGATAGAAAGTATGGCAAGAGACCACCCTGGCTTAACAAGGACATCTTCAATGATTTGAAATTCAAAAGAATCCTACAAAAAGTGGAAACTAAATCAGATTACAAAGGATGAATATAAACAAACAATACAAGCAAGTGGTAACAAAATTAGAAAGGTCAAGGCACAAAATGAGTTTAAATTACCTAGAGACATAAAGGGTAACACGAAAACCCCAAGTATAGAGTAGGTCTGTTAACTCAGTGGGGGGAGAAGAACAATAACAGGAAATATGGAACTGGCAGAAGTGCTAAATGACTTTTATGTTTCAGTTTTCACCAAAAAGATTAGTATCAATTGGATATCGAACTTAATGAATGCCAGTGAAAATTAGGCAAGAGCAGAGGCTAAAATAGGGAAAGAATGAGTTTAAAAAAGTTAAATGTCTTCAAGTCATCAAAGCCTGATGAAATACATTCTAGAATACTCAAGAAGCTGACTGAGGAGATATCTGAGCCATTAGCAATTATCTTTGAAAAGTCATGGAAGATAGGACAGATTCCAGAGGACTGGAAAAGGGCAAATATAGTGCCCATCCATAAAAAGGGAATAAGGACAGCCTAGAGAATTACAGACCAACCAACTTAACTTCAGTACCCATAAAGATAATGGAGCAAATAATTGAAAAGTCAATTTGCAGACACCTAGGGATAATAAGTCAGCATGGTTTTGTCAAGAACAAATAGTGTCAAACCAACCTAATAGCTTTATTTGGCCTGTGGATAGGGGGGAAGTGGTAGATGTGGTATATCTTGACTTTAGTAAGGCTTTTGATACTGTCTCACATGATCTTCTCATAAACAAACTAGGGAAATACAACCTAGATGGAGCTACTATAAGGTGGGTGCATAACTGCTTGGAAAACCATTCCAAGAGAATATTTATTAGTGACTCACAGTCAAGCTGAAAGGGCATAATGAGTGGGGTCCCGTAGGGATCAGGTCTGTGTCCAGTTCTGTTCAATATCTGCATCAGTGATTTAGATAATGCCATAGAGAGTACATTTATAAAGTTTGCAGGCGATACCACGCTGGGAGGGCTTGCAAGTGTTTTGGAGGATAGGATTAAAATTCAAAATTATCTGGACAAACTGGAGAAATGGTCTGAAGTAAATAGGGTGAAATTCAATAAGGACATGTGCAAAGTACTCCATTTGGGAATGAACAATCAATTACACTCATACAAAATAGGAAATTGCTTAGGAAGGAGTACTGCAGAAAGGTATCTGGGAGTCGTAGTGGATCACAATCTAAATATGAGTCAACAGTGTAATGTTGTTGCAAAAGAAAGCAAATATCATTCTGCATCTGAGGGAGTGTTGTAAGCAAGACACAAGAAGTAATTCTTCTGCTCTATTCCACTGTGATTAAGCCTCAGCTGGATTATTGTGTCCAGTTCTGGGTGCTACATTTCAGGAAAGATGTAGACAAATTGAAGAAAGTCCAGTGAAGAGCAACAAAAATGATTAAAAGTCTAGAAAACATGATCTGTGAAGGAAGATTGAAAAAACTGGGTTTATTTAGTCTAAAGAAGAGAAAACTGAGGGGGAACACGATAACAGTTTTCAAGTATGTAAAATGTTGTTACAAAGAGGAGGGATAAAAATTGTTCTCCTAACGTTTGAGGCTAGGGCAAGAAGCAGTGGGTTTAAAAGGCAGCAAAGTAGGTTTAAGTTGGACATTAGGAATAACTTACTAACTTTCAGAGTGATTAAGCACTGGAATAAATTGCCTAGCAAGGCTGTGAAATCTCCATTTTTGGAGATTTTGAAGAGCAGATTAAACAGTCACCTGTCAGGTATGGTCTAGGTAATGTTTAATCCTGCCTTGAGTGCTGAGTACTGGACTAGAAGACCTTCTAGTCCTACGATTCTATGAAGTGGTTTCTTAATAAATATAATGATAACTAGGTGAGACTAATAGCCCTCTAGCCCAGTATCCTGTCTTCTGACAGTGGCCAGAACTAGATGCTCCAAAGTGAATGAACAGAACCGAGCAATTATCGAATGATCCATCTGTTATCATCCCCAGAGCATGGGGTTGCATCTGTGAACAGCGTGGCTAAGAGCTGTTGATGGACCTATCCTCCGTGAACATATCTAATTTTTTTTTAATCCAGTTATGCTTCTGTCTTTCACACAATCTCCTGGTAATGAGTTTGACAGTTTGACTGTGCATTCTGTGAAGAAGTAGTTTGTTGTGTTTGTTTTAAACCTGCTGCCTATTCATTTCATTGGGTGACCCACCCGCCTTGGTTCTTGTGTTATGTGAAGGGGTAATAACATTTCCCTATTCACTTTCTCCATGCCATTCATGATTTTATAGACCTTGTCATAAACAGATGGTTAAGGGTTAATGTGTCTTTTCCCTGTAAAGGGTTAAGAAGCTCAGTGAACCTGCCTGACACCTGACCAGAGGACCAATGGGGGGGACAAGATACTTTCAAATCTTGGTGGAGGGAAGCCTTTGTTTGTGCTGTTTGTTTTGTTCGTTGTTCGCTCTTGGGGCTAAGAGGGACCAGATGTACACCCAGGTTTTCTCCAATCTTTCTGAATCAGTCTCTCATGTTTCAAAATAGTAAGTACTAGCCAGGAAAGGCAGATTAGTCTTATGTTTATTTTCTTAACTTGTAAATGTGTCTTTTACTGGAAGGATTTTTACCTCTGTTTGCTGTAACTTTGAATCTCAGGCTGTGGGGGGAAGTCCCTCTGGTCTGTATGAATCTGAATACCCTGTAAGCATTTACCATCCTGATTTTACAGAGATAATTTTTACTTTTTCTTTCTTCATTAAAAGCTTTCTTTTTAAGAACCTGATTGATTTTTCCTTGTTTTGGAATCCAAGGGATTGAATCTAAACTCACCAGGGATTGGTGGGGGGAAAAGGAAGGGAATGGTTAATTCCTCTTTGTTTTAAGATCCAAGGAGTTGGATCTGTATAGGTTCCCAAGGCAACCCTGGGAGGAGAAAGGATGGGGGATGGTTTATTTCTCCTTGTTTTAAGACCCAAGGGGTTTGGGTCTTGGGTTCCCCAGGGAAGGTTTTGGGGGAACGGGAAGTGTGCCAAACAAACACTATATTTTAGCTGGTGGCAGCGTACCAAATTTAAGCGAGTAATTAAACTTAAAAGTGATCATGCAGGTCCCCACTTTTTGGACGCTAAAGTTCAAAGTGGGGAAAAGACCTTGACATGGTTGGCAGTGGTTGGGATTTGTAAAAACCAAAAGCCAGTAGGATTTTTTTTCTCTCCTTCTTAGCTGCTTGGAAAGAGCCTGAGGGCAGAGGCGTAAAGTTTTTTAACAAGGGTCTTTGTAAGAGGAGGCTCGAGCTGTGAGCCAGCAGACAGCCAGCAAAAGGCATTTACAAGTGAATTGTTTTCTTTCTTTCTACCTCTTGGGCATAGCTAGTTAGAAAAATCTCTGTTAACCAAGCAGTCAGTAAGCTGCAGAGGGGTGCAGCCAGCACAAGAAAGCATGAACAATGAGTTCCAAGGAAGCCGTTAAACAGGAACAGGCAAGGCTAGAAGCAGCAGAGAGGGACAACGAACATAAGAGACGGGTGGAACTAATTAATGCAGAAATAGCCAGGGAAGAAGTGGCCCACAAAAGAGAAGAACAAGCCAAAGAGGCTGCCCACAGGAAAGAGATAGAGAGGAAAGAAAAAGAAATGGAAGAGAGGGAAGAGAGAGAAAGCATGAACTGGAATTAGCAAAGACTAAGCCAGATGTTCCAGCCAACCCTAACAACCGTTCTCCAGGTACTGTTTCCCATCCCAGAAAATTCCCCACCTACAAGGCAGGTGATGACACTGAGGCCTTCTTAGAAAATTTTGAAAGGGGTACCATGGGTACAACATCTCTGCAGACCAGTACATGATAGAGCTTAGGCTCAGCTCAGTGGATCCTTAGCAGAGGTGACGGCTGAAATACCTAAGGAACACATGAACGATTACAAACTTTTTCAAACCAAGGCCAGAATCAGAATGGGGCTAACACCTGAGCATGCCCGTCGGCGGTTCAGAGCCCTAAGGTGGAAACCAGATGTGTCATTTACCCGACATGCCTACCAGATTGGAAAGAATTGGGATGCCTGGATATCAGAAGCAAATGTTAAATCTCTGGACGAGCTGTCCCTCCTAATACAAATGGAGCAGTTCTTAGAGGGTGTTCCTGAGGAAATAGAAAGGTACATCCTAGATGGGAAGCCCAAAACTGTCACCGAGGCGGGGAAGATTGGAGCCAGATGGGTGGAAGTGGCAGAAAAGAAAAAAGCTACTAGCAAATATCACAGGGGGCAAACAGAAAATAAACCCTGTCAACGAGGGCAACCCAAGACCCCACCTACAACCCAAGGAAAGCCCTGACTCCCTATTGTCCCACCTCACCAATCTCCAGCAACCCACCTCGGCCCAGTGACCAGTCAGCTGGCCAATGCTTTAAATGTAATGAACTGGGACATATAAAGGCCAGCTGCCCCAGGAACCCCAACCGAGTGCAGTTCATAACACCACCATCACACCAAAGATCCCCAGGCCTAGATGCCTTTCAAATACCCTCGGAGCGAAGGGAAACTTTGAGAGTGGGTGGAAAGAAGGTTATTGCGTGGAGAGACACGGGGGCACAAGTGTCAGCTATCCACCAATCCTTAGTGGACCCCAAATTCATCAACCCAGAGGCCCAAGTGACAATTTACCCATTGATGTCAAAATCTGTAGACTTGCCTGCAGCTGAACTGCCTGTCCAGTACAAAGGCTGGTCAGGAATGTGGATTTTTGCAGTCTATGACAATTATCCCATCCCCATGCTACTGGGGGAAGACTTGGCCAACCAGGTAAAGCGAGCCAAGAGGGTGGGAATGGTTACACGCAGCCAAGCCAGGCAAGCTTCCAGACCCATCCCTGTTCCTGAGCCGTCCACGAGGGCCCCGTCTGTGTTACCAGAGACCCAGACAGAGGTGGTGGTGGACCCGGATCCCCTGCCAACGATGGCAACAGCCATAGTGCATCCAGTCCCAGAACCGGAACTGGAAAAGCAACCAGCACCAGAACCGTTGCCAGCACTGACGCCAGCGCTTGCAAACCCATATCCAACCCCAACGCCAGAGGGTGCCAGCGGGCCTGAACTGGCAGAAGCAGCAGATAACCCTACCCAAGAGGCTCAGCCAGAGCCTGAAATATCGCATAGTGCACCAGCGGCAAGCGGTTCACCATCAACAAAAACAACCCCATCACCTACATCGCTTCCAGAGGGACCAAGCCCAAGTCCACAGTCTGAGGAGGAACTGGTGTCTCCAGCCTCAAGGGAACCGTTCCAGACTGAGCAGGAAGCAGATGACAGCCTTCAGAAAGCTTGGGCGGCGGCACAGAGCACCCCACCGCCTCTCAGCTCTTCTAACCGATCCCGGTTTGTTGTAGAACAAGGACTTTTATACAAGGAGACTTTCTGGTGGACACCAGGAAGACTGGCATCCTTAAAAACAGTTGGTAGTTCCAACTAAGTACCGGGGAAAGCTCTTAAGCTTAGCCCATGATCATCCCAGTGGCCATTCTGGGGTGAATAGAACCAAAGACAGGTTGGGAAGGTCCTTCCACTGGGAGGGGATGGGCAAGGACGTTGCCAAGGATGTCCGGTCTTGTGAGGTGTGCCAAAGAGTGGGAAAGCCCCAGGACCATGTCAAAGCCCCTCTCCAGCCATTCCCCATAATTGAGGTCCCATTTCAGCGAGTAGCTGTGGATATTCTGGGTCCTTTCCCAAAAAAGACCCCCAGAGGAAAGCAGTACATACTGACTTTCGTGGACTTTGCTACCCGATGGCCGGAAGCAGTAGCTCTAAGCAACACTAGGGCTAAAACTGTGTGCCAGGCCCTAACAGACATTTTTGCCAGGGTAGGTTGGCCCTCCGACATCCTTACAGATTCAGAAACTAATTTCCTGGCAGGTACCATGAAAGATCTGTGGAAAGCTCATGGGGTGAATCACTTGGTTGCCACCCCTTACCACCATCAAACCAATGGCCTGGTGGAGAGGTTTAATGGAACTTTGGGGGTCATGATACGTAAATTTGTAAATGAACACTCCAATGACTGGGACCTAGTGTTGCAGCAGTTGCTTTTTGCCTACAGGGCTGTACCACATTCCAGTTTAGGGTTTTCACCGTTTGAACTTGTGTATGGCCACGAGGTTAAGGGGCATTACAGTTGGTGAAGCAGCAATGGGAGGGGTTTACGCCTTCTCCAGGAACTAATATTCTAGACTTTGTAAGCAACCCACAAAGCACCCTCCGACACACTTTAGCCCTTGCTAAAGAAAACCTAAAGGATGCTCAGAAAGAGCAAAAGGCCTGGTATGATAAACATACCAGAGAGCCTTCCTTCAAGGTAGGAGACCAGGTTATGGTCTTGAAGGTGCAACAGGCCCATAAGATGGAAGCATCATGGGAAGGGCCATTCACGGTCCAAGAGTGCCTGGGAGCTGTTAACTATCTCATAGCATTTCCCACCTCCTCCCTAAAGCTTACCATGTTAATTCTTTCAAGCCCTTTTGTTCCAGAGATTTAAAGGTTTATCAGTTTAAAGCCCAGGGAGAAGATGACGCTGAGTGGCCTGAAGGTGTCTACTACGAAGGGAAAAGTGACGGTGGCGTGGAAGAGGTGACCCTCTCCACAACCTTGGAACGTCTGCAGCAGCAACAGATCAAGAAGCTGTGCACTAGGTTCGCCCCATTGTTCTCAGCCACCCCAGGACGGACTGAACGGGCATACCACTCCATTGACACAGGTAATGCTCACCCAATTAGAACCTCACCCTACCGGGTGTCTCCTCATGCCCAAACTGCTATAGAACGGGAGATCCAAAACATGCTATAGGTAGGTATAATCCGCTCCTCTACCAGTGCATGGGCCTCTCCAGTGGTTCTGGTACCCAAACCAGGTGGGGAAATATGCTTTTGCATGGACTACTGTAAGCTAAATGCTGTAACTCGTCCTGACAACTATCCAATGCCACCCACCGATGAGCTATTGGAAAAATTGGGATGTGCCCAGTTCATCTCTACAATAGACTTAACCAAGGGGTACTGGCAAGTACCGCTAGATGAACCCGCCAAAGAAAGGTCAGCCTTCATCACCCACGCGGGGGTGTATGAATTTAATGTGCTTCCTTTCGGGCTGCGAAATGCACCCACCACCTTCCAAAGACTTGTAGATGGTCTCCTAGCAGGATTGGGAGAATATGTGGTTGCCTGTCTCGATGATGTGGCCATTTTTTCTGATTCATGGCCCGAACACCTGGAAAAAGTCT
This sequence comes from Gopherus evgoodei, assembly GCF_007399415.2. Lineage (NCBI taxonomy): Eukaryota > Metazoa > Chordata > Testudines > Testudinidae > Gopherus > Gopherus evgoodei. The sequence continues at coordinate 57,676,255 of NC_044326.1, forward strand.
TTGAGCGCATCAGGCAGGCAGGACTAACTGTTAAGGCTAAAAAGTGTCAAACAAGCCAAAACAGAGTGACTTACCTGGAACACCAGGTGGGTCAAGGAACCATAAACCCCCTACAGGCCAAGGTGGATGCTATCCAAAAGTGGCCTGTCCCAAAGTCCAAGAAACAGGTCCAATCCTTCTTAGGCTTGGCTGGGTATTACAGGCGATTTGTACCACACTACAGCCAAATCGCTGCCTCAGTAACAGACCTGACCAAAAAGACCCAGCCGAATGCAGTTAAGTGGACTAATGAGTGTCAGAAGGCCTTTACCCAGCTTAAGGCAACACTCATGTCTGACCCTGTGCTAAGGGCCCCAGACTTTGACAAACCATTCCTAGTAACCACAGATGCATCTGAGCGTGGTGTAGGAGCAGTTTTAATGCAGGAAGGACCGGATCAAAACTTCCATCCTGTCGTGTTTCTCAGCAAGAAACTGTCTGAGAGGGAAAGCCACTGGTCAATCAATGAAAAAGAATGCTATGCCATTGTGTATGCCCTGGAAAAGCTACACCCATACTTTTGGGGACAGTGGTTTCAGCTAGAAACCGACCATGCTGCGCTAAAGTGGCTTCATACTGCCAAGAGAAACAACAAAAAACTTCTCCGATGGAGTTTAGCTCTCCAAGATGTTGATTCTGAAATTCAACACATTTCAGGAGCTTCTAACAAAGTAGCTGATGCACTCTCCCGTGAAAGTTTCCCAGAATCAACTGGTTAAAAATTGTCCTTGAAATGTGGAAAACCTTGTAGTTTTACATAATTAGTAGTATATGTAAAGGTGGATGTGTTTTATTAATCTGTTTATTCTAAAGTTCTAGGAAGAAATCACCGCCAGTGTGGTTCCACACTGTCTGAGATTTGGGGGGCGTGTCATAAACAGATGGTTAAGGGTTTATGTCTCTTATATCTGTAAAGGGTTAAGAAGCTCAGTGAACCTGGCTGACACCTGACCAGAGGACCAATGGGGGGACAAGATACTTTCAAATCTTGGTGGAGGGAAGTCTTTGTTTGTGCTGTTTGTTTTGTTCGTTGTTCGCTCTTGGGGCCAACAGGGACCAGACGTACACCCAGGTTTTCTCCAATCTTTCTGAATCAGTCTCTCATGTTTCAAAATAGTAAGTACTAGCCAGGAAAGGCGGATTAGTCTTATGTTTGTTTTCTTAACTTGTAAATGTGTCTTTTGCTGGAAGGATTTTTACCTCTGTTTGCTGTAACTTTGAATCTCAAGCTGTGGGGGGAAGTCCCTCTGGTCTGTATGAATCTGAATACCCTGTAAGCATTTACCATCCTGATTTTACAGAGATAATTTTTACTTTTTCTTTCTTTAATTAAAAGCTTTCTTTTTAAGAACCTGATTGATTTTTCCTTGTTTTGGAATCCAAGGGATTGAATCTAAACTCACCAGGGATTGGTGGGGGGAAAAGGAAGGGAATGGTTAATTCCTCTTTGTTTTAAGATCCAAGGAGTTGGATCTGTATAGCTTCCCAAGGCAACCCAGGGAGGGGAAATTCTGGGAGGGGGAAGGGTGGGGGATGGTTTATTTCTCCTTGTTTTAAGACCCAAGGGGTTTGGGTCTTGGGTTCCCCAGGGAAGGTTTTGGGGGAACGGGAGTGTGTCAAACACTATATTTTGGCTGGTGGCAGCGTACCAAATTTAAGCTAGTAATTAAGCTTAAAAGTGATCATGCAGGTCCCCACTTTTTGGACGCTAAAGTTCAAAGTGAGGAAAAGACCTTGACAGACCTCTATCATATCCCCCCTTAGTCATCTCTTTTCTAAACTGAACAGTCCCAGTCTTTTTAACCTCTCCTCATATGGAAGTTGTTCCATACTCCTAATCCTTTTAGTTGTCCTTCTCTGTACTTTTTCCAATTCTAGTATACCTTTTTGGTGAGGGGGCAACCAGAACTGCAGCCAGTATTCAAGGTGTGGACATAACAAGGATTTATATAGTGGTGTTATGATATTTTCTGTCATATTGTGGATCCCTTTCCTAATGGTTACTAATATTCTGTTAGCTTTTACGGATAAAAGAAGACTAATAGTTTCTGCTGATACAATATTTTATATCTGCAGAGAAGTATTTGGCAGATAAACTTTATGAAGGTCAAATTTCAACTTAAAGTCCAGATTCAGAGTTTTCGTATTTTAATGTGAAATACCATACACCCACATAAGTCACATCAATCTTTGTTATTAGCTAAAAATATTTAGTAGGAAAGAGTAATAGAAACTAAATAACAGCAGGCATCTGTTTGGAGTGTGGCTTTTATAAATGGCAATTCTTTTCTGAATAAAAAGTAGTTCTTGCAATTATAGATGATTCCCTTCAATCAGAGGCCCTCCTGTATTGTAGCTTCTCATGTTTAGTTATAAAACCCAGCAGTTTTTACTGTAGTTTCTCATAATAGGCAAGTAAGCTTCAATTTGCTACATTTTAGAAAGACCCTGCAATTGTACCTTTTGAATTGACATGTCATGTTACTGTTTTGACATAGTTATGATGATTAAGAGTAAAAAATCCTCTTCACTTTGAGTGCTGCCTTGAAAGGAAAAATAATATTCTGTTCTTTTGATTAGTCGTTAAAGCAATATTTCCTAATAATTGAGATTGTTTAAGAATTCTGTTTTATTGAGGATGTTTTGCCTGAAAGAAACTTATGGTTATTACAATTAATAGTAAGTATTTTAGCACAAAGTGTTCTGTGGCCACATTAAGCCTGAATAAAGCAAGTGCACTTAGTAAAGCACTAGGCTAAGTGAAACTGGAATTCTGAAAAGATACTGCCAGGACTGTAGGTTTTACTCTACATAAGGGATCATTCACTTGAATGTCAGTTAAAAGGACAGAAAGTTATGAGGATGGAGAGAGGACCAGATGCTAATCTTTATACAGAATTAACAATATACACAGTCATTTTCTCTTCCATTGTCTTACGCTGTCTACTTGTCTAACTGGATTACTTAACACTATAAATTAGATATCTGTAACAATTAAAACATTATGTAAACTAAATTTCCAGTACCTGCCTTCATAAATGGAATATTCAAGAAACTAGCATAGACATAAAACAGTTAAATGTCTAACAGGTTTTATATTATATAACAAAATGTATCTCTCTTTTTCAAATATGTGATTTAACTTTAAAGGGTAACTATTACAACTGAGAGAGAGGGTTTAATTTGAAAACCGCTTTTGAGATGGTTTGATGTATTTAACTGCCACCCAGTGGTCAGTCAGAATATTGCCATAGGTTTTTTGTTAAAGCTTGTACGAATATTATATAGTAGGAAGGCATAACAATGAAAACTATTTTCCTTGTTTTTTGTTTGATTGAAGATAATGATTTTCATATATTTTATTTTAAATACTGTAATGCTTAACCATTTCCCTCTCCTATATAAATTTTATTTCAATTACAATTCATTTGAAATATAAAGACTGAATGATAAAAAAGTTTTACCTATAATTGACTATATACTATGACTAACTTCTAGCTATTTGTCATTTAATCTCCATTCTTTTGTATTTTCATGCCACTGTTGTCTTATGCTTACCTCTGGCTGCCTTCACACATTGTCTGCATCTGCACACTTCTCCATCTTCTGCTCCACAGGGATACAAAACTGTACAGAGGTATACCACTTTCAAAGCCTGCGTGAAGAAGGAACTCTATAGCAGATAAGTTACGGTATGTGTTAGCTGCTTAGTCTTTCTAAGTGTGCTAGCATGCTGATGGGAATGGCTGCATGTTCAACTGCCACCATTCTGTTTTCCCATTACAGAATTAAGGAATAGATTATCAGAATGTGATCACCATAATATTTTACAAGGTCATATAATTCTATTTTTAGACTTAAGCCTCCGTCAGGCTATCATTGTTTTGTTGGCCTATTGCTTTGTTTGTTTCAAGAAAATACTCCGCCTTCTCCCACAGCACAGATTTTGTGAGTTTCTGTTGGTATTTTCTGTCTGTTCTGTAACTAGTTTTATTCATGCTTCAGATAACTCTATGATATATATGGTAGTAAATGCTTGTATAGTAACGGTAGATCTTTCCCTCCTCCCACTGAAAAATAGTTATTTAATTTAATTCCACTTTAGTTTGAAAATGTACATATTTTTAATAGCTTGGTGTATTTCTGACATTGCTGCTTGAATTATCTTTCTGTAGAAGGCATGTGTCGGTGCTTTTTTGTGATTTAAGGTTATAAATGCCAAGGTTTTTTCCTTTCTGTCCGTAATAATTATATATTGTATAGTAGCTACTCATGGGAGCATTAACAACTAGTTTAGCTCCCAAACATAGTTTATGAATGGAGTGAGAGAAAGGGGCTTATTAGAATCTGGACCCACATGCCTCATGTACCCAGGAACTCAGGTGGGATTGTACTCGGGCAGCTAGTCTGAGCCAAAACCCATGTAGCTGCAGCTATATTGCTAATTTTAGTATGCTAGCTCAAGGAGAGCTAGTGCGTGCAGGTCTAATTGAGCTGATAATTACACCTCCCAACTGCTGTGTAGATATACCCTTAGTGTTAGTCCTTCAGCAGAGTATCAAACACCTTTGCTGGGCAGGGCAGCTCTCAGGAGTGTAGTACAATAGATTGTCTTTGGGTATGTGCAGGCTTGTACTGTCTGTATCCAGTATTTCCACACACTCACAAGACAGAGCTCAGAATTTAACTAAGGGCTTGGCTACACTCAAAACTCCAAAGCGCTGCCGTGGGAGCACTCCCGCAGCAGCGCTTAGAAGTGCAAGTGTGGTCGCGGTGCCAGCGCTGGGAAAGAGCTCTCCCAGTGCTGCAGGTACTCCACCTCCCCGTGGGGATTAGCTTACAGCGCTGGGAGCCGCGCTCCCAGCGCTGGGGCACTGTTTACACTGGCACTTTACAGCGCTGTAACTTGCTGCACTCAGGGGTGTGTTTTCACACCCCTGAGCGAGAAAATTGCAGCGCTGTAAAGCGCCAGTGTAGCCAAGGCCTTAGACATATCCCACTCAGTCACATATGAAACTTAGAATCAATAGGACTTTATTTTCCAAAAAAGAAAACTAAATGTTGATTATACTTGGTAATTTAAAAATCATATGTGTGGGTCCAACTCAAATACTGCACTATTGTGTTAGTGCTTCAGAACTGGAAAGTAAGTCATTTTAAACAGACAAAACTCTAGTTTCTCTGCACAAGTGAAGTGAAATATAAATGACAGGTGAAGTGGTAAAAACAAAGTTATTTTTAAAATTCATCAGTTTAATAATCTAACTGGTTAATCACACAAGAAGAATTATTTTAGATTAATTCTGTCTTCACCTCTAAGGCTCACTCTTTTGATTCCCAGTTTCATAACCTGAGCATTATCGTTCTTTCCTTCGTTCCTACCTCATTCAATCTCTTGTTAACTGAAACCCCAATCCTGCAGTTTCTTTCAGGAGTATGGTACTTCGTTTTCTCTTCCCCAATAATCCTTACACATCCCCTTTTCCTGTACTGTTGTTACATGCCTTGACATACCTTTGTTTTTCCTTTTATAATTTAGATGATAACTTCAGGGAAGCTATCAGGTCTTAAATAGATTGGTAAAGTGCTGTACATTTACGGTGCCTTTTTAGTTCGTTTCAATAGTAAGTATTTACCAAATTGGAACAAAATGTTATCACTCAAAAGAACTCCAAAACATTAATATTAAACCTAGTAAAATTCTCTTGAGACACGAGAGGCTTTGTGCTTTAAGCATCAAGTTTAAGTGCCCATACTCACTGAAACCAGAGGTTTAAATCCAGGCAGAGTTAATTCATCCTTCAGACATAAATAAACTGAATACCATGCAGAGTACTACATGTAGACTCTTTCAAGTGAGACTGAAAAACTGAAGTCCTGTCTGATGTACTTGAACATTCTCTTGGAGCTTCTTGTAAGAGTTGCTGTTTTAACCCTCTTTGCCTTAGCTAAAATTCCCCCTTCCCTTGATGTGCACCAGTTGGTTAATGCCCTCCACCCTCGTGGCAGTTGCATTTCAGTAGTGATGTATGTACCATACCATATGTACTTTGTGAGGTAATTTTCGTTCCTTTTGGATAAAAGATGTAACATTCATTTATAATACTAATCTATGTTATGAAGATTGGTGAGATGAAATTGAAGCAAGCTTTGGCCAACTTTGTTAATTAAAAACATAAGTGATGTGATTTTGAGCCTGCTGCTCTTAGAGTTGTCTTGGGGACAGAACCTGCACTATTCACACTATACATATTCTGAAATGAAAGTGAGTTTATATACCCTTTTAAAAAGTCATTGCAAAAGTAAACCACAGAATAATTGAAAAGAGAATAAAGGCAGAGTCATTAACAGCAGTGAAACTGAACATTTATTTCAGAAAATTAATTAATTTAAACATCAACCTTATGTACAAAGAAACACGTAGTATGTCTGAAATATAAAAATCTACCACCTATATCACCCAAGATTAGATGCAATATAACTCTCAATTTTACTTTGTTCGAAATATAAATGTAAAGACTCTAAGTCTATACTTTGATATGATTTGTATGGTAGACATAGATCAGTGATAAAAAGAGATTAAAATATTTGGCATGCTTAATCATTGATTATACCACACTTTGAATCTGTACCCAAAAAGAAAGAGAAGCACATTCTGCTATGTGTTACATATCTCTAGATTGCACTAATGACATTTGCTTCACAACATGAAGTATGCTCCCCTTATAATAAATAATGAAATCTGTCCTTGGGGAACAAGATCCAAACTTTGCCTGGTTCAAACAGTAGACAAGACTTGCAGATCTTGTTTCTCTCTCTGTGGCTGTCCCTGCAGAGCATAGCGTGTGAATTAGCATCAGTAGGAGTTCACTTGGTTGAGGAGGAAAGGGAACAAGAAAGTGTTAAGAAAAGACAGTGAAAAACTGATATTATAAGTATGAATTCTAAAAGCTAATTTCTAGTTATGTTTTCTTATTCAGTTTCTCATCTGATATAAATGTTTTATACAAATAAGATTTAGATTTGTCATGTGGTAAATGTTTTAAAAAACTTTAATTTCTATGCATTCCCAATGTACAATTCTCGTAATAAAAGGCTATCTTTTTATACACTTAAACTTGACCATCATAACAAGCAATGTTAGGAAAACCAGCTAACTGTCTCGGAAACATTGTTGCTAGGTCTTTTCTCTGAAACAGTCAAAGTGAAAGGTGAGCAATGACTTCTCTTTACTGATTATGCAGAAAACTGCAATTACAAATCCAGTTTTAGTGTTGTGTGAACAATAGTCTTGTAGGTAGATGGATTATATTGGATAAAAAGATTGAATATAGTAATGACACAGTTTGTTTGGTTTATTGTTTAATTCTCTCAACTATTTTTCACTCTGAATTTTAGGGGAAATTTTAGATCATATTGGATTCGTAGCTGAAGAAAGTCTAGTTTTAAGCTCTGCAAGGAAGATTCTTACTCTCCAAAATGTGCTGTACTTCAGTCAGTGTTTGTTACACAGAGATATTTGTTATTTGACTGATGACTAGACTGTGTTCCCAGCCATTCAAGAGAGGAGCTAGCATCTCCCATTTCTTCTAGAAAGCGTATTGGCATTATGCCTCTCAATACAAGTATCAGCTGCTGGAACCTTTCCCTGCTGCCAGAGTCTTTCCCGCAGTTCACTTTTCACTGCAAAATATAACTATGCATACCTTACATGCTGCTGCTGCTACTGGTGTGCAGTGGCAGCAGTGGCTTATTTGTGATGGTAGATTTGGAAAGGCCATGTTAGGAACCTTCAGAGTCCATGTATGAAGCTTTTCCTCATTTAAATGTGCTGGATTGTAGGCTATCAAACTATATCAGATAATTTTTCATCTTGGAAGTTCTCAATTGATGGCCCTTAAGAATACAATACAAGACCCAATTGGGTTGTGTATCTAAATACATAGAGTGAGTATGTTAAATAGTCTAAAAAATAAGAAGACAATACACTCACTTAGAAAAGTGTGAAAACATTGGAGAGTATGGTTTTTAGAGGAAAAAATTATCCCTAATTTGATATACTGAGACTAGCTACAGCAGTGCTCGCACATTAGAAATACATAGATAAATAGCTAGAGTAGTGTGGTTTATTAGGGTATTTTTAAAAATAATGAGTTTATGCCCAGGAACAATTGATGAATCTATCTTATAAATTTGAAAGTAAAGATAAATCTATGGTTCCCTTGCCCCTGTTGCTGTAGTATCTGATCTCTTCTTTATCTTTAATGTATGTAAGTAGATTACACAAGATGCAAGTGAGCAGGGAACTAAGAAACAGATTCAGTGATGTGTTGGAGGTCAAACAGGAAGTCTTGCAGAGCATGGAATTGAACGTTAGACTTCTGGGTCCCATGTTGGAACTCTAACCACTAGACCATCTTTGCACCCTACTCAGCATACTCTCTACTGGGTATTTGTCAATGTCGCAGAACTGCAGTACCATTCAGCCTAATAGTAATTTTTTATTGGATGGCCCAGGATTGAAATAACAGAAATCTCATAGTTCAGAATTGACATAACAGTGCAAAGAAGTTTGTGTATCGTCTGTCTTCATTTTATACTTGGCTATAACCACTGCCATGAGTCTTTCACAAGCACCAAGAAATTTTGGTATTTTTATTTTATTGTGTAAAAATGTGAACCTTTTGAAACAGCTATGAAAATAAAGAAATTATCTTAAAAGCAGGACACTTCTGAACAAAAGGATATGTTTTCATTTAGCTACCAATATAGACTAAGTTATTGGGTGAATACTAACCAGGTGCTTGGCAGTGGAGGTGCAGTTCTGGAAACCACTTACTTACCTTCAGACAGATCCACAACCATGTTTATGTGCAAAGATCTGCATGTCAGACCTGAAGAAGAGCTCTGTGTAAGCTCAAAAGCTTGTTTCTCTCAACAGAAGATTGTCCTATAAAAGATATTACTTTGCCTGTTTTCTCTCCCTAATCTGAGGATTTAGCACTTCCTGGTTGTAGTCATGAAAAATTTACCTAGTTTGTATGAACACCTGTAAAATATAATCTAGTGTCAAGAATTTAATGCACAGTGTCTGTTTCTAATTCTATACTTGTTCATTTTTAACAGGAGACCCCAAAATATGGTTTGAAGGGTTACTATGTTTGTGTGACAACTGTAACAAGCAAACATTTAAGAGAGCTCTGGAAGCAGTTTAGGAGTCGAGATATGCTAAGATAAAAAAATGAAGGAGAGAAAAAACTTCAGCATTTGGTTGCTACTATTTTTCCTAGATACTGTGTGTGAAAAACGGCATAATACAGGTAAACTATGTATCTTTCACTTGCAGCACTATGCACTGAATCATCACTGGGTTTTTTCACTTGATTTGCTGATCTATTCATGGATTTTTTCAACCACTTTTTCAGTATGTGTTTTGTTTTAGGGGTTGACTTACACTTTTATAGGCCAGACGACAGTGTATCTTAAAGAATGTGTTTTTAAAGATATTTGTTGTTTGTATTTGTATTGAGATGTGCCTTTCATTTAAAGAATTTTTTTTTTCATTCTGGTGAATGTGCCTTTTGGCAGTGGTGAAAAATTATTTCCATGTAGAGGGGATGTGAATTTGTTTTTAGAAAATGAATATTATATGAAGTTTGTGTTAAAACAGGGATGAGAATGCATTCTGTAGCACAACAATTGCATGAGTGTGGAATGTACAGGTTGTAAGTACTCATGAGCCAACAAAGCTGTCATTTAAAAACAACTATAAGTAGCAGTTGTGATATAGGATAATGTGAATTATTGATTAAGGGGTTAATTAATTAAGAGGTACTGATGTCCAACAGCTGTAAGTCTTACTATTATAATCTTATTGATTCAGTTTAATAAAATCTCCTGATTTTAAGATTTCTAATTGTGTACAATATAATGAAAATAAAATGTCATCTTATTAGCTAATATTTTTATCATGTTAGTTAATACAATGCTATTTAATATATAGCATTGTGTTTCTGTAACTTTTTTGCCAGAGTATGGATTTCAGCTTAGTTATGTATTACTTGTTAATAATGCACTTTACTTAAAAGCTGGACATGGTATGAGGCAGAAATTAATCCTATCTAGTTTTGCTAGACTGGCATGCAGTAGTGAACAAATATTGCCCCCAGGTTGTAGCTTTAAAAAAATTAAAAGGAATGTAGGCAATAGCACAGAACTACAGCCAGTTACAAAATGTTACAATGATAAATGTAAATACCAGGAGACTTTGGAATTCTACCTGAATCAAATTCTAGAATTAAATAATAAGGCTTTAATACACCTATGGGTTATGCAAGCAATCTGTAGCCTCCCTGGCCTCCTGTCTGTCTATTTCTATGTAATGAACAATGATTTTGTTATTGTTTTGTTGCTGTTGAATTAAGCCCTAAAAGGTCATGATTAATGGAGCACAATTTTGCTTGTTTTTACATATCCTGAGTCTTTTTTGTTTGGCTGGGGGATGGCAGATTTGTCTCAATGTAGCGATCGAATTTAAAAGTTTTGTACTGCTTTTACAAGGCTGATAGCATAAAGTAAATAAAACCCCAAATACTAACTCACTTTAACATACAATTTTAATGTCACTCTTAAGAAAATTTATTGACTAGGAAATTAATTAGTATTTACATAAAAGCAATCTGTGCATGAAAACAGGGATTATCTAATTTTAATCTATTTACACTATCAGTTGTAAAAAAAAAAGTTTGGTTTAGTGGTGCACTTCAGTCTTAAATCAACTATTAGACACAACATATTGTTTTTAATCTTTCATTGTTATCACGAACACAACAAAGAGTTTTTTTTTTTCATCATGTAGAATGTAGCTGTCTGTCACTCAAAGATACTACATGGTCTTTAAATGCATGAACCAAAAAGTATATGTTTTGCTTCTTTGTTAATAAGCTTAAGTTCCAGGACTAATCAGTTTACCAAGATTTTATTCATTTTTTTAATTGACTTTTAAAAACTTTTTTTTGAGAAATTCCACTGTAAGAATTTCAAAAAAATTAATGTTAGAATGTTTTATTTTGGCATGGCTTATCTGGCTTTTGGTAAAAATTATATAATAGGAAAATACTAGCTAGAAAAATGTCCAAAATATTCTATTGTAGACAGCATTTCGATGATAAATACTCATGCAGTCCCTACTTCACTCCCCTCCCCCAGCTGACAACTAGAAAATCAGAGATTTGGACTAATGCTGATAGGCCCTGATGTTGTAATTGACAGTATGCAGTGGACTGCTTTTTCGATGTGCAATCAATTGCAAGACCAATCACAATGTATGTAAAATCTTGGTATCACTTTTCCAATTTGTATATTTCTCTATATGGTGCCTAAGTACAGTAGACTGGCATAAAAGAGAATATATAAGTGACAGATTAGTCCATAAGACTGCTTTCTGCTTTTGTTTAATAATACAATAACAATGTATGTAACGGTACACTAATATGAAAAAATATGCTTGTCATATTTGTGTTTACCTCAAAATAAACTCACTTAAAACAAACTAATTTCCTTTGTTGCAGTGCAGATTAATCAAATTCAGAACTGGCATTAGGGGTGGGCGGAGTAGGCAACTGCCCGAGATGCCATTCTAAGGGGAGACACCTCCAGAGCAGGGGTGCTTCTCCTCACCCTGCTGCTTGGCTCCGCTGCCATCTGCTGCTGCTCCCGCCACTGCCCTTCACCTTGGAGCAGCCCCTGGCCAAGCTGTTCCCAGGAGTTTGCTGTGCAGAGCAGTGGCAGGAGGCTGATGTTGGGGTGTCCGCCTCCCCCCACCTATATACCCGGTCTCCTCTGAGCTGGGGTGGGGGTAGTCTGCACTGCTGCTTCTGAATCAGGAGTGGGAGCTGCTGGCGGGGGCTGCTGTCTGAACAAGCCTTCAGACTAGTGAGTGCTGTGCTGAAAGTGACAGTGTGCTGTCTCTCACATTCCCCAACACACACTGTCTCTCTCATACTTCCCCAACACACACATTCTGTCTCTCTCACTCACTCACACACACACACACACTCTCTCTCTCTCTCACTCCCCCAAAACAGACACTGTCCCCCAGCCCCAAATAACAGTATTCTTCTAGAATGTAAATTTAGCTTGTACTCATCTTATCAGTGCCAGTTTAAAAAACATTAGCTAAATACATAATTTTAGACACTATGCAGAGGAAGGTCACTTTTTTCAAGTTGTATTTTTAGTTATAGCTGTAAAATAACTTAAAATTTGTATGAAAATAAATTCAGTTCCAGGTATGATACAGATAGCAATGATATGGTCAAATGTTAGTGAAGCATGTACATGATTGTGATTGGTAAACATAAATGACAAAATACTTAGAAAAATAAATCCCTGATCTTAATAAAAGAGAAAAACTTTTTGTTAAAATTTAGTAAATACATTTTTAGTAGAATGAAAATCAATTAACTACAATAGGATTGATAATGCCAGTGACCTAGAATTTGTTAGAGGAGGTAAAGGGATATTATGCAGATTGCATTTATTTTTAGTTATCTCTGCTAAAGATAGTTTACAAAGTATCAAACTTGTGTTTCTGATATCTGTGTTAAAGCTCCAGAATTGATATTTGAAGGCTTGAGATTGGGAGTATCTTGCTGTATTATCTCTAGATTGTTCTAAATGTACATATAAATTTAAAATATGGTTTTAATTGGGGTTTGTATGTATTCTTTCTTTATATAGCAATTAGATGCAGTGCTCCTGTCAGCTAATTCCTAAGTTATTATCTACAAAAAGAACCCTAGAGTTTTCAGGTGCCTAAGTAGCCTCTGGAATAATGGTTAAAGTTGCCCAACGCCCCCAAAATCTGAAATGGCACCCCTGCTGAACCAGGAGTGGCCAGAGGGCTGCAGGAGGGTTGTGGGCTCTGTCAAGATGCAGCCCCCATGTGACTGCACAAAGCACGCCTTGAGCTTCAGGCAGAGTGCCAGGCACCACGAGCCACCGCAGCAGTGCAGAAGTAAGGGTGGCCATATACCGTGCCACCCTTACTTCTGCGCTGCTGGCTGTGGTGTTGCCTTCAGAGCAGGGCTGCTATCAGGCCGCCATGCCAGTGCTTAATTTGTGCCAGGACTGAGCTCTAGCACCTCTTTCAATACAAAAAGCAGTGGGGGAGGCAGTGGAGCCTAGAGGTGATGGGGGGTGGAGCCCGTGGAGGCCGGGGTGATGGGAGGGTGGGGCACCAGTGGGGTATGGGAGAGCACCAAAATACAAATTCACCCATGGTGCCATTATCTCTAAGGCTGGGATTGCCAATTTTGGGTGGACATGTTCCTGGAGGTTTCATCACATGACAGAATCTTTAATTACAGACTAGTCTTTAATTCCTGGACACTCCTGGACAATCCTGGAGGGTTGGTAACCATACCTAAGGCCAGCCCTGGTCAAATTATTTTCTTTTTATAACGTTTTCTTGGTATTCACCACATAAAAGAGTATCATGAATCATAATTTCCCACTTTATCACAAAACAATTGTGCTCTTGATTTCTTTAGTAACTTTTGTAGATGTGTGACAGGATGCCCTCTGAACTCTCCCCAGCCTGGGCTGTCTCTCACAATGCCTTGCTATTGACTAGCAGCAACCCCTCCAGGAGCTGTGATCAATCAGCACAACTGCAGGTGGAGCCCCACATCCCACTATATTGCAATATGGGCAGTGCAAATTTATTAATTGGTTCAGCACTTCAACAATGGAAAGTGGACATACATCAGCCTTTGCCAACCTGAGCAGATTTGTCCCACACTTCATACAAATTCACTGGTAAAAATAAACAATTAAAACAAATGTATTGACTATAAAAGGTAGATATTAAGTGATAGGCAAAAAGTCAGAGTTAGTTACCAAAAGAAATAAAATATAAGTACACAGTCTAGATTAGGTATAGAATGTCACAAAATGTATATGCTGTCCTGCCACAGACTTCTGCACAGAGAGGACAAAGGTTCAAGGACACATAGGTGAAGCAAAGCAAGACAGTGGGAGATGCCATCTGGTGGGGGTTCACCCTCTGGATATGGAGCAGGGTGGTATAGTTGGCTAAAGAGATCATTGCAATAGCCTGTCCCAAATTGGCTAGCAGACTGGAAAATGTATATGCTGCAACTAAATAATGTGGAGGCACTAATAGGGGGCAAGGTTTTGGCTGAGGAGCTTGCTGAACTGTTAATGTTGACTTTTCAATTGCTCTTGGTACACTGGGGAAGTTTCAGAAGACTGGCAGAGAGCCAGTGTTGTACCAATATTTAAAATGAGTAATGGGATGACCCAGGTAATTATAGGCCTGCCAGTCTGACTTTGATCACAGACAAGATAATAGAGTGGCTGATACGGGAGTTGATAAAAAATTAAAAGAGGGTAATATAATTAATGCCAGTCAACGTGGGTTTATGAAAAATAGATTCTGTCAAACTAATTTGATATCTTTTTTTTGAGGAGGCTAAATTTGGTTGGTGAAAGTATGTGGTGACGTGATCTACTTTCATCCTCTGAGCCTTACAGCAGGTAGTTAAATTGTATGTGCTTTGTTTCAAGACTATGGTTTCTGGCTGCAAATGATGAACTTCATCCAGCTCACGTCAGTCCTTTATTCAGGAGACACAAACGTCTCCTCTCCCATAAATCTCCAGTTATGGATTTTTCTCTGCTGCTTGGTCACATATGGTCCCTCACTCACCTGACCAGAAATAGAAAACAACTAACTTGGATGCTGAATTAAGTCAAATAGGAATGTTCAGACATCTCTACATGGAAGAGGGGTTGAAGCTTCAGGGCAGGAAGCTAGCTACAGAAGAACTTCCAGGGAGCTTTTACTTTGCCCCCAACCCACCTTATTAGATTTTTTTTAAGGCCATCAGGGACTATTTTAATAATCTTGTCTGATCTGCATAATACAGGCCATAGAACCTTACCCAGTAATATCTGCACCAATCATGTATTTTAGAAAGACATGCAATCTTGGTTTGAAGACTCCAAGGGATGGAGAGGTAAGCTGTTCTAATAGTTAATTATACTCATTGCTATAAAATTCTTCCCTATTTCTAGTGTGAATTTGTCTAGCTTCAGTTTTCAACCATTGGATACTGTTAGCCTTTTTCTGCTAAATTAGAGAGCCCTCTACAATCTGAAATCTTTTCCCTATGTAGATGCTTGTTAACTGTCATCAAGTCACTTCTTAGCCTTCTCTTCAATAGATATAGATTGAGTTGTTTCCATTTTGAGACTCTAAGGGCTAGGCATATCCATGCAATTAAAAATAGAATTTCTGCCATAATACTGAATATATTTACTAAATCTGAAAAATAGGTTTCCAAAGAGTAAAATCTTCCGAATCTTGAATATGGCCATTTGTCATAACTTCCTCATCATCATCTTCCATTCATTATCCCTCACAATAAATGTATCGAATAAATTATTCTTTGTAATTATTCACTCCAATGCAGTACTAAGACGTCAACCAATTTTGCAAGTTTATAGAGAACTGACTTCACTGTAAAGTCCACACAATTCTAACTACCTGCAAACTCTGCCCCATTGGTCATCCATTCAATTATTCTGTATGTGTCAGTATGGAGGCTGGAGTGGGAACGGGGCTGAGCTGAATTCCCAGTCATAACAATGTGGATAGATCGTTCCTCACAACCCCATGCCTTACTGATCATTTCCTCACTCATCCATTTGTCCCCCACTGCTTGTTCTACCCAGCACTACCACTACTGGTAGAAAGTAGAAGAGGCAGTGTTGTGCAGTACCACATTGGGGAAGAGAGAAAGCAAATACAGGGACAGAACCGAGAAACAAGCAGGATCTCTCCTTTCCTTATAGGACCCACCCCACAAAATGGGAACCCCCCAGTTTTAGTAGCATTTTCCTGATTTCATTGGTATAGTCTGAGATGACCTCAAGAAAGGTTTGTCATGAAGCAAACAAGCGAACTTGGGTTGACCATGTCAGACAGGGTAATAGGAAAGTGGTCAGGTATTTGCTACGGAATTGGAGTAATGACCGTGCTGCACATTAAGTGATAGTCTGCTGTCTGGGTTGCTGGAGGAAGTTTTGTTCCTCTTTAAGGGATAGAAAGAGGTGGAGTGACTTTGCAGCAGCAGTGGCAGAGCTGATCATGGGTAACCAGAAGAGAGGGGACATTATATAAGTACATGCCAGGCAGGAGAAGCCCTCGTTTACCTGCACCAGGCAGAGCAGCAAGGACTTTAGCTCTTTAATCTTCATGGCACCCTGTGGTAGTAGGAAAATGAGAGCAGGAAAAGGGGGGAGGAATCCCCCTCATTCCAGTCCACGGAGGGAGAAGCAGGCATTGGGCGGGGGGATAGCTCAGTGGTTTGAGCATTGGCCTGCTAAACCCAGGGCTGTAAATGCAATTCTTGAAGGGGCTGTTTAGGGAACTGGGGTAAAAATCTGTTTGGGGATTGGTCCTGCTCTGAGCAGGGGGTTGGACTAGACCTCCTGAGGTCCCTTCCAACCCTGATATTCTATTATTCTATGATTTAATAACAAGAAGGGGAGGCAGAGCAAATTTCAGGCATAGCTCTGAGCCATAACAGATCAGTAAGGATGCGGGGAAGTCCCCGCCACCAGCCTGCTGCTCCAGTAGTACGCAGTTAATGGGAGAAGGGGTAGGGGATCCAGCCTCAGGCTTCTCTCTAAGTCATTGCAGGTGAGGAGTGGCTCCACCTGACAGCCAGGCATAGTCAGGCATGCTAGAGCAGAGAGGGAAGGGATTTTCAAACCCAGCACAGGGTGGATGAGGCAGCACTGGAGGAACCATGGGGAACACATGGGCAAGATGCTTGACCCAGGACTGGGGTTGGTAAATCCCAGGGTGCTCTGTCTGCTTATCAAGTGGATTCCTCTCAGCTGAGAGGTGATGTGGATCCTAGGGAACCAAATACCCCAATGGTGAATTGGCTGCATTTGCAGGTGGGACAGCCAACTGAGAATTGAGTCAAGTGGTCCAGGCAGTTGCTTCCAATATTGTTTCCACAGCACTGCAAGGCTTGCAAGATGCAGTGGGTTGCCCAGAGCTAGGGCAGTCATTTCAACAGATTGCAGGAGAGGTGAGCAACACTACTGGCAAGGGTGAGTTTGATGAGCACCAGATAGAGGTTGCAAGGGCAGGATGTGAAGGTGGGCTCCTTCTACCTAATGTGGCAATGGTTGTCTGTAGGAGGGATCTTGGGGGATTCAGGGACCTACCCCCCTTTTCCCTTTGGTGGACTTAAATGGTAGGGAGGAGAGGGTGGAGTAACAAATAGGATATGGGGAAGATTGGGTGTCCTAGAAGCTGTATCAGATATCTGGGGTACACACACCTTCTGTGAGTGCTAATGGTATTACACAGTTGTTACAAGTTACCCTTCAGTCATTGCAGCAGCTGGGAGCACCCATGGGTGGAGGGTCAGGAAAGAAAGTAATGGAAGCCCAGCATGGGTTTGAGTTTGAGAGACAGGTGATAGTCAGGTGGGGCAGACCCCTTGCCAGGGAGTGGGAGTCCTTAATGGATGGGAGATTTCTGGGCACTTCTCAACTCATCCATTGCCAAGGGACTGCAATTTGTGGAATAGAATTGCTGCCCCAGGAGTAGCTGGAGGGCAACAGGGCACTGAGGGTGCCCCAACAGGCAGTTTCACCTGCTAAGGGCAGTAGCATAGCTGGCGGGATTCCGCGGAAGCAGCCATTTGCCGTCAGGCCAGGAGGCGCAGAAGCGGCTCCTGCCAGCCGGCGCTGCCAGCCACAGGCCAGAGGAGCCGTGGGGCAGCAGGCTGGCGTGGAGCTGCGCCCGCCAGCCAGTGCTATCCACCACATGGCCAGAGGAGCTGTGAGGCTGCAGGCCGGTGTGGAAGCCGCGCCTGCCCAACGGCGCTGCCAGCCACACAGCCAGAGGAGCTGCAGAGCAGCAACGGCAGCCCGGTGTGGAAGTGGCGCCTGCCGGCTGGCGTTGCTCACCACACAGCTGGAGGAGCCGCAGGGCGGCAGGCCGGTGTGGAAGCACACACAGCCAAGCACTGGGACAGGAGCCGGGGACAGGCGGCAGCGCAGAAGGGAAAGTGAGTGGGGAAAGGGTCCGGTCTGGGGGCGTGGCCAGAGGGGGGAGCCAAGGGGGTGTGGCCAAAGGGGGAACCGGGGGGGTGCTTTTTTTATGTTTTTGCTCCCCCTACGCTGAAAACCTGGCTACACCACTGGGCTGACCCAGTGGGATTCATCTTCTCAGTACTACTAAGAATACAATTTTGAGAGAGGAACATGTGAACAAATTGTCATTGTTGCACAGGGAGGTGCTGACACACAGTAAGCCACAGCAGAGTAAGTAGGACAATGAAATGCTCAAGCGGCCAAGGTTGGTGAGAATATGGGAAAATTTGGAAGCTGCCTTCCTGATCCAGGTGAGAGTTATTGCAGAGGCTTACCCAGACAGGTGGCAGTATCACGTTAGGCTATATTTACATAGAGTATGGAATTTCTTTTCCATGTTCTCAATCATTATTTCATTTTAATCTGGCTAATGATATAAAGGTAAATTCAGCCCTCAGGTAAGTGAGTACAATTCCATTAATGCCAGTGGAGTTACATTAGAACTACATTTCACCCTAACAGAATGGCAGCAACTAGTGCTCTACGAAGCAACTGAAAAAGCCATATGCATCGCATGTATGCGATGCACACCGAAATATTCTCTATACCGCTTCATCTTTTTTCCTAATGTCACTGACAACCTACCATGCAGACATGTAAGTATTATATAACAAAAAGATTTTTAAAGATTCATTAACAGTTCAAAAACTAATGTATGCCTTTGTTTATTTACAACATTTCCTTGGCATGTCTTATGATTGATGAGCCATGTTTATTTCCTGCATACAGCTAAGGTAGCCTACAGTGCTGTAAATTGACTGATGAGGAAATTCTGATGCCATCAGAAATGTTCTGCTGCATGCAGGTGCTGTGTGAATACTCACATAATTTTAAGTAAATAAAAAGCAATACAATACTTCTTCCTTTTTCTATGATCCTTGAGAAAGCATGCGAGGGCTGAGACAATCAGATATTGGAATACACCTCTACCCCGATATAACGCTGTCCTCGGGAGCCAAAAAATCTTACTGCATTATAGGTGAAACCATGTTATATTGAACTTGCTTTGATCCTCCAGAGCGCTGCTTGACTGTTATATCCAAATTCGTGTTATATCGGGTCATGTTGTAGAGCTGTATTAAAATATTAGTCTGACAATGCAGTGTTCATAAATATAATAATAGCACTTATATAGCTTTTTAAATCCTCAAAGTACTATACCAACATTCACTTGCCATGTTATGCCTGGAGTTTCCAGCTGCCAGCTCCTCATTATATAGCAAAATAGGAAATGGAATAACAGATCAGATCAGTGATCCATCTAATGCAAGTACCCTATGTCTGACAGTGGACAGTGCCAGATACTTCGGAGGAAGGTGGAAGAAGCCAAATGGAATGACTTGCCTCTCTTTCTTCCTAACTCATGTCAGTAAATGGTTGGCACATGTCCTGAAGCAGGAAGTGTTTTATCCCTCATACTTTTAAAAACTATTTTATGTAACTGTGGACGTTCTCATTAGACATATAAATGTCTAATCATTTTCATTATTATTTTACTAAGATTTTGTCTTCAGTGATACCTTGTGGCAGTGATTTTTGCAGGTTTATTAAGTATGGTGTAAAAAAAGTAATTTGTTGTCTTAGTTAACTGAATGTCTCTTTTTCCTTGTATTATGGAAAATGATAAATAAGTGTCAAATTTACCTTTGTAGTGTCATTCATTATTTTTAATACCTCAGTCATGTCTCATCTTGTCTCCTCTCCTAGTATTTTCAGTCTCCCCTTATATCAAAGTCTTTCAGTGACTAACAGTGTTCATAGTCCAATTCTGTACCCTTTCTGTTTCTGTAATACCTTTTTTAGATGGGATTATTAGACCTGAACACAGTATTCCAGATGAGAATAAACCAGTGATTGATATAATGGCATCATTATTTTATCATTTTATATTTCATTCTTTCTATGGTCTGACATTTTGATTTATCTTTCATCCCAACTGTACTGAGCAAATGTTTTAACTAAACTGTCCACTGTGACATGTGGGTCTTTTTCCTGAGTAGTTGCAGATAATGTAGAAACCAGGAATATTTAGGCGTAATTCAAATTATCCCTCTCAATATGTATTACCTAATGCTTATTAACATAAATTTCATTATGCTACCTGTTCACCCAGCTTTACTATGTCTGTTAAGCTGTCTGGAATGGCTCAGGAGTGTGAGTACCAACCTCAGGGCAGACTGTTAAGAAGCAGGGCACAAACCCCAAACTGATTGTGAGTTCTATACTTAAATTTCACCAACCAAGTATCAAATGTGAACTCCTCAAGCAATATAACAGTCTTAACTTGGAGTCACAGACAGCCCCCTTGGGTAATCTGTTCTATCTTGCCACCCAGGTAAACTTGCCTTTATGATAGATTGTCCCTTATACCAAAAATCACAACAATATTCAGGTTATTCCCAGTCCCAAAGGACCAGGTCACTTCACCGCAGGTCAGTTGCGCCTTAGAGCCTATACCAAAGACAATTGCTTATAGCCAGTCCTATAATATGTTAACAAGATTATTACCTACAAAAAGAAATTAGTATTTATAGGTTAAGGCAGGTGAACATACACACACAAATGAGTTATAGTCTTACCTTTTAAAAGCTTCTATAATATGCAAGCTCTACAACTCCTTTAGAGCTAACCCAGGTCAAGCACTGGGGATCCCTTGCTTCTGCTTAGAAATCTTGCCCTCCCAGAGTCCAAGCAGTGTAGAGATCCATTTTCTTCTGGTTAGGGATTTTTATTTCCTTCTCCCAGAGTTCAAACTGATGGGATGAGTCCCACACACACACACACACACACATTCTCTTCATGGGTGTGGTGGGGGAGCAATTAAAGTCTTTGTTCTTTGATGTTTCATAGTGGCTCATTTGGTTTCAACGGGCCTTCTTGGTGGGCAGGACTTACCATCTTTGTAGGAAGCCTGCATTTTACATAAATTAATACTCCTTTCCTGTTTGATGATTTACAAATTTACAGAGATTTATAATACAACTACTCAATATAATCTTACACAGTGGGGTACAGATGTTATAAATGAGATTACTACATGCAGCATCCTACAAGCATTTCTTAAATTCTTAACACTAAGCATTCTTAAATTTAAGATCTATTTTAACAATGCTAATATGCCGGTAAACCAGACTGGTTTCCAGTTATATATTGGTCAGAGTTCAGTTGAGCCTAGGGGCTGTGGCATGAGCTGGCACCTGCTCTGCCAGTGTCATAACTTCTTTTTGTAATTCCTCAGTCTACCTAGTTTTGAATAACCTAAACATTTTTGTCTGATATGTAAATTTGCCACCTCATGGTTAAAATCCCCTTATCCAAATCATTAATAAATACACTAAACAATACCACCCCTAGTATAGAACCTGCTACCCCTGCAATGTTGAAAACTTTTACTCTTTTTGTATCTCAAGGCCAGTTTCTAATCTGTGACAATCTATACCTCTCACGCTGTGACTTCAGTTTCATTAATAGCCCATTGTGTGAGACCTTGTCCAAAGCTGTTTGAAAATCCAAACATACTTAAATCAACCAGCTCTTTCATAACTACTATATTGTGGACACACTCAAGATTCTAGTAGATTGGAGAAATGCTCCCTGCTGTTCCTGGCGGTTCTAATTTGGAACTCTTAATTCAGCAACTAATTTGTGCATACACACCTAATTATAATCTGGATTTACTATGCCATTTCACAAGTATTTCTGTGTTAGAAACATTCATTAAACCACCAGGCTTGGGAAAAAGTAAGTCAGCATATTGTATCTGCTGGTGTCTTGCCAACTAATCCATTGTGATGTCAAAAGTAGAACTGACTGTCATGTTCACTGAAGTGTGAGCCACCATTTATTGTGACATCACTGACAGCCTACAACAGTTACTGTATCTGTTACTTTACAGTAATACTTAGCATTTAGATAGCACTTTTGTCCATATATTCCAATGCATTTTACAAAGGTGTTTAAGTATAATCCTTATTTTAACCGCTGAGCACATTGTCTGCAGTCAAGACATGAATCCCTCAATGTGCTCAGCATTATATAGAACACAGAAAAAGATAGGGTCCATGTCATAGGTCTGTATAGCCTAAGAGCATGAAAACATTGTTACAGGTGTCTATCATTATGTTCTCTGAGTTAAATGGAACTACACATCTGCCTAAAGTTAAGTGGGTGCATAAGGGCTAGCAGGATCAGAGTCTACAGAGCAGGCCCAGTGCTTCCATGAAAGTCGGGAAAAGAGAACTGATCACATATGATCAAGCCCGGGTCACTGGTTTGCAGGATCCCATGGGGTATCAGGCCCAGCTAGCCTGAATCAGCAGTATTGCTCCAATTTGACGTTGATGCTAACTGCGTTGGTTTCAGTAGCATTACACGCCACTACAACTGAAGGCAGCAGCGTATCCTAATCTTCGTGCCAGCTGCCAGAGGGCACACGGCTCTTTCCTGTCAGTATCCAAGGCAGGTGCTCTGTCTTTCCGTTTTAAGCTAAAGCAAGCTCCGGGTTTCCCTTCCTCCAGCCTGGCAAGTCCCCTCCGCCGAGCGAGGCCTAATGAGGAGCCGAGGGAAACACCGCCGCTTCCCCCCACGCGGCCCGGGGCTGTTATAGAGGTAGGTGGGAGCAAACTACCTGCCCTGCCCCATTTCCTCAGGGGTGGAGCCCCTCGCTGTCTGTGCCCCAGGGGCTCTCAGCCCGGCCACTCCCAGCCTCATTCCGTGGGGAGGCTCCGCCCCCTCCCTTCCCAGGCCCGGGGGAGGCGGGGGCCCGTGACTGTGGAAGCGGCGGGGGCGGAGCAGCCCCGGCGCGGCACCGCCTGCTGGAGGAGCCTGCCTGGAGGGGGGCGGGCACCGGAGTCGCGCCTTCCCGGCGCTGGCAGGAGGCTGCGGCGGCTCGGCTCGGCTCGGCTCGGCTGGGCTGCGCTGCAAGGGCCCGGGGCTGGCATGCGGTGCGGGAAGATGGCGGCGCCGGCGGCGGGGACCCGGGGCGGTGTGAGGCGGCGCTGCCAGCGGCTGCTCTACTGGGTGCCGGTGCTGTTCATCTCCAGCATCCTGTGCTGGTCCTACTACGCCTATGTCACCCAGCTCTGCCTGCGTGAGTGGGGCCACGGCCTGCCAGGAACCCCCTCCCCTTCCCCCGCAGCGGCGACAAAAGCCCCAGCCCCGCGCCAAGGGGCAGCCGGGCTCGGCGGCTGCCCGGGAGTTTGGGGTTTGTGCCAGGCAGAGCTGATCCCGGCCCGCCACGCTACCCCGCGTGGGGCGGTGTGACCGTGTAAACACGAGCATGGCCCTGTGCTAGGAGGCTGCCGGGCCCGGCTGGCGACTTATGGCCTCTGCCGAGCTGAGCAGGATCCGCTCCCCGCAAGCCCCAGGCGCGCTCCGAGAGGCAGAGCCTGCCTCTGGACCCTGTGTCCCGGGCGATGGTGGCGAGTCCGGGGCGCTCGGGAAATTCTCCTGTGGCTGAGCGCCCAGTTCCTGGTCGTCTTCTCCTTGTGGGCGTTTCTTTGTCAGAGACGTGCTTTGCCGGGCTTGTGCCTAGGAGACCAGGGAGACAGCAAAGGATTTTAGGTTGGCAGGGCTGGTGTGAAGAAGAGATGGGTGGTTCGAGATTTAGCTCTAATCAAATTGCGTAGTTCCTCCTAGAGTAGCCTTTCCCTGGTCATAAGCAGTGACTCCTGAATTAGTTGTTATTGTGGATCTGTAAGCATTGATGGTGGTGAAAACACTGTGCATGCTGACTTAGATGTTGTAGTGGGTTGATGATAGGATTTGCAAGTCAATAAGTAGCTAATTGAGTGAACAAAGTGCTTAGAATTTGTGTTAATGTTCAAATACATCTTGAAACTGTTTTGCGGAACACCTATAGATGGCATGGTATTTTTCTCTGTCATACAGTATTTTGCCTAGAGTTTGCCCCAGACCAAACATTTAAAAATGTTGTTGGAATTTTGAATCTGACATTACAGTTAAGACCCATTTTTTGTATTGTTTACATCCCATTCCCCTTTTAAAACAATATACAGTACTTAAATTACACAGGTATGCTAAGTATTCCCATCTGTTTTATGTGTTACATTATAACCGTTTCAAGTATCAGAGGGATAGCCGTGTATTTTTGTGGATACAGACTTAAGAGTCCAGTGGCACCTTAAAGACTAACAGATTTATTTGGGCATAAGCTTTCATAGGTAAAAAGCCCACTGCGTCAGATGCAACCGTTATATTAATTAAACATAACCGTTGGGGTGCATTCCCTTAATGGTATGTGAACGGTAGCTCTCTTCATAACTATTTGCACTAAGGCTTTGTGTACACTAGTGCTTTTGTTGGCAAAACTTTTGTCGGTCAGGGGTGTGAAAAAACACCCCCTCATCACCACCACTACCAACATAAGTTTCACTGATAGCAGCATTGCTATGGACAGCACTATGCCAGTGGGAGAGCGTCTCCTAGTGACATAGCTACTGCCAGTGGTGGATTTAGAGTTAGTTGGGCCCTGTGCACAGCTTCATTTTTGGGGGGCCCCTTTGGGACCCAGCCAAGAAAAAGAACATTCTCTTTTATCTCTTCCCCATTTTTTCATTTTTTTCTTCATCCTCTTCCTATGTTATAAATAATGGGAAGTAAATGAAAATGAAGTGAGGTACCTTGATAGGGGTTGGGGTGTTGGGGGGTGAGGTGTGGGCTCTAGGAGGAAGATTGAGTGCAGGCTCTGGCCTAGGGCAAGGGGTTGTGGTGCGGGAGGGGGTCAGGGAAGCACTGCTTACCTCGGACGGCGCAGCTCTCAAAGCAACTGGCACACACCACCCCTCTGGCAGCGGTTTCTGGGGTGGGGTGGGGGGCGGGCAGGAGATCTTTGTGCGCTGCTGCCTGCAAGTGCTGCTCCCACAGCTCCCATTGGGGCTGCAGTTCCTGGCCAATGCGAGCTGCGGAGTCAGTGCTTGGGGTGGAGGCGGCACATGGAGACACTCCTCTCCAGGGGCCGCAGGGACATGCCAGCTGCTTCCAGGAGTGGCCTGGCACGGAAGGAGGGAGGCTGAGCAGGCAGGGAGAAGCCTTAGCCCTGCTGTGCTGCTGCTGACACAGCTCTGTATGCCCCTTGGGGGAGGGGGGCAGCAAATCTCCGTGCGGTGCCCAGGCCAGGGGCAGCGTGCAGACTCCCTCCCCCACCGCACCAGAGACGAGAGCGGCATGGGGCCATGGCATGCTGGCAGCTTGCCTGTCTGAGCCCTGCTGTGCCACTGGCCGGGACTCAGGGGCAGGTTGTGAGATGAGATTTGTCCTGCATTTTGGGGGCCACTCTCTCATTGGGGACCCCGTGCCACCGCATGTTGTGTTTCATGGTAAATCTGCTCTTGGCTACCAACAGTTGGGGTGGTTTAATTATGCCAGCGGGAGAGCTCCCTCCTTTCTTAGTTTTCAAAGACTGGGGTTTTCTTTTCAGTTGCAAGCTGTTCTCATTTGCTTTGTTTCTTCATTGTTTTTTCCTGGGCTGGACAGTGACTAGGTGCTAGAAGCAGTCTCATCTGGGGAAGTAACCTCTCTCTGCCTGATTGCTTCACTGCCCTATTGTGAGGTGATACTGAAGTTGCTCTACAGTTACAACTTTCTACATATACATACAGATATTCATAACAATAACTTGTATACATATCTCACAATGACTTGTTCAGTGCATTGCAAGCTTTCATAAAAGATCTTACTCAATACACTTTTACAGTGAGATAACGTAGTATGCCATCAAATTGGTTTAACTGCTTATTTTTGGGGGGTTGAATCAAACCTGTTCTCTTCTGGTGTCTGGACCCTGATTGTCACAGGTACTCATTGTGGTTACAGGTGCTAGCAAGAATCCTAATGATACTGCTAAAAGTTATGTTCATTAATATAAGCATTAATTTTCTCTTTCTCTGTTATAGACCATTTCCGTCACAGACTTCCTGTTACATGACTTGAATTATCTAACAAAGGAGCTTATAAAAAAGATAGCTTGCACCCTAGCTAATAAACTAGACTTAGGCATATCCGGCCTAGTCATTAAGTGATATTTTGAAGTCAAATAAGTTAGTGCTTAAATTGTACCAAAGGCTCTGTGTAAGAGTTAATAATTTTATCATGTATAAAGCAAAGCTGAAGAATTAAGGTAAAAAATAACACCATGATGATAAATCTCTTTAGCTATGCTTTTAGTAAGTATTTTGGCATGCAACTAAGGGATGATATTCTTAGTGGAGTAGTTTTACAAGGCAGTGAACTGCTTCTTTGTTGTTTTAACACCAAAGCCCAGGAGTGTGATAACTACAAGATCCATTGATTATTTGGAAAGGCTTCAATTCCATGAACACTGTTTATTACAGAATATGATAAAAATAATTAAATCTTAACTTTTTTTGATGACTCTCTTGAAGACTTGGTAGTTCTAACATGAAGCTACTTTCTGTGACTTTTCTGGATGTCTTGTTGAAGGCCATGGGTAAAGATAAATATTTGTTTGAGGAAGTGGCTGTTGTAGAAAAGGAGTGATGTAACTGGGAACGTGTGCAGTATGTAACCCTTGGGCTTACTGTAATTTTTCAAGTACAAATTTCTTACTGAAAATTGTTAGGTGACTCATGTCTAGGTCAATGTATGTGCTTCTTTTAGTCCTCATCTTCACAAGTTCTTTTATGGCAGCTTGCAATGCGACCTCCTCCATTAACCTGCAAGTTTTCTAATACATGAGGGTCTATTTGTGGATTATTAAACACCTTTCTCTCTAGTAATTAGGAGAGATTTAGAAGGCTTGTTAAAAAAAATTCCATCAAAACTGTTTTTCAGTGGAAAATTGGGTTTTTAAAAAAAACTTTTTTCACAATTGTTTCCTTTCTGTGGAGAATTTCTGGGTTTGTAGTGTTTTGGTTTTTCAATGAAAAGTTGAATATTTTGTTTTTTGAGATGAACATTTGCACTTTCATTTTGGAAATATTGAAACATTTCTTTTCAACACTTTGGATTGAAAGAAAATGTTTCATTTTGACTTAGTTTGACTTTAAACCATGTCCTTCTGAGCTGCTGTGGTGCCTCTTCTCTATGTTCTCTTCTGTGAAGTGGGCTTTCGAGCAAGGCTGCATCTCTCACAATATACCTCAACCATGTGTCTGGCATGGTATGCTGTGAGGCTCCATCATGGGAGATGTAGTCTGGCCAACAAGCCTGGCCTATAGGAGAAAATGTGGGCTTGGTGTACTTGAATTACATCTCCTAAGAGGAAGTGCAGGTGGACGTAGGTCAGTGTCAAACTATTTCATTCCCAAGCAGTATGCACAGAGGCATAGTGAGCGCCCTCCATACCCTGCTACGGGAGGGGGTCCCGCAAGGAAGGGGGCCCCTAAAAGTGGCAAAAAAAAATGTAAGGTATAACTAGGTAAGTGACATTTATTGATGCTATTGCATAATCCATGTCGGTTTTACTGACAAAACCGTGAAGTCATTATGATACATCATAATGCTATTGGCTACATCAGTTGTCCGTCGGTCAGTTTCGAATTTTAGTTGGACCCATTCAAAGAATGTGTATTTGCGTTCATAATGGCGGTCGGTGGATAAATGTTATTAATTTAGTTGTTTAGTTTTTTATCGTTTCTGCATTGTAAGGGGCCCCGGACATATGTTTGGAGGGGGCCACGTTCTTTGTTGCTACGGTCCTGAGTATGCACGTATGTGGATTTATTTTACAGGATTTGGAATAGGGGCTAAATGTACACATACTTAAATTGTAAAAAGTTATCAGCTAAACACAACAGTACAAAACTCTAAAGCAGCACAGTCCCTGAGGCCTGAGTATGTTACTTAGTGACTTACAGAAATATAATTTTTTTGCACTGATCTTGTATTTTGGGGGCTTCACAAGATACTACTAAATAGCACCCAGTTCTAAACAGAAATCTTGGTGACTTGCTATTTTAAAATATTAATAATTTGTGAAACCAGTTTTCCCACATCTAAGAGTAAATTTCAAAAATACATTACTGAAGAAGCAGCACTGGTTGAGACCTGGTGCCACAATCTGCAAAGGTCTAATCTAGCTCTGCCACTGATTTGCTATGTGACCTTTGGCAAATCACTTAAGTTCTGATTTGCAGATGTTGCTGCAACTTCTATTGAATTCAACAGCAGTTGTGAGTACTTGGTACTTTTAAAAAACAAGGCTGTTAAATTCCTTGTGAATTTTTTTAAATTTCAGCATGGCCCCTGATTTTGCACTAACATTGATTTCCAGGCAAAATTGTAGGTACAAATGAAATAATTTATACTAGATTTGTGGGCATAGTGAGATTGAATTTAGATGTCTATCACTTGTGCCTACAGTGGATTATGTCTGTAAAAGCATAAGCATTAAATTAGAGAATTTTTAAATATTTGCCTTGTTCTTCATTGTTGTTCTGTCAGCTTATCAGGTTCAATGACATATTATGGGAGTTAATTATGACTTAAAAAACTGGGGAAAAAACGTAAGCTAGATACAAGCAGTACATATACATTTTGAACATTGAACAACAGTGAACTTGCAACTTAGAAAGTGAAAATAGCAGATTGAAGTGGAATCTTCTTTCTCTACTCCGTCCCACCCCACATTTGTACAAGGAAAACCAGAGCTGGCAATAATACTACTATACTAGGTTTAGTAAGCTCTTTTGTAGGTACATGAAGAAAACAAATTTGCTACATTTTTCTCCTTACTTCAACTCTAAATCTTCCAGTCTAGCTAGGAATAGATTTATAGTTAAAATGAAAATAACATTGACCAAAGTTCAAGGCCAGGCTACCAAGACAAAACAGATCAGCTGTTGTTTGTCCAGTTTAACAATTTTCTAAATATTGCTGAATTTAATTCTAAGGTTTACCATATTGCTCCTGGAAAGACGGAGAATCACCATTTATTTTAATAAATGCATGGTTTCTTATTTTAGAATACAAAAGCAGATATTCGCAAATGTTTCAAATGTTACTTTGGTTAGAGATATGTAAAGAGGAAGCATTATACAGCAGCCATCTATAAATAGTTGTATTTTTTTAAAAGGAGAATTTTTCAAAATTGTTTTTTCTCTTTTGGGGAGAGAGAGAGTGAGGATGTTTCTGCTGTAGGGATTCATACACCAGAACACAGAAAAAGGTATTAGAACTTTAATTGGACTTTCACATTTGGGTGGAGGAAGATCCAGTTTGACCTGAGATCTGAGAGTTTGTGTTAATGATACTACCATGTTTTGGAAGCACTATATTTTTCCTTCTCCTAAAACTTTGAACACTTTCACGTTTGTGGAACTCTTATAACTTAGACTGGGTAAAATTAACTCTTGTGTAGTAGACCAGTGAAATGCGTATGCATCTTTAAAATCCCACTTAACTCCTTCAAATAGGACTTCATTGGGGAATGTGCCTTGTGCTGGCCCTCAGAATAGAGATGAACTTTGTCTACTCAAAGTATAATTTCTACAGAGCTGCTATTCTCTGCTTGTGAAACCTAATCTTCAAAAAAATACTCGTTTTCAGTCAATGTTCAGCATGATGTTTGCTCAACTTACAGTGCATCACATTGAGTTGGAGAAAAATCTTCCACTCATACAATATTCTTTCCAGGCTTAGATATTATGCTTTCTTTCCTTCCAAAGTCACTCTCTGGTGGTGGTGAAATTATACTCTCCAGGTAATAGAGTTGGAGTGAAAGGCTTTTACACAAGTTGATACATAATAGCATCAATGTGATATAAATTATTTGGAAAAGTGCTGAAAGGATCTCATGAAACAGATCATGATCGCCTGACCGTGAAACTCTTAATGTGAGTAATCTTTACGCATCCAGGTAATCACTATGATTTTGAATACATACATCCTATTAACAACTATTTATCTTTAAATAAATATTATTTGCTTTCTAACAAAAATATGTAATATATAATGTACATCACAGATTATTAAAAGGTATAATTATAAGTACCTAGTTTTTACAATTTTTTCTCCAATTATTGGGGGGGGGGGAAGTTTAAATATAGACATTTGTTTTGAATGTTTGTGGATGCTCCCAACCAACATATTTTTATCCCTGCCATCGGCTCCTCACCCCTCCATACCTGTTCTCTGCCTGTTCCTAGGACCCCCACCACCTTCTCCTCCTCTGAGTGTTAAGGGGCTGTTTCCTCACTGTGCCAGACACTAGGAGTGCCAGCCCTATTTTCCAGCTTCTTTAGGGGATGCCTTCCCCTAAATCCACTTTCAGTTCTGGTAATTTAGGGAGCCAGACCCCAATCAAACAATTACCTGTGCTAACCACCTGCTAAGATGTGACTACTTGAATTTTATTTCCTAATCTACTCACTGGGTTGCTGAGGGGAAGGTGAAAAGAACTCCATCCTTCCCTGGCCAATTCGGCAGGAAAAATTCCTTCCCAGTCCAAAAAGTTGACTTGAGGGCAGTGCCCACAGGAAACCCCAGTTCTATTCTAATTCCAGGGAGGATTAGAATTCTAATTCTATTCTAATTACAGGTGGGAGCTGTTGCTCTGAGTTTTTGTAGTGGCAATCCAGCCAGGGGGAAAGGGTGCTTCTGCATGGGAGCCAGTGGCCTTCTGCTGCTCCCTGCACACCAGCTAATTAGCTTTTATCTCCCCCCCCCCCACTCCTCCTCCCAGCTACCCTTACCCTTCCTAAACTCATGAAAGAATTGAACTCCAATGTTGAAGGTAGGGGTGCAGAAGAGACTCTGAAAGAAGCAATTGAGCCCTCTTTTGCCAGCCAGCCTAGGCCCCTCTCCCACCATACTGCCAGGAGTACATTTTGAGTAATGTTGATTGCTATGTAGGACATAGGATCTGTTTATAGTTTTCTCTCCCTGTCTGTGTTTCTGTTGTTCTTCCTTGCCTATCAGTCAACCTGCCCACACTGAGGAACCCCCAGTAATTTTAGCTATTCTGCAACTTTTATCTGAGAAACTACAATGTTCCAAGTTGAAAAATATATATTTGCATTATTTAAAAAGTTACATGCTATTTTTACTTGTAGAAAGATTCATGTTGATAGTCTCAGGTGCAAGGATTGGAATGGACCTGAAGAAGAGCAGTATAGTATGTTTACACAATACAATGGGGAAAAAAGAATAGACAATAATTTGTGGGTATTTCATGAGCAGATGGGCTAATACTTTCTGGGTATAATAATCAGAAACTTGGAACTGAAAACCTGCACAAATCTGTTAAAGCTGCAGTGGACCAATAGATGGCATGCATATCCCTTTTTGGCATCAAATTGCGTTGCCACAGAGTACATCAACAGAAAGAACTACTTTTCTATGTTTATGTAAGTATTGGTGGATCACTGGGGATGCTTCACTGACATCAACGTGGGCTGGTCAGGGAAGAAGCATGTCTCTCCTATCTCTAAGAACACAGGACTGTTCAGAAAGCTGCAAGCAGGGGTTCTCTTTCCTGACTGGCAGATTACCATTGGCGATGCTGAAATTCTGATAGTGATATTGAAGGACCAGCTGTGACATTTCACTCCATAGTCTTTATGAAAATGTTTGTTATGAATGACATAACTGAGATATACTTTATGCAAGATGGCTCATGTGAGGTATCATTGGGAAGGTTATGATTTACTGAATGTGATTATCCAATTTGTATTTCTGTATCACTTTCAGATCTGAAGTTAGGAATATTGACCATGTATCTGTATTTCAAATATGTTACTTTGGGTGTCACCCCCAACTAACCCTTCAGGTACAACAATGGAAAAGCCAGACAGGGCTAATGGCCCATTAGCAAAAACAATGGACTGTGAAAGAGCTTAGTCTTCCTGTGGATGCTCCAGACGGCCTGCAAGTAATGGCTGCCACAGCCCTGCAGAAACAAGGGTCTGAGTCACCTGGTACTGGACCCACCGCTTGGAATGCCAGTGTTCTTCCACAAGAGCTATATAAGGCAGGGGAGTGACATCACTGAGGTTCTCCTCTGCCTCTCCACCCTAAGAGACACTGAAAAACACCTGGAAGCAAGAACTGAACTGTGGGGGAGAAGACTTGAGCCTGGGTTGGAAGGACGTCTAGCTTGTGAGTAACAATACTTGAGGGGTCAAGCTGGAGAGCAGTGCAGCTGCCTTTCAAGACTTTCTGTAATCTGCCAGCAATGATATCTAGGGTGATAAATTACTATTTTTAACCAATTTCTTTAGTGAAATAAGTTTGTGTGTTTGGTTTTATTTGCTTAGTAATCCACTTTGTTTTGTCTGTTATATTCACTTAAAATCCACCCTTTGTAGTTAATAACTTATTTCTTCTTATAATATAACCTGGGGCTCTGTGCACTGCCCCGTCCGCAGGGGGGGATAAGAGGCTGTGCATACCTTCTTCCACATTGAGGGAGGAGGCGGATTTCATGATATACCTTGAGGTCTGCACTCCAAGGGAAGTGGACACCTGAGTGCTGGGGCAAGTCCCTGAAGCTGAGCCTTCCCAGACACTGATCTCAGTGTCTGTTTTGTTCAGCAGTTGGGTGTGGCCCTGTCTGTGTGTGTGCTGGAGAAGGCTTAATAGCCTAGAACAGCAAGACAGGTAAAAAGGGTGCCCAGGCTGACATAGCAGGCGGGCTCAGTGGTATCTCAGCACATAAGGTGGCACCTTAAGGAGTCCAACCTGTCACACCAGCCTCTTGCTCCTCTGACTTATGAAGCCATATACTGACCAACTTGAGTGCATCAACGAAATATTCAGCTACCAGTGCAGCAGGTGCAGAATGACAGTTGAATGAACTTTTGGTAGATTGAAGGGATGCTGGCATTGTTTACTCATAAGATTGGACCTCAATGAAAAATCATTCCAAAGGTTATAGCTGTCTGTTGTGTCCTGCATAATATCTGTGAAACAAATGTAGCTATTAATTTTGCAATGCTTGCTGTGCATTATTGATCCTGTGAGTTGTCACGCTGAACAGTAACAAATAAGTGGGTGCTTTCAGAACTGCTAGGCACTCTGCAGCATATGTTGTGAACTAATAAAGACAAATTATTTTCCAAATAATAGAATTGTAGTCAGTAACAAAACCAGTGCAGAGAAAAAAATCTGTGCAATTTTAAAAGCAAATATATTAAAAACTTAATAAATTAATGGAGCCCCATTATGTCCTGGTGCATCTCCCTCTTCTTTTCCTACTGGGACTTCAGAGCCTTTCTCCAGTCTGCTCTTTCCTTCTCTAGGTCAGCTGCAATGTTCATCTTCCAGGCCTTTTGCTCAAGGTCTGATGCAGCACTGGCTTGCAGGATCTCATTGAACATGTCATCCAACATCCTTTTCTTTCTCCTCCTTGTCTGGCTCAGGAGTTGTGGGAATGTGGAGGGGGAACCGCTCAAGGGTGCCATGGCAGCAGCTACAGATAAAACACACAGAAGTACCATTGTCAGTATAGTCACAAAAAAGAGCAGGAGTTAAGGTTTGGAACTTCTTTCCCTTTCTCCCCTAAAGTTTTAAACAAGACATGTCTATTGACACCTCTGCTTGGGAGTGCTTGTGTATGGCGCCACTCACAGCACCAGCCCTGGTGAGTATGGCCTGCTGGGGTGAGGGAAATGAGGAGGGAATTGCTCGGTTGCATGGAACTATAATACAGGGCAATGGCACTGTATACTGGCACCATTGTCCACAGGCAGTGGTGATTTTAGCTGATCTCTCACTCTTGTGTGTAACAAAGGCATGGAAAGCACAGCTGCTGCTGTTCCAAAGCGCCCACCCAGGCCTGTATGCTGCTAGACTGTGTATTGCAGTGCTGCCTGCTGAGTTATTGCTGACTGGTGTAGGGGAAGTGTCCTACTGTGAAGGAAGAGGCTGCCATATGTAGAAACCTCCAGCAGAAGATTGCAGAGTACCTGCATGAAAGTTCCATCGAGATCTTTCAGGAAGATTCAAGGGACGTCCCTGTGTACATAAACTGCTCCGTGTGGACCCCCTTGCCTAACTATGAGGAATGAAAAACAAGATAATGCTACCTCTTTGTTCTAGTGCTACCTCTTCTAGTACGTGGATATTAATGAAGAGTGGATAGCTGTGTTCTTTGAAGTTGGGGGCACCATCACTACATCATTTTAATGGGAAATACAGTTACAGACTTACCTGAGGTTTCTGCCCCTTCATCAGGCTTACTTGTGCTCGACTGACTGGACTACAGTGGAGTTTCAAAAAGGTCCTGCTTGCAGCATAGCTGGGTCCCTGGTTACATGTCCCCCATTAGAGGTATCCATGGTGGTCTGTGGGATAGTAGTGGTGGGGTTCTCGGCTAAATATGGCATGCAGCTCTTTGTAAAAGCAGTAGGTCTGCGACTCAACACCAGAATGACTGTTCACCTCCCTGGCCTTCTGATACGCTTCCCACAGTTCCTTCTTCTCCATCCCCCATGCTATTTGGCTGTGTTCTATGGCTAGTTCATAGTTGTGCCTGCTCAGCCTCTCTTCCCCACTGGCCCAGGAGATACAATATCTACTCCAGGTGCACTCTAGCTTGGAGGTAGCTGACATGATCAGTTGGGCAGTTACACACAACAAGGGAGAGCTGCATGTTGTGTTTGCCAATCTGGACAATCAGGAAATGACATTTCAAAAATTAGTGGGGCTTAAAGAGGAGAGGGTCCTTCTGGTCTCTGTGATCCCTGGGCAGTGGACCAGAGTGGTCAGTGTTTGGCATTTTGGGACAGCTGCTGGAGGACTGTTAGGCTCAACATAAGTAATAGTGTCTACACTCACGCTGGTCAACCTCAGTACATTGACTGTGGCTGAACTCTGCTTAGGAGGTGATGTTACTGTGTCGCTGTAACAGGACACTTACGTTGGTAGGAAAGAAATTTAAGCATAGACTTGTGCACAGCTAGGTCAAAGCTTTTTCAGACCAGCTTTTTATAGACTATTTTGTAGCTTTTGTAGACCAGCCCTAATTCTTAATTGACTTAAATAAGGTTTATTTCAGTTTAAAACAAAATAAGAATGCCTGCACAGTCTCTTGCGCTGGCTTAGCTAAATAAGTTTAAAATCACAACTTAAGTTTAAACTGGTGAAACTTCCTGGTCTAGATCAGCCTTTTGAAATGAAAGGGTAGTTTCCTCTAGATCAGTGGTTCCCAAACTTATTCCGCCGCTTGTGCAGGGAAAGCCCTGGCGGGCCGGGCCGGGCCGATTTGTGTACCTGCTACGTCTGCAGGTCCGGCCGATTGCAGCTCCCATTGGCCGTGGTTCACCGCTCCAGGCCAATGGGAGCTGCTGAGAGTGGCGCAGGCCGAGGGACGTACTTACTGCCGCTTCCATTGGCCTGGAGCAGCAAACTGCGGCCACTGGGAGCCACGATCAGCCGGACCTGCGGACGTGGCAAGTAAACAAACCGGCCCGGCCCACCAGGGGCTTTCCCTGCATAAGTGGCGGAACAAGTTTGGGAACCACTGTTCTTGATAATAGCAATTAGTAAATAGCTTCTGGAAACTTTGGATCTTAAACAGATCATCTGAAAGGAAGTGTGATAAATAACCACAAGTGGAGGCTTACAACAGCATATAATGCCTAAGTAGTTACCGAATACAGCTGTTTGGGAATGATTTCATGATGGAAAATGGCCTTGTTTGCAAAATCAAAATTTTCCATTGGAAAACTCCAGTTTTGTTAAGTAATTTTATTTTTCTGTTAGGAAAACTTAAATGAGGGCAGCCTGCCTGGAAGGCTTTTGTCAATACCGTTTTCTACTTGCAGCCAGAAAGTGAAATTGAGAAAAACCTTCTAGCAGGGCTGCTGAGGCTGAGTGCCCTGACTCTGCCTCCCTGCTAGCTGGATGGAAGGCTTTTGTCAATTTTACAGGTAGAACGTGAAATTCAGAAGAGCTTTCCAGCTTCTCCCAAAATGGAGTTTTTCTGGAAGTCCCTTCCTGTGAAAAATTTCAGGTTTTGACTTTTTGTCCTGGTTCAAGATGAAACATTTTTTGAAAACCATTTTCCATCCAGTTCTTCTACAGAATTGGGTAGCTGTGATACTGTGAATCATGAAGTGCTTTCTGCCTACTTCTGGGAAGTCTTTATGGTAGCTTTGAGCATTCCTGTGGGAAAGATCTGAGTGATGATAGCAGTTGCTCCTCTTCACTAAGGATGCTTACCTTTTTGGAGTCCTATGTAGCTCAATCTTCCAGTCCCTCTCGCTTACCTTGTAAAGGCGATTGAGAACCTATTGTTGTGCCACCAATATGCTGAGACCTAGCTGTTCTCTTCCAGGACTGACAGTGTGGTCTCCCTGCAGTTCCGATGTTTGGTTAAAAAAGGGCGTGGAGGAAAAATGGCAGGCTAAGGTAGACAAGATAGAGATGGTGATGATTGGAAGAGAGCAGCATTTTGCGAAATTGATAGCTGGGCTATGGATATTTGATAAGTTGGATGTATTCGTCAGTTCTTTCATTATTTTATTGTCCTTTTCAACTCTTCTGTGCATTTCCAAGTAGTCAGTAATGTTTTCATCTTTCATCTGATGAGAATGTGCCCTGTCTACTGAGGATGGGATTAGACATGGCAATCCGTGCTTTTGTCTCCTTAAGGTTAGACTATTGCAATAGTTTTCACAGGAGGCTGATCTTGAAGGTCAAAAAAAGGTGCAGCTACTGCTGCTTGTAGCATTCCACATGTGAAGTGTGCCCAGTGAGAGCACATCATACTACTACACTGCACTTAACATTCGCTGCCAGTTAAATTGAGAGTCCAAGATGCTAGTGCTCCTCTTCAGAATCCTTATTGAATTAGCTACCAAAGTAACTGCCTCTCCCTCTGTGGCCTGAAACAATAACTATGATTGGCAGGGATACTTTGGTTAGGTATCTCCAGGGTCTTGAATGAACCAAGGGAGGAACATTGAGTGGAAGGCCATGGAATTTGCTGCTGCTCTGTATCAGGTTGAGCAGGACTCTGTTTAGGCCTTTTCCTTTGAGTTGGTAAGTCAATCTGGTACTACGGTAGGTGAGTCCATTGCAGCATATAGCCCTTACAAAGGAAGGGAGCTCCACTAGTGGTAGCAACAGTGGAGTGTAGACAGGGCACCAGTATCTTAACCACCTTATCATGTAAACCTGCTCTGAACAGAACTGTACATTGATTAAAATGCTGGTGTCCCTCTGTCCTGAGCTCACATACGTGTTTCTGGTAGTGGTACTAACAGCAGGGAAATTTGAGGAACAGAAGTCTATTGTAAATATGGCCTTTGTGCATGAAGTTTTCCTTGTAAGCTAACCTGGGTGGTAGTTTCATCTGTGATTGCAGCCTTTAACAGTGCCATCCTTCTGGTCCTCCAAAATCTTGCAAAAGTCCTCATCAAAAAAAGAGAAGTCAGGACTTGATATTCCCAGTGATAAAAGAAACAAGACAAGCTGGAATGGGGAGGAAGGAATTAAAAAATAAATGAACAAGTAGAGCCAATTTTCATATAAGCGAGCAGTAAATGTGCCTTGCTTTACATTTCACCTTTAGAGGAATTGCTGGAATGGCTTTATTCTTTTTAGTGATATCGGCTCTGTATTATACTCCAGCTGCACATCAAAAAGCTAGTGACTGCTTTAAAAGAACCATCCTTTTGAAGTGGCAGTAGTGAGTTTCTGTATTGTTGTATAACACTCAGAGTATTCGTAGTAAAATCAATCTGCTTATTAGGTCACTTGTTTGTTTTCTCAGAAGGCTGTCGTCATAACTTTACGGATGACTGATTAAGGCAATGTTGCTGGAATGTTGGCAGTTTTATGTGAAATTCTGCCTAATGGGAGAGGCCGTATGGTCTAGTGCAGGCATCGGCAACCTTTGGCACGTGGCCCGCCAGGAAGCCTTTGGCGGGCGGGATGGTTTGTTTACCTGCAACATCTGCAGGTTTGGCTGATTAGAGCTCCCACGGGCCACAGTTCGCTGTCCAGGCCAATGGGGGCTGTGGGGAACGGCGCGGGCTGAGGCATGTGCTGGCCACCCTTTCCCCAGCCCCATTGGCCTGGGACAGGGAACCGTGGCCAATGGGAGCTGCGATCGGCTGAACCTGCAGACACTGCAGATAAACAACCCTCCCAGCCCACTAGCAGCTTTTCCTGTGGGCCGTGGGCCAAAGGTTGCCAATCCCTGGTCTAGTGAAACGGAGTGTGTGCCAAAAATGACCGAGTTCTAATCTCTGCTCCATAGGTGCATGGAACTAGGGGTGTGGGGGGACTGCCGTGCCCCCTGACTTGAAGTGGTTTCCATTATATACAGAGTTTAAAGTTTGGTTCAGTGGCTCTCCACACCCTCACTATAAACATTGTTCCAGCACCACAGCTGAGTTCTGGCTTGGTGTTGATAATTTATTTAATCATCACAAAACACATTTTAATAAAAAGCATGATTCCAGTGTAAAAATACCATGTGTCCAAACTTGAAGTTTTCATGTTTTGTTTACAATCAAAGGAATGTTGGGAAAATTAATGTTTGGAATATTTGATTTAGGATTTTATCTGTTTCCAAATTATAGCAAATCATGTTGGTTTTTTTTTTTTGTTTTTTTTTTTTGCAGTATCTATGGCAAATATTGGAGAAAAAGGTAAGAGAGAGATATATATATCTTAAACAATACTGTCATTTAATGAAGCTGAAAAACACAAGAAAAATAAGCAGGCCTTTTGATTATTTAAAATAATCAGACCTGTACCTCAAATTTATTGCACAATCATGTATATCACATTAACTGGATCTATGATCTGACTTACAAAAAGCTAATCTGTTGTTTTTAGGACCACTGTTTTATCTGTAAGAAGTAAGGTTTTAAAAAATAAGGAGATTTCAGTGATTTTTTTGTTTTCTCAAGTTTGTAGTACTAGGTCTGTTTCCTTCCTTATCTGTACTGTCCTGTTTCAGGAGGCCCTTTTGAAAAAAGTACTTTAAATATGTGAATTTTAGTGGAAATAAAAGGCACCTCTGGAGACAGGCAGTATATTGAGAAGCTTTTCCACTACTCACTTGACTAGGAAAAAAATCTACTTCTGTTGGATGAGGTTAATTAATTCTCTACATCTGTTTAATATTTGACGTGGCTGTAGAGACAGCCAGCAGAGAGATCAGGTGTGATGTGGTTTCTATTATGTGGACATCTGTTCAGTCAAGACTTTGATAAACAAACTTCCTTCACTTTGAGCTCCAAATAGCCATTACATGGTAAAGAGAGGAAACCTGCATTTTCCAAGTACCTCTAATGGAAATGTTGACACTTTGAAATTGCATTCCATTTTGAAGCAGTCGTCACACACGCCTTCCGCCTCCTGACGTGCCCGGACGCCACGGTAAAGAACGTTGCAGCGGCCGCCCTACGCACCGTCATCGAGAAGCGAATTGGCAGGCCTCCGTCCGGCCCAGATGTAGCCACTTTCCTGAGCGGCTCCCTAGACGGCGAATTCGCCCGGTACGGGGGCGACATCGCCTCGCTGTGGTCCCGCGCCCGCAACACCACGCGCCGGCTGGGAAAACGACTGGGCTGCCGCTGGGTATGGAGCGAGGACGGCAGGAGCTGGGAGTCTTGGTGCCGCGGATCGAGACGGAGGGCAACACCATCGTCAGCCCCGGAGCCAGAGGCGTGCTGGAGAAGTCACTGAAGGCCGCTGTCCAGGCGCTCTACGTGGACACCCTGAGGAAAAAACCCGACCAGGGCAAGGCCTTTGAGGTGACCAGCAAGTGGGACTCCAGCAACCACTTTCTCCCTGCGGGCAGCTTCACCCGTTTCGCCGACTGGCGGTTCATACATCGCGCCCGCCTGAACTGCATCCCGCTCAACGGAGCCGTCCACCACGGGAACCAAGACAAGCGCTACAGGAAGTGCGGATACGCCCTGGAGACCTTGCCCCACGTCCTGTGCAGCTGCAAACCCCACGCCAGAGCCTGGCAGCTGCGCCACAACGCTGTCCAGGACCGGCTGGTGAGGGCCATTGCCCCACACCTGGGTGAGATCGCAGTCAGCTTCACCATCCCCGACACCGACAGCCTGCTGCGCCCGGACATCGTCGTCACGGACGAGGAACGGAAAAAGATCATCCTCGTCGACGTGACGATCCCGTTTGAGAACAGGACCCCGGCCCTCCGCGAAGCCCAAGCCCGCAAACTTGAAAAATATGCCCCCTTGGCTGACATCCTGCGGGCAAAGGGCTATGAGGTTTACACCGATGCCCTGATCGTCGGGACGCTGGGTGCCTGGGACCCCCGTAACGAACGAGTACTTAAGGCCTGTGGGTGGGCCGTCGCTATGCACGGCTCATGAGACGTTTGATGGTCTCGGACACTATCCAGTGGTCTAGGGACATTTACACAGAGCACATCACCGGCCACCGCCAATACCAGGAGTGAGTCAGCGTGGTTTCGTGCACCCACGGGGGGTGGGGGGGAGGCCTATAAACCCTCCCCTACTGAACCATATCCCCTGAGCCCTAAACCCACTGAACTGGATCCCACCATGTGAGGGTCATCCTGTCCCCATTACCCAGCCCGCTTACTTATACCCATGACTGCGTATAACCCACTGTATGAGCAATGTACCCTCACTGCTTCCTTACTGC
This sequence comes from Gopherus evgoodei, assembly GCF_007399415.2. Classification (NCBI taxonomy): domain Eukaryota; kingdom Metazoa; phylum Chordata; order Testudines; family Testudinidae; genus Gopherus; species Gopherus evgoodei. Next base: position 57,717,079 of record NC_044326.1, read on the forward strand.
TTCCTGATCCCACCCACCGTACACCCCGCATTGGGGACCTTACAGTCCTGTATATGTTATGTGCTAACCAATTTCCAAATACCAGCATCCCCCTATACTCTGTATGTTGCCCCCAATGACCAATGCTGACGCTTCAAACTCTTTGTATCATCTTTATTTAAATATTCTCTAATAAACTTTTAATTCTGTGCTGTGTCAGTGCCATGAAAGAGGACTGTTTGAATAACCCTTGTTAATTACTTTAATTGTGAATTTCTCTCAGTGGTCTGCAGTACCATATAGTTCTTTATTATATACTGCAGTTAATCCCTGTTTAATTCTGTCATAACCCATCACTCTCTTTGTCATGTCACATCACATCACTATAGAGAGATTATGTAGCCTCATGAACTAGGATGTGTATTTGTTTGATTGACAGTGCTTGCCTAATGCTTCTACCATTATCTGTTCTGTTCACATTAGCTAAGGCTTGGCTTAAACCTGGCCACCCCCTTTTTTCTCCTGACACAAAGCAATGAAGATGGTCAGGTCATTTTTTTTTCTTTGATTATCAGTGATTGCTAGAATGTATTAATGAATTGTGAGTGTTCTATTCATGTTGTTTCCATTATGAGTTTGTATAATGGGTTATATAACATTTTTGAAAAAGATGACACTTGCTTTTGAAAAGAACAAAAGAGTTTTTCATTTTTGACAAGAGAATTTACATGTTTGTGCTGAGCAGTGCCAAGCCTTTAAGAACCTTTTGTATGGAGAGGTGGTAGCTTCTTCATAAGGGCTGACACTTGATTTATAATATAGCCTTGCTCCCTCCTGTAAAATCCTCAAAATGGTAATTTCCTCTTCAAATTTTGCATAAATAGTCTGTGGCCAGAGACCCATTTTTGTTCAGATTTGAGGTAATTCAGACACTGAGTATTAATCATATCTTTACAATTCTTGTTAATGATGCTTTTAGCCATATCTGATACTTTTACCTACTAAAAGAGACTGGCCCCAGCAGATTCTTCATTTCCTATACACTCCCTGTCATAACATTTTTCCCAGATCTGGACCTTAGCGTCCAAAATATGGGTGTTAGCATGAAAACCTCCAAGCTTAGTTACCACCTTGGACCTGGTAAAGCTGCCACCAGCCAGGAATCTATACAGTGTCTGGCGCACTGTGGTCTCCCCAAAACCTTCCCTGGGGGACCCCCAGACTCAGATTCCTTGAGTCTCACAACAAAGGGGAATAAACCATTTCCCTTCCCCCCTCCGGGTGTTCCCTCCCTGGGTTCCTGGAGAAATATACAGAAGCAAGCTCCGTGAATCTAAACAGAGGGACTCCACCCTCCCTGTTTCCAGTCCTGGAAACACAAGTACTTCCCCCCTCACCCAGAGGGTATGCAAAGTCAGGTTAGTAATCTAACACAAAGAGATTCCCCCCCTGACTTCTTCCTCCCATCAATTCCCTGGTGAGCTGCAGACTCAATTCCCTGGAGTCCCCACTAAAGAAAAAACTCCAACAAGTCTTAAAAAGAAGGCTTTATATAAAAAAGAAAGAAAGGACATAAAAGTGGTCTCTCTGTATTAAGGTGACAAATACAGGTCATTTGCTTAAAAGAAAAAAAATGAATAAACAGCCTTATCCACAAAAAATACAATTTAACACATTCCAGCAACTATACACATGTAAATACAAAAGAAAACAATATAAACCTTATTGTCTTACTATCTTTGTACTTACAACTTGGAAACAGAAGATTAGAAAGCCAGGAGACAGAAAGATCACTCTTAGAGCCGAGAGGGTCAGACACAAGACAAAGGACAAAGAACTCACACCCAAAACTTCCTTCCACCCAGATTTGAAAAAGTCTTTTTCCTGATTGGTCCTCTGGTCAGGTGTTTCAGGTTACTCCTTTCCAGGTGAAAGAGACATTAACCCTTAGCTATCTGTTTGACACTCCTCTCAATTTTCTGCTCTTGGCTTCATTAGCACTAGCTGTTCCATTCCAGGAGAATCTGTTCTTTCTTCTTTACCACCTGAGCCAATTTTGTTATTCCTCATTCCTCTCTAGGGAAACAAAGTTTAGAGGGAAAGGGTGGGAATGTCTTTTGAAAGCATCTGCAGCTGTTGAGAAGACTCCAGGAAATGAGCCCACCTGTATCCTCATGCCACATTAGTGAGGGAAGAAAGTGCAGCTGTCCTTCATTTCCATGACTCTGGACACGACTGCCTTCACTCAGAACAATGTTGACTCATTGGAATCTGGTCAAAGGCAGCTGGACATGGATGCTGATGTAGTTCTCTGGGGTAAACTCTTCAGCACCCTCATCTGCAGGTTAAATATGGTGGTGTGTAAAGTTTCCTGAACAGTAGCAGGCTTTCCAGCAGCACGGCCAGCCCCTGTATGAGGAAGGCTAGTGGTACACCATCTTGTCCTGTGGATAAATTAGAGTTCTCTTTCACCCATAAATGTAGGGAGAAGGTGGCAGAACTCTCTCTTCACTCACTCACTGAGGTATGTGGTAGAATCTTCCCTCATGGGCATGATACACCATTGATTCCAGAAAATGGAGGGAGAAGAAATTTGTGGGGCTAAAGAAAATGATGTAATACCGTGGAATCCGTGGTATCTGTCCATGAAGTGCCATTACCAAATTACTTTGTCATTCTTCACAGGACTAGGGTATTGTCTGCTACCATGTCCATATCAGTCAGTAGTGGAGAGGTGGCAGCTGCCAGCGTCACTTTATTGGAGCCCAACACAGGAAGCTCAGTTTCAACTCCCGTAGTCCCCAGAGAACTTCTAAGCGGTCCAGTGTTTCTCCCTTAGTTGCAGTTTAGTGTGTCTGCAGAATTGCTAAACTTTTCAGGCTTTCCCTGGCCACCTTAGCTCCACAGTGAGACTTCATAGATTTCCAGGGACCTTTCTGATCCCAGACCTAATTCCCAGACTCCATACCTCGAGGCATTGAATCTGGTATGTCAGTGGAATAAACCTTTCACTGGATAGTGGTTCCTTCCTCCTTCTTAAAAATGGAGATGAAATTGAGATGTTTCCCAGTGTTGTATTAGAGGTAAAATGTACAGGGAATAACACTCACAAATTTGCAAAAGGATATGGTATAGACAAAGTCATTTAATCAATATTTGCTTTCTTACCCATGTTTTGTACCATCGTATTACTTATTTTCAAAATAGCAGATATTAATCTTGAGGCCGTGTGTATTATGGAGTAAATACAAACTGTTCTGACAAATGTTTAAAGTTATCAAGTAAAGTGACCAGTGCAGATGCTGATGTAATAGTGATATTTGTTTGCTATTGACCTGTGATATTCTGACTGATCTGAAGAATAGACTTACTGTTTTCCGAAGCCAGTCATCAGACTCCAGTTTGTCCTGTTTAGCAAAGTACCATACAGTATAGTTTGATTCAGGTTTTTGTTTTTACAAATAAGTTAATTTCTGACTGGCATGTGAACCGAAAATAAATTTTTAAAGAGTTTCTGCTTGTCTTTAATATGAACAAAAATTCAGTGCCAGTTACATTACTCGACTGTTACTTTTGATATTTTGAACTCACGAAAGTGGGAAAATTCAGAGCTGAAGTAGCTGCTACAACTTTTGCTCTGCCCTCTTGCCTGTGTGCATTATGGAAACGTCATTAGCACTGAGTAATCTGGTTTATTACTTGGCAAGTGTTGCCAACTCCCTCAGCTTTTACACAATGGCATGATTTTGGCTGGGGGTGAAGCCAGTCTCACAATGATGAGAGACGCTCCAGACCACTAATGAATTTGAGCCCTTTGATTGGCTGCTCACCCCACTTGAGTACCTCCTGGGGCAGAATAACCAATCAGAACTGCTACAGAGTGCTGTGTCCCTTCACAGGAGGGGAGGAGCTAAAGGGCCCAGTAGCATCTGGGCGGGGAGGGTGGTGCATGGGAAAATTTGAATAGCATTGAAGCATGGCGTACCTGCTGCATGAACAGCCAGGCCAAATTTGAGTAGCATTGCAACATGCCGCATGGGGTCACAATACACTAACATTTGCAGCAACTATTAAAAGTTGTAGTGTGTGTTAAAAGTTGCAGTTTCTGGAACAAAATTGTGGTATGGGATTTTCTTGCAGTCTTAATGATGCTGATAGTTTGCATATATAATGCTGCTGTTGTTCTCTTCTTTATAATATATTAATTACATCCATCTTTAATTTTAGTTGTGTGCCTGATTGCCTATCACCTATTTTTCATGCTGTTTGTCTGGTCTTACTGGAAAACAATCTTTACATTACCAGTGAATCCTTCAAAAGAAGTAAGTTGACATTTGGGACAAATTACATTTATGTTTGTTTCTGATATATGTAGTTTTCAGGTGATTTTAAGGGTCAAATGATACTTGTGGGGCTGGATAACTTTACACTTTATACCTTGTATACCTGAAGGTCACCAGTTCTAATGTGGCCCTGGCTGGTAGTGATAAGTGATTGTTACCATTATGTTGGTTGTTTGATATATTATGGGAAAGAAATTAAATGTAGCAAACGTTTGTGTGCTAACAGAGGACAATAAAATAAAAATGTTTTAGTTAGGGAGATGTGCATTCTTTGGGGGGTAGTGCACATAAGTATATAATTTTTTGCAAATGTATTTGAGATGAAGTGTTTTAAGTTCTCCCCTTAGTTCAGATGTCCTATTGTCCTAGTGTCAGTTATATTCCGAAAAATGCCTACCATTCAAAAAGTACTGTTTTCTGAACATACACAATCAAGTCCTCATGCTGTCATTGCACGAAGGGGTAAGAGGGACTTCTAAAGTGGAGAACCCCTACTGGCTCAGCCAGAGAGAGTCTCACTTGTGGGTCACCTTGTAGAACAGCTGCCTACAGACTTTAAGAATCTCAATTAGTCTTTGCTCAGGTAAGGTCTAGGATTTTCATACTGTAAGTCAAGCTACAGTTGACTCAGCTAATCAGTTAAATCTAAATTCTAATGTCTAGTTATAGTACTACAGAGGGATCAGATAAGGATCCACTTGTCTGGAGGAATATGAGGAAGATGGAGCAGAATTCTGAATTCATCCTAATAAGCTCCAAGAATAGTACATGTTACTTCTTGAATCGGGTTTACTCTCTAGGTACCATTCTTTGAAGCATATGGAACTTCCACACTGGGAATTGGAAAAACTAGAAGACAAAATTAGACAAAATTAAAGTTAATCTATTTTTCATTTGGTATTTACATGCTATGATTGTTATAATTATACTCTTTTGGTATGTCGGGTTGCGCATGAAGACTATATAGGAATAATTAGAAGAGGGATCCACTCAAATACTTACAGACCAATTTCAATAAAGATGTTGAGAAAAGGCTATTACTCTGTGCTAATCATATGATAAATCCAATACCTGGGATGGAAAGCAACTATTTCATATTGTTAGAGTTTAAAATGGACTATCGGATTAAATGCAGCAAATTTAGGTATTAGAAGGCAATGTCTACTGTTTCAGTAGTGCTTTTGAACGTCATTGTCAGTGACATGCAACAACATCCTTGTTCAGCAGTGTAGAAACAGATGCTAAAGGACACGTCTACTGGACATCATTCCTTTAATTACAAGTAATTTAGTGCTACAAAATACTCTGGCTTCTAGGTAAGCATAAAATGATATACAGTAGAACCTTAGAGTTATGAACACCTCGGGAATGGAGATTGTTTGTAACTCTGAAATGTTCATAACTTTGAACAAAATGTTCTGGTTGTGCTTTTAAAAGTTTACAACTGAACATTGAGTTAATACAGCTTTACTATGCAGAAGAAAAATGCTGTTTTTAGCCATCTTAATTTGAATGAAACAAGCCCAGAAGCCATTTCTTTGTCTTGTCAAATCCTTTTTTAAAAACTTTCCATTTATTTTTTAGTAGTTTACATTTACCACAGTACTGTACAGTATTTGTCCTTTTTTGTCTCTGTTGCTGCCTGTTTGTATACTTCTAGTTCCAAATGAGGTGTGTAGTTGTTCATAACTCTGAGGTTCTACTGTAATACTGCTCCTATTCCTTTATAAGGTTAAAGTAGCCATAACTCCCTAGTATGTTCTTCCGGTGCTGCTTGATTAGTCTGTCCAGGTGTGTTGAGGGAGAAAATTGACATTGCATAGTGCATAGAGTGCACTAATTTGTTTACTTTGCTAAGTATGATTCCTTAACACAATTCCCCTTCCTGCTTTCCTACCTATTGCATATTATATTTTATTTTATTTGCTTCTGCTTATGACAGTGAAAGACTAAAGTAACTAACTCCTGTTCACTAGCCAGTTTGATTAATTCAGTACCACAGGGGTGGACTTTGGGCTTGTCTAAAGGAACACTTAATTAGTGTCAACTTGGGATGTGAATTTAAATCTACTCTGCTTTAGCCTGCTGCAGATGAACTGTGTGGACCCCGCTGACATGCATTAACAGTTCATTAATATGCTTTGACCTAGTCTTCTTTGAAACTTGTCGAGAGAATGGGAACCAAATGGTCTAAGGATATATCAATTAATCTTGCTTAATTTTAAACATTTGGAGTTCCTGTTTTACCTTAAGGAGAGCAATCGATATTGGGTTGATACACAGTGGAATCAGGAAATGTTTTAAATTGCTTTTGACTAAGAAGAGAAATTAAAAAACCACCAGAACTTGAATTTGTGTCTCTTGGGAACAATGGGTTATGTGCTACAGTATTTTGCACATACAGCTACTCCATTATTATTTAACAAATACCTTTTTCTTTAGTTGGAGTAAAAGTCCATAAAGATGTAATTTTGTAGGCATTAGTAATTAAAAATTACGTTATTTTCCAGTTCCATCTGTCATATGCAGACAAAGAGCTGCTGGAAAGGGAGCCTAGAGGTGAAGCCCAACAAGAAATTTTTAAGCGAGCAGCCAGAGACCTTCCTATCTATACAAGGACAATGTCTGGAGGTGAATGCTGTTTGTTTCTGTGATCAATGAGACAAGTGTCTTGGTACATTTCAGTGTCAGTAGGAAGTGAGATTTCTAGATATTGTTTTAAAAAAATGAATAGTCTTTCAAAGCTTAAAAGAAAAAACTGACCGAAGAATGATTCCTATTATTATTATTATTATTATTATTATTATTATTTTTTTTTTTTTTTTAGTAGAAATACATTATTTGACATACTGCAAATGCAGATTCTATGTAATAATGAGTAATTATGGTAATAGAATTAACAAGACACTAAAAACATGTTAATACTCAAATATTAGTCAAAGTTAATCTGATTTTTTTATTTTGCTTCTACAATTTGTAACTGAAGACTGATTTGAAAACACTCTAATACTATTAAAATCCTAACTAGTGTCAAGACTGGTTTCAAAAGCAGCACTAGTTTACCTGTAGTTATTGATAGCTTGCAGTATTAACAAACACTACTAGAAGGTGAAATGTATATTTTAATGTATATTTTAAGGTTACATAATTCGACTTATTTTTCATTCCTGAAACGGTAAATAGTAATATCAAATTGTCTATGGCACCTACTATTGTGGCACCTATGCACTTCAGCTACAGTGATGAAGAAGTATCAGCAAGAGCAAACGCCAAATCTGAAAACTAAACAGTCAAAGGCCTTACATTATATCATCAGTGTCATTAGTTTCAGATTATGCATGTCTGCCAAGTAAGCAAATCCTAAAGGCAATATACAAAATAAAATCTATTATTAGCATAAACTCCTAAAATGGCTTCTTAGAATTAATGTGAATTTATGTATTAATTACTAGTCATGTTACATAACCTTTTTACTGTATTTTTAGGTTTTGCAATGCTGACTTTTCTTCATTTGAAAAATAGCCTCAGTGAAAAGCTTTAATAAATAATCCAGAACGCAATTTGTTGGAATATTTCTCATGTGTATTAAAAATTCAAAATGCACTTGATTAATAGCTCTGAGCCAGCCTTTATGTGAGGTGCTGAACCCTTGCAACTCCCACTAAATTCAAATTGGATCACTTTATTGGAAGTTTCAGGGAATTCAGAATCTGATATAAATATTTATTTTTGAGTGGGTCTAACAGTGTTAAAATGTGCATAACCTTATGTTAGATCTAATGTTACATGGATATTTTTTCTTCTCAGCAATCAGATACTGTGACAGATGCCAACTTGTAAAACCAGACCGCTGCCATCACTGTTCCGTGTGTGACAAGTAAGAATAATTTTTTAATGTTAAATAATAATTGTTAAATCCTGTTAATGCAAAAGAAAATACTTAATAAAAAAAAATGCCTCTGCTAAATGGTAAAGAACTGAGCAATACATTTTTGCTACTTCCTTATTTATTACATAAAAAATTTGGTGCTTTGTTACAAAGACACTCTGAAAGGTATTTTTAAAGGTTTGTTTCTGCTTTTATTTTTCCTTACAAATATCAAGACTGTTTACTTTTTTTTTGTTTGTTTTTTATTGGACAATTCTTGGGTGAGTTGAGGGAGGTGTGATTTAAATCGGTGATTAGAAGTACGAGTTTTAATCATGATCTAAATCAGCAAGCAGGAAAACCTTTCTTTAAATAATCAATCTTGTATTACATCTGTACTTCTTAGTTATTTTTCTAAAGAGAGGTACTTTTTCTCACTGGTAACCATTAAAACATGTTATTTTGTAACTAAATATAGCCTTAATTATCCATTTGATACTCTTTTTTGCTAACTTGTAGGCTACACTATATCTGAATACATTTATTTAAGCAATTATATAGCTTAATATACATTTATTCAGATTTTTATTTTCAGAAAATAGCAAATAAGCCATTTCTTGTTTTACTAGATTTTGTTTTAAACTTGTGTCAAGCTGCATTTGCATGGAATTGGAATTGAATGAAAAATGAACAAAGCCAGCATTTTAAATTGGTTTTTAATAAATAAAACTACCCTAAATGTGTAGGATACATTAAAAAAATCAGTTTAATCGAACTATGTTTTGTATTTGAAACTGATATTTATTAAACAAAAGAAGTATTCTCTGTAGTTAGTGAATTGAACAGTGATTCTGTCCACTATGTCCTTTGGGATTTTAAAACTAGTGGATCTCATCCTCAGACCTTATTTTTATTCATGTATTGTAAGAGGGAAAACAAGCATTCCTGCTTTTTCAGCTCCCAGTGGGTTGCTTAACCTTGAATGAACCAGTCATTGAACTGAGCTAGTTGAAATAAACTGAATTTAAGCAAAAAGAACAGGAGTACTTGTGGCACCTTAGAGACTAACAAATTTATTTGAGAATAAGCTTTCGTTGGCTACAGCCTACTTCTTCAGATGCTGTAGCCCACGAAAGCTTATGCTCAAATAAATTTGTTAGTCTCTAAGGTGCCACAAGTACTCCTGTTCTTTTTGCAGATACTGACTAACACGGCTGCTACTCTGAAACCTGAATTTAAGCAGTTGTTCTCTCTGCCCTGTCAAAAGCTAGGGTTAGCACTTCAATAAAATTCTGGGTCCAGGTGCTTAGCTAGTGACTTTCACCAAGTCAATTGCTTGAATTCTTTAAAATTGTGGCAGCAAACATATACTTATTGAATATTCAATTTAATTAGTTTAAATTATTTTAATAGATCTGTAGTAAATTTAGGCCTTAAATGTAAATTGTCAATTTCAAATTTAATTTTAAATAGGTTGACTTTTTTAAAAAGAAAAAATGTACTGAATTTAAATTTTAAAAATTTTTCACTGATTTTACCCACCCTCGTTGACTCGCAAGTGGATTAGGGGTGCTCTCATTCCTTAGTAGAAGGGTGAGGGTGTTGAATTGTTCATGAAGAGCTTTTCTCCTGAGTGTTTTAGTTAAATTGATGTTAACAACACGTGGAGCTTTAAACAGTCCAAATAAAGATCACTCGCCTTCTTAAATAATCATATATCGCTTCCTTGGTATCTCTGAGGTCTTAAACTTACTAGTTCTCCAGTCAATCATTATCTTCCAAAGTGGACATAACTTTTGAAGGATAAAAACGTGGATCCACCCCCACAAGCTCCTCCACACTTGGATCCTGCCAGGATGAGCCTGCCTGTCCACACCTGGTGCACATGGCATGGAGGGTCAGGGCTCTGAGGTGTTTCTGGGGCGGGCTCAGGCCTTGCACTGTGTCAGGATTGAGTGTAGCTCATTGCCGAGTCCATGTCCTGGGTAGGGGGCTGCAGGGTGATCTCCCACCTCTGTGTAGCCAGTCGCCTGTGCTCCTCACTGCCATGCTGGAGCCTCCACATTTATTTGTTGACAAAAAATTGCAAAATTTTAAGATATTGCGTGCATAATTTTTGTATTTTTGGTGCAGGATTCCCTCAGGAGTAATTAGCCTAGTGCTTAGAAGCCCTAGTCATGTATCAGGACCCCATTGTGCTAGATGCTATACAAACACAGAGAAGACAATTCCTTCCCCAAAGAGACAAGAGATGGATACAAACAGACAGATGGGGAGTACAAGGAAAGAGACAGTATTGATCAGCATGGGTAGGCAGTGGTCTCAGCACACAAGCAGCCTAACTGATGTCAGGAATGTTGTAGGCGTCGCAGCAAGGAGAGCTTAAAAAAGAGTTTGGAGTACTGGGGTAGCTTTGCAGTTGTTTAGAGAGTGTGCCTCCCAAGCATGAGGAGCAGCTTGAGAGAAAGCACAAATGTGCTTGTATGAAAATTTAACTATTGGGCATTGGAGGCTGGCATCGTAGGTTGATCTTTGTGAACTTCTGCAACAACTTGTGGATAATGTAAATACAAATTCATGGTAATGTGCTCATATATAGTGACTTGTTAAGTTATGTAACATAATATGGCAAAACTATAATTTGAATGAGATTTATTCTGAAGAAGTATATGTAGCTGATTGTCAAACCATTCTCCTGGATATCTGAAATCAGATATAACAATTGTGTTAAGTTTAAACTCAAAATCTCTTGTTTATTTTCCCATTATTTTAACACACATATAATTTTCTTTTTTTTAAAAGATGTATTTTGAAGATGGACCATCATTGCCCTTGGTGAGCATAGTTCATTCATATAATTTGGAAATGAGAGGTTTTGAGGGGTTTGATGTGAAAGACATGCTTCACTGTGACAAGAGACTGGAGTTAAAACACATTCCTGGTGTCTTGTCTTTCTACAGTGTCTGGGACAGTGTGTTTTTTTAAAATACTTAATACATTGGTGCTGTGATCTTGATCTGGAGTCCCTTGCACTATTGTAATTTCAACATTTTAAGAATAATTTCACCTTGTTTTGCAGTTGCATAGTCAATACTTCTAGCAGTTGTATCTGGCTTTCATGCTCGCAGTACCATGTGTCCCAGAAGTGGGCTACCTCAGTAGTGTAAATGTTTCTAAAATAAATTAGGACATTGGTTTATAGAACTCTTTTAAAACTCTTATGGCCTTCAAACAACCCCCCTACCTCTCCAAAGTCGTCATCAGAAGCAAGCATCCCACAGACCAGGACACACCAGCTCAAAGTGGCACAGGCCTTGCCAGAACAACAGATGCAAAACCTACAGAATATCTCCGCTGCTAGAATGATCAACACCCCCACAACACACCTTTCAGGATCCACGAGTCCTACACATGTCTATCACAACATGCGGTGCATCTCATCCAGTGCACTAAGTGCCCCAATAACAACTATGGGCATGGTACACTTGCAGATGTAGAGCACTGGGAGTTAAACCAGCCTTCAGAGACTGCAGCAGGGAAAACAATGCCATGTGTATACAGTGTCAGATTCAGGTGCACTGGCATGGCCACATTAGTAGCTCTTGCAACGCCACAAAGAGCAGTGCATTGTGATAGCTATCCCCACATGCAAGTGGCTGCAACTTGCTTTTCAAATGGGGGAGGTGGGGTGGAGTGTGACAGGGAGTGTGTTGTGTGTATGTGGCGGGAGAGAGAGTGGGTTTTTGGGATGCTGAGAGTGTGTCAGTCTGCTGTCCTAGAAGTTCAGACAGCAGCAGACCCCCTGCCTCCCTCTCACACACTCATAGGAGCAACATTCTACACTAATGGTTGCTTTGTCCTGGAGCAGATAAACATGCTGGTTGTCAGAAATGGAGCTTTGAAAGGGGATATCCACATTCCTATAGCCTATTCCAAAACAATGAGAAGAGTGGCCACTTGGCTTCAGGGGATTATGGGACATTTCTGGAGACCAGTCACAGCACAGTAATGCAACAACTCGTTCACACTGATGCCTGCGCGTTTTAGTCGGGGCACAGCAAGCTTTATGCTTCTCGTGGAGGTGGATTACCAGGAGCGCTCTACCCACAGAATCCGAGCACTCTAAGTGCCTTGCTAGTGTGGACAGGTCAGGAGCTAGGAGCCTGGGGAAACTTTAGTGTGCTCTAACTTGCAAGTGTAGCCAAGCCCTATGTTTTTGAAACCAGACAATCGCTACACTCTCAAATGAACTCTTATAAGAAAATGATAAATGACGACAAAAACACTGTATCACCTGTGGGGAACACTTTTCACTAAGAGGTCAGATGTGGAGTGATCAATCAGTCCTCACCCTCAAAAGAAACCTGCGCAACACTTTCAAAAGATGAGCCTGGGAGCTTAAATTCATCTTTCCTAAACACTAAAAATTATGGACTGAATACACTCTGGATTTATGGCTTATTACAACAATCTATAATCCACTAACACCCCCCCTCCTGTTCTGCATTCTCCCACCTCCTTCCTCTCCCCCCTGTGACGAGAGGTGTTAACGGGCCCCTTTAATTTGAAAGATCCCTTGAAATATATGTTAATTACTTATGATAATCTGTTCCAACTTGTATTTAGCTGTGACTAAGGCTACGGTTTTCTCATGGTTATTTTAGTAAGTCATGGACAGGTCACAGGCAATAACAAAAATTCATGGAAGCCATGACCTGTCTGTGACTTTTGCTGCTGTGGCTCCATGGTTTCCCCCACCACCGTGGTGGGTGGGAGCTGTGGGGTTCCCCATTCGCCCCCAGTTGCTGGGACCTGCAGGATAACCATATTCCCAAAGAGAAAATGGGACACCCAGCCGCTTTCCCATAGTGTCCGCTGGCCCTTGCATGAAGCTGTCACCCATCGCCGGAACCCTGGGGAGGGCCCCCTCAGGATTCTGTCACCTATTGCTGGAACTTTTCAGGGGGCCCCTGTCACTTGTCACTGCTGTCGCCGAAACCCTGCCAGGGACACACTGGCTGTCGGCTCCAGAGTTCTGCAGCCCCTGGGTCTGAAGCAGAGAATGTCATAGAGGTCTCTGGAAGTCATGGATTCTGTGACTTCCATGACCTCCATGACATAAACGTAGCATTAGCTGTGACAGTCTGAATACATTTCCCAGAGCTGAAGAAGAGCTCTATGTAAGCTCGAAAGCATCTCTCTCGCTAACAGAAGCTGGTCCAATAAAAGATATTACCTCACCCATCTTGTTTCTCTCATAAAATTAGCTTTTTCTTCTACAATGTTAATTCTCAGCGCTGAACAAATTTTTCAACCCTTTATAAGCACAACTAGATTCTTGTCATGGAAACATCAATGGAAATAGCATTTATCTTCAAAGTCTAGGAGGTTTCAATATCTAATTACAAATCAGTTTATTACAAGGTTCACAAAACGTAGTTTTTTCTAACCTTTATTTGTCATGTATTATCCTAAGACAGACCCAAATTTTCATGTAAAGTTAGAAGTCAAATTAGAAACCCATTGCCTCAAGCTACATATTGCAAAAGTAGCACTCAGTTGACACACAAAGGGCAGTTAACAGATATGTTTATCCAGACCATAGGCTTTTAGGAATACAAACTAATTTCCTTTCAGTAGAGTTGGCTTTGTTCACCCATTTGAAGATATTCTCTATCCAAATTGATAGATTTGTATAGGGCAGACATATCAGACTCAAAGCAAGTCTCTTTCACTGTCTTTCATTTTAATCCAATAAACCCTGAGCCAAAAATGAGGCAGGTAGAGGCTATAGAGTGGGTGCTGGTAGTGTATTGATGAATTTCAAGGAACATTTATGAAATCCATAATACAGATTTGTACTTAACTTGTTGAAGTCATAGAAGCCCCGAACTCCCTTGTTCCCCCTCTTTTAAAGAATAACTCCTTTAAATCCGTTACCAGTTCAGCTTATTTAATCACTGTACCCTTTCCCTAGAGAGTACCTGCACTGGACATCTACTCCACATTTACATAATGAGTTGCAACATCATAGCTTTACTCCTGTTCATGTTTGCCCCCAACTAAGCCCCCCCAGAACCCACTGTGGGGACAGCAAACCTCCCTCCACACTTCATCTTGGACAGTCTCCAGTGAGGGAAAATTCCTTCCCTGTCCCTGGAGAAACGAGTGACTATGCAGTGCCCACATCAGATTTGACACAACCCGGTATGTCACCACTTCCAGTTGCTGCTCCGCCTGGTCCAGAAAAGAGGGTTTTTTCTGCACTGAATGGACCTGTATAGTCCCTCTACTCTCTTCTGGTCATGGGGGGGGGAGGGGCACAGAATGGGTTAGTGTCCACCGCTGACCTGATCTGCAGCCATGTCACTTCTGGCACTCTAGCCCTTGAAGGGGGCACACACACCTTTTCCAATAAGCCAGACAGCGGCCACCACCACTTAATATGCTGTGAGGTCACTCTTCAAAGAAGGTTAAGGAAGATTGCCTTTCCATTAATCCAGTCAATTGGGCTAAGAATCTGCCAAAAGATTAAGCTGACTCATGCCTTTGTTTTAAGGAAGTATAGCTTGTCTATGTTGTGTGCATTAACCCACAGATAGGGTCTAAATTCTAGTGTGCACCAGTAGGTCATATACTAGCCGGCTGTGTGGACCCTGCTGACCTGTACTAAACACTTGCACTAGAAAGCCCAGGGTGTGCCAGCAGAGTCCACATGGCTGGTTAGTGTGAAACATGCTGATGCATGCTAGAATTTACGCCCAAGCCTGGTGCATACTAACCCATTGTGTAGACAAACTCTTTGAATGATTTCTTTGTAGCTTGCCACTTTAGAGTTCAACCTTAAGTTTCTCTATCCTACAACCTATGTTTACTCCATTTATTTAGCTTATTTCCCCTTTACACTTTAATATAGTTCCTGCATTTTTGGACACTTTTACACAGATGCAGACCTGATCATTCTTAAGTTAGGCACTTAGCAGTTCTGAAATAACACATTTTTAACCCAGCTAATCTTTAATTAATTAGATAACAGACTTGGGAGGTTTTAATATCTACTTGGGGAAATAGTAACACACAAAACCCACACATATACACTCTTAACAGAAGGTTGGACAACTCAAGTGTCTCTGAATTCTTTGCTATGGCCTACTGCAGTTCCTGTTTGCCTAAAATGAAACCTGCTTTAGCATTCCTTATTAGTAATAAACTTCATTTATCATTTGACCAAATAATTATCCAGATCCAAACTCAAACCTGGCCCATGTTCCCTATAAGATGCAGCCAGTCTTCATTGATGATGGTTTAGGTCAGGAATGCTTCCGGAAATCTGCTGCAGCAATATCCTCCTTTGCTACTTTGGAGACTACAGAGAGGGTTATCTTTGCATTGTAAAGAGAAGGTTTTTTCTTGGTGTTGATCTGTTTTAAAAGACATCTTTTTATTAATTGAGTCATTTCCAGTTTCAGCACCTCCATAAGCTTGATTGATTTGTCTCTTTATATTAAAGATTCCTTCAGGCTTAGGAGTTTTCACTTGTCTCTTCGTTTGAGGTTAGGATTCTCTATTTCATCCTTTCTTTCAACATGTTAAGGATTGGCATTCCAAAATCCTGACCCTTTCAAACAATTTTAGTCTTGATCAAAATACGTGCAACTATAGTTATGAGATTGTAAATGTAGTGTCCCTTCATTCCAGTTGGTAATGGCTTGGTATTGTTTCCAATGTAACCATCTCAATAATTGATTATCTTGTATTAGATAGTTTTAAATGTTTAAGCAGTGTTGTAATAGGAAAACATCATATTGGAGATTGCCATAGTTAAGACTTGGAAGTTTCTCTGCAAAATCCTGATATTCATCCATAGTTAATTTGTCAAAAATATTCTTTTCAAATTAGGCCCTTTCTATGCCTGATTTCAGCCTGCGGATTTTTGTTGACATTGAGAGAGCATGGGGAGGGCCTTGTGGAAGTTCTTTGAAATACTACTTTGGAGTCCAAAAGCAAAACAGCTGTTTATCTCATCCATCTGTATTAAATTCTTTTTTAAAGAATGTCTTAATGAAGAATTTCATAGCCAGTTTATGGCACTAGAGAGAGATACAGGAAACTATTACTTTTGTTTACAGATTTATGCTAAATTATTTTACAGTAAATGAGTACATTAAAAATTAGACTAAAGCAATTAAATAAGGATTATTAAAATGTATTTGTTTTCATTCAGTTTTTCATGTACTTATTTTTGTTGTTGCCAGGGTGAACCACTGCGTTGGATTCTCCAATTACAAATTTTTCCTTCTTTTCTTGGCTTATTCTCTACTGTACTGCCTTTTCATTGCTGCAACAGATTTACAGTATTTTATCAAATTCTGGACAGTAAGTACTTACCTTTACCCATATTCTTATTTGTAAAGTGTAGTCTGTAAATGTAAAGGCTGTCAATTCTTATTGTTCAGGGCTATGTATTTAGCAAGTGTATACATATATCTCCTTTTGAGTTGTAAAATATCAATATTTATAGTCACATTAATTCGTTTAGTTTTTAATTTGTAGTCTGTGTTCATAAAAGTGTGAACTTTCCTCCCACAGACTACAGTCTTCTCTTAAAAATTGAGTTTTCCTGAGTGGTGATATTATGTCAAACATTGTGATGTGGAAGAAAGTGAAGTGAATAGATTTTAGTTTCTGTGTGTCTTCACACTTCAAGATGGTGACAATAAAATTGTTCAATGTATGAAAAAGCGGAAAGAGGCTATAAGAAATATTTAACTCTGTAACATTTGGTCACTAAGCTACAATTTAAGCTGGCCTCAGCAGCTGACTCTGATTTTGTGCTCTCATATGTGCCTTATCATAAGCACAAACAAAGGGTACATCGATACAGCAACTAGACACCTGTGGCTGGCCGTGCCAGCCATTCAGGCTCACGGGACTCAGGCTGCAGGGCTGTTTCATTGCAGTGTAGACTTATGGACTTTGGGTTGGAACCCAACTTCTGGGACCTTCCCACCTTGCAGGGTCCTAGAGCCATGGCTCCAACCCAAGCCCAGATGTCTACACAGCAATGAAACAGGCCCGCAGCATGAGCCCTGCTAGCCTGAGTAGGCTGGCACAGGCCAGCCACGGTTGCCTAGTTCCTGTGTAGACATACCCTAAGAGTCTTCAGCTGCAAAACTGAATATGTTTTTGGATGTTAGGTAGGTTGACCTTGCTTCCAAACAAGGCTGGCGGGCATATGGTGTTCAGTGGTAACCAGACACCACTAGTATATTTCAGGTGTAAGACCCATCATCCCATCAGCTGTGCACACATAACTTTCATTTAAGTCCATGGGATATGCAAATCGACACATTTTAATGGTTACCAACCAATGAGAATCAACCCCACATAGGAAGGTAACTAAAGTAATGCAAAACGAGATTAAACTCAAGGTTTCCAGCTTTTTTATTTAATCAAAATTGGTGAAATAAATCACTTGATTTAAATCAGTCCACTAGGCCTGGCTTATGAATATGTTCTGCGACTGTCATCTGAATGTACACCATAGAATATGCCCTTAGATTTATAACAGTGCTGTTTTTCTTTGTGTACTATAGATCAGTCATTCTGACAGGATTAGTTTACAAGTTGTTATTTTAAATATGAAAGGCTCTACTCTAAAAGCCACTTCAGTGTGTAATTGCGATTCAAATGTGTTTAAAGAACTTCTGTTGTTGTCAATATTTACAGTAACTCCTCACTTAACGTCTTCCCGGTTAACATTGTTTCGTTGTTAACGTTGCCGTTCTATTAGAGAACATGCTCGTTTAAAGTTGCACAGTGTTCCCTTATAAACGTTGTTTGGCCGCCTCTTTGTCCTCTGCTTGCAGGATTCTCTGGAAGAGCAGCCCATCCTCATGAGGGCTTGGAACCAGGGTGGGCCGGCAGCCCCCATATCATCTCCCCTCCACCCCAGTGCAGTGCCTCCCACCCGCCAGCAACAGATCAGCACTTCGTGCCTCCTGCCCTACCACAATCCACCGTTTGCAGCATTGAGGAACGCAGCGTGCTCGAGGGAAGGGGAATGGGAGTGGGGGTGGGCCTGGGGCAGAGCCGGGGATTGAGCACTCTCCGGCAAAGTCAGCGCCTGGCTGGTACCTGAGTCGCAATAGGGGAAGCTGCCACTGCTGCTGCTCAAGGTGCTTCCTAGACTCATATTGACACCTTCAGCCTCCTTGCCCACTCATTGTCTGCAGCAGGTTGTGCCTGTGTGGGTTAAGGCAGGGACACCCTCCAACTACTATAGGTTGTAAACACAACTCCACGTGCACACTACTCCCCAGTGATTCACCATTGCTTTATGGCTTAGATGTTGCCCTGCTCAGGAATAGAGCACTATGCTGAGCACTTGCGGAGGCTTCGCCCGAGATCACCAGCTGCCTGCAAAGCAGCTGTGGTGGGTGCACAGCGGCGGCCCTGCCTTGCTGTCTTGCACCTGAATACACAACGTCCATCCACGCTTCCCCCCCTTCGCAGGAGGGGGGTGAGAACTAAGGGGGCGGCAGCCCGCCCAAAGCAAGTTAATAGTATTCCAGCACCTACTTCGCTCTAGCAAGTGGGGAGAAGCAGTATAGGGATGCACAGAACCAATAAGGGAATTGTTTTACCATGAGTTTTCCAAATTCTTTTACTTTAGTTGATGTTACAATCCCCCAGTCACTCCAGGCTGAAGGGAGTGAAGAGTAGCGTGTGCCTGTGCTGTCCAGAGGATTATCACCCAGGATCACGAGTCAAAACCTCCAGCAAGTGATAGTGGAGTTCCTAGCAGTAGGAAACCATTACTTTGGGTACTAAATTAGACACTTTAAGGCATTTTGATGCAGGCGAGCATGTGGTAGACATTGGCATCACTCTTGGTCTTACTCCAACCATTGAGGAAAAATTCGGAGTAATGCCAACAAGATCAGGGCTAGTGCTCCGTGTGTAACACCTGTAGTGCTACTACAATAAGTCGATCAAGAAGTTATTAGGCAAAAAAAAGGAGCGTCTTTTCTCAGTGTGGATAGAGGATCAAAACCAACAAAACATACCTCTAAGTTTGCTAGTGATACAAGCTAAGGCAAAAAGTTTGTATGACAATTTGAAGAGAAACCAAGGTGAAGGATCACAGACGGAGAAGTTCACGGCAAGTCGGGGATGGTTTGATCAATTCAAGAGATGCTTCCACCTGCATAATATGAAGATGCCCGGTGAGGCAGCTAGTGCTGATACTGCCGCAGCTAAAAAATCCCCAGACTATCTCAAGAAAATAATTGAGGAAGGTGGCTACTCCCCAAGTAAGTCTTCAGTGTCAATGAAATGGGCCTCTATTGGAAGAGGATGCCTGAGCGGACTTACATTTCCCAAGAGAAGACAGCACCCAGATTTAAAGCAACTAAAGACCACCTAACCTTGCTTCTAGGTGGTAATGCTGCCAGAGACATGAAGATGAAACCTCTGACAATGTACCAATCCGAAACACCACAAGCTCTCAAGGGATTTTCAAAGGAACACCTTCCAGTCATTTGGAGATCCAATAAGAAGACATGGATAACTGGACCTATTTTTTCAGAATGGCTGACTCTCCATGCTGTCCTTGCATAGAAGGAATACTCTGCCAAGGAAAATCTTGATTTCAAGAGTTTATTGCTTATTGATAATGCACCAGCTCATCCAGTCAACCTGGACGAGCTGTGCGAAAACGTCAACGTTGTCTTTCTGCCACCTAACACCACATCATTCATCCAACACAGGGACCAAGGATCCATCGCTGCATTTAAGGTGTTTTACTTATGCTGTGCTTTCAACCAGCTCATCAGAGACACCAATAAGGAAGGCAAACCTATGATTCAGCAATTTTGGCATGACTACAACATCCTCAAGTGCATCAATAACATCAGTGAGTTCTGGGCTGAAGTTACTCACACGTGCATGAATGGTGTGTGGGGGAAGTTGCAGCCTGAATGTTTCAGTGACTTAAAAATGACTTTTTAAATGTTGTCCCCGCTGTCCTTGGCTTAGCCAAGAAAGCGGGTTTTGATGAGGGAGAGGAAGCCAACGTTACACAACTTCTGCAATCCCATGGAGAAGAACTAATCAGTGAAAGATCTGATGCAACTAGAGGTGAGGAGAGCAATGGAAGAAGAGGGCCAAGAAGTAAAGGAAGAATCAACCCATTGGAATTTGACTGCCAAACATCTTTCTGAAGCTTTCCAAATAATCAAAGCTGGCTTGCAAATCCTTAGTGATGACGATCCTGACAGGGAATGCAGCTCCAAAGTGATTAGGGCAGTTGGTCATGTAATGACTTGCTTTAAAAAAATTTACCAAGGGAAATAAAAGGAAAGCAAAAAAACCATCTTTAGATGTGTTTTTTCGAGTTGGGAAAGTTCAGCAAGAGGAGCAACCAGATGATCCACCCTCTTCTACCGTCTGACTCCACCACTTCAACCAAGCTTCACAATCATCGTTGCTATGTACAGTATTAAATTGTTTGTTTAAAATTGTTTAAAACTTATACTGTATATGTATATGTCTTTTGTCTGGTGAAAAAAATTTCCCTGGAACCTACCCTTCCCCCCCATTTACATTGATTCTTAGGGGGAAATTGGATTCGCTTAACATCGTTTCGCTGAAAGTTGCATTTTTCAGGAATATAACTACAACATTAAGTGAGGAGTTGCTGTATATTTTCTCTGTTGAAAAGGCCAAGTTCTGCTCTAATTCATGCCCCTTGAAAGAACATTGGGGGGGGGTAGAATGTGTCCCTTTCTCTCTAAAGGGACTACTTCTTTCCTGAAAGATGCTGGTTGCATAGGGGTGTGTGTGTCAGTGCAGAACTTGACCCAGATCTTGGCTGAGTGGATATTATTAATATGGCTAAAGGAGTAGTTATTTTCCCTGCCTTAACGTTTTGGTTTTCTTTCCTTCTTTATAGACTGGACTTCCTGATACTCAAGCCAAGTTCCATATCATGTTTTTATTCTTTGCTGCAGCCATGTTTTCAGTCAGTTTATCCTCTCTTTTTGGTTATCATTGTTGGCTAGTCAGCAAGAATAAATCTACATTAGGTAAGTAATGTCACAGTCTACATTGCCATCAGTGAGTATTATTATCTTTGTGCTTATTCCAGTTGTATCAAGCTGTTGATATCACATAATGAATCACATACAAAAGGTGCATGGAAAGGCCACTTTGCTTTCTTAGTAGTAAATGAGTGCAGAGACTCAGGATGATGGTACCGCAGTCTAAAGCCCTAACTATATTAAAAGTATAATCAGTTGCAGCATGGTTAAAACTGGTAGCCTGGATGAGGCCTAACTGTGTCTCCATTACCTGGTAACAGATTTGGCCACGTCTATGTTTGGCAACATCCATAACTGCATCAGGGTCCCTGACTCCATAGTATTTGTAGCATAGATGGGTCCTAAAAGATGTGTCTTTGCTACATCCACAGTATGAGCTAGGAGTGTGGTTCCCCTGCTTGTGTATGTATGCTTGCACTAGCTGTCATCATAGCTTGTAGTGTAGACATAGCCTATGTGTTTCTCTCACCTTCACCCTCTGTTGTTAGTTCATTATTTCAGTCAGCAATATGATAGCAACAAGTTTCTAGATCTCTAAACTCTCTCTTGATGCACACTGAGTTTGAGGCAGGGGAGTGGAAGGATTAGATCTGGGTTTTTTCCCCCCGCTAATGCAGATATTAACAGGACACTCTGACTAAGTATCAGTTGTAAGGGAATCTGTGCATGCTTCAAGCTCATTCCTGCTAGTGTTTCTCTTTCACAGTATCCCAGGAAATCTAACCTCAGTTTAGAAAATAACAAGTGTGGGAAAGTGATTCAAATTGGTCATAATGAGAGAAGAAATATGAATCAGATTATTTAAAAGCCATTAATAAAATAAGTAGAATACTCATTTTTAATACAATAAACTGCACCCATCAAGATTTGTGAGTTCATAAACAAGCATATGCTATTTTAGTGTGAGGGAACTGGAATATAAAGCTATAAAAATTAGATATTTAATCAAACATAAATATATATATTTACATTTCTTCTTCCCTACTTTACTTTGAGGTATATTCTTAATACATCGGCCCTGTCTATGTTACAGTTACGATTATGCTGGCCACAACTTTAAGCATGGTTGTTACTAGTAGGATTCCAGTAGTTTCCCTAGGGAGCAAGGATATATTTTTTTCTTATAATAAGTTAGAACTAATTCATACATTTTCTGGATCACATTCAGCACTTCTTCAACTTGTAAGTTAATAGCCTAATAAAAAAGAAAATCTCTGCAGTGTCCCAGGAGGGCCTTGTGTACTGACAGTAAACTTTATACAAGGAAATGATTGGCTTATTACGTAAGGCCAATAAGGGAAAGACCCAGCTATAGGAGTTATGTGGTGGAAAGGGAACTCCTGTGAATGTGCTGTGGATCAGACACACTGCAGCTCCTTGTGCTAGACTTAACTGTCGCTTCTCTTCCTATTGTTGGTGCAGTAATTTCCCTACACAACCCTAAAAGGGTAGAATGAAGATCTCAGGCCTTTATATAAAGGTCTGAGGAGTAAAAGTGGACTTCTCACATCCGTCCAGGTGTGTAAGGGAAACCAAATGCCAAAGGGGGTGGCTCCTTTCCTTTTTCTCCCTTTGTAGTTGTTTGATTTGAGAATGGGTTGAAAAATTTCCTCAGTTAGGCCTTTTACCTTGCTGGACTCTGCTATGGGGCAGTTACATGGGGAGACCTCTTTACATCACACAACTCCCTGGCTCACTGAATCTGTCAGACAAGGGAAAACTTCTGCCTCCTCCCCAGCAGTAGGGCTTCTTCTCTAGATATGGCAATTGGGCACTAATGTCTGTGCCTTCACCTTTCAAAAGGAAGTAGTTTTGGGAGGCTGCACAATACCTGAACTGGCATTATACAGCCCCCACCGAAAGGAAATATTGCATAGCCAAAAAAGCCAATAAGCCTGTAGTTACCAGCATAATTATCTAAAGAATCAGTGGGTGTTAATTAAAAATGTATTTAGGCAGGAAATATGACAAACCTATCTCATTTTCCAGAGGCATTCAGAGCACCTATATTTCGCCATGGAACAGACAAGAATGGTTTTAGCTTGGGCTTCAGCAAAAATCTAAGACAGGTGTTTGGTGATGAGAAGAAATATTGGCTGCTCCCTGTATTTACAAGGTATGCTTGAAGAAAAATAAGGTCTTTTAATATATGAGATATGGATATCAGAAAGTAGTCAGCAATACTTCTTTTACACCAAATCATGAAATAAAGCAAGTGCTTTGAAATTAGGAATTTGTAAAATAAATATTTGAAGTATTGTTTGTTTTGCTTGTAGAAGTGCTACACTGATTCTAAACTTTTTCTCTGTAGTCTAGGAGATGGTTGCTCCTTCCCAACTTGTCTTGTTAACCAAGATCCTGAACAAGTTTTTACACCTGTTGGACTTAATTCAACAACTAAAAAGTATGTCTGTTTATATCTGCCTTAAGATTGTCATTTACCTGTCATACTGTGAATTTCTCCACTTTTCATTTGCTTATTATTTTTAGGCAGCTATCACTAATGTGGTCATATACATGTGCATTTTAAAAGTATCCTACTAAGAAACAGAATTTAAGGCACCTATATCAAGTTCTTTTAATTCAGCTGATTTTTCAGTTTCAGACCTTCATCATTTTAAACCCAGCAAAGAAATCTCCCTAGCATGCAGTATGAATAATACTGTTTAATGTGAGAGCAATTTCCTTTTTATCAGCTGTGTTTCTTGTCTCAGTTCAGCTGTTTTCCAATCCATTACTTTTGACAGTCTATCTAGCCACAACAAATTGTACTTTGAATAGCTACTAAAACAGTTAATTGGTGAGCCTGTTTGAGATATTCCCAAATTAAGTTCCAAGTTTTTCAGTATAGGGGCTCTTTCTTTTTGTTCTGTGCAGCATCTTGCACAATTGGGCCCCAATCTTGAGTGGTGCTTTTGGGGCAATGTGCAATACAAATGGTAAAATTCCAAAAAAATCAGTGTGTTGACTTCTGTATTTATTCTTAGCCTTTACCAATGTGGGATTCCAGAATTGTCATTCTATGTCAGATTCACTCATATTTAGATGCTACTATCAATCCTAGTGATAGTACCTTTCACAGCTGCAATCATTTCAGAACTGGTATAAACTGATGTAAATGCCTCTTAACCTAGGTAGGTATGGTTACATAATAGTAGCTCATGTCTAACGTTGTGTACCACAATTTTTAGCAATTTCTTATGTAACTGTAAGTGTGCCTGATAATTTTTTTAATGTTGGCAGAGATCAGTAGAAGGCAATCAAGCTGCATTCAGTCAGTAATTCTAACATTCATGATAAATCCAAATAAAATTGTATTGCTTTATCAATAGACCAACCTGACCTACTATTTTGTTACACGACATGAAATGTTGTCTAGCTCTTCAACTTTAGAAAAATGGAAAAGCTTTCCTAAATATGTAGCAAATCTAATGGAAATCCTTTCTCTCTCTTTTACTCCTAATGTATGTATAAAAGTCCTTGTTTTGGCTTTTATGTCCCTTGCAAGTGTACCTCATTTTGTGCCTTATCCTAAATGCGTGTGCTGTCCTTTTGTACTCCTCTTGAGCAATTTGTCCATGCTTCCACTTTTTCCAGGATTCTTTTTTGATTTTCAGGTCATTAAAGAGGTCCTGGTGGAGCTGTATTGGTTTCTTGCTATTCTTCCTTCTTTCCTTTGCACTGGGATAGTTTACTGTTGTCTTCAATATTGCCTCTTTGAAAAACAGCCAGTTCTCCTGAATTCCTTTTTCCATTAGATTTTCTTCCCGTGGAGCCTTACATACTACCAGTTCTCTGAGTTTGTTAAAGTCTGCTTTATTGAAATCCATTGTCCTTATTTTGCTGCTCTCATTCTTTCCTTCCCTTAGATTCATGAAATTTATCATTTCATGATCACTGTCTCCACGTTGCCTTTTACCTTCAGATTCGCAGCCAATTCCTCTTTGTCTGAATCAAATAAAAAATTGCTGCTACCCAGTCACCTTCTGAAACAAGGAGTTGTCCCCAGTGCATCCCAAAAACTTATTTGGACATTTCCTGTTTTGCTGTATTACTTTTTAACAGATGACTGGGTAGTAAAGTCCCCCATATCTACCAGGTCTTTTGTTTTGGATATTTGTTACTTGTTCTAGAAATGCCTTATCCATCACCAGCTCCTGCTTTGGTGGCCTTTCGTAGACCCCTACCAGGACATTACCCCTGTTTTTCCCCCCTTTTATCTTCACCAAGAGTCTTTCAACTGGTTTGCCACTCACCTCCTTCTGGTACTCAGAACAAATTAATGTTTTTGATGTACAATGCAACATCTCCTGAACAAGTTATACCCTTCCATCCCAGTATTCCAGTCATAAGATTTATCTCATCAAGTCTTTGACGTGACTCCCTAGCATATTCAAACACTCATTAATCAGAACTGGATAAAAATCACTGAGTACACATTTGAGATCTTCTGCTTCCATGCTATTTCTACACAACAAGCAAACTAGCCAAATCAAAGTGATCTTACTTGAGAAATAAATTCACTGCTCCTCATGGCAAGAAACTCTTAACTTTTGCTGTTCTAAGACAGATTGTGTTGATCCAACTATCTACAACTCAGAACAGTTGTTCTTGCTGAGATTTTGCAGACACTATTGCTGAAAAAAAAAATGTATTTCAGCTCAACCACTGCCATGGCAAAAGGAATGCACCTGCTCTGCGAGGTAGATGACTAGGCTGAAGTATTCTGTCAAATAAAGCAGTTGTATTTTAATTCTATAATATTTTCTCCAATAAAAACTTTATTTTTACCTGATTATTTTTTTATAATTATTACTACAAAAAACAGTACTAGTTAAAAGGCTAATCAAGGAAGCGTGGGTATATTATTTCTAGCATAGGGTATTTGTGGCACTTCATACATATAAAAGGAGTAGATATTGATTTAATTATAATGCCTAGTTAATTAGGTATGCATCTTTCATTAATAACAAATATTGCTCATATAATTCTTTTTGCACCATGCTGGAAAGCAAGAAAATAGGTGACCATAGGAGGTGGACTAGATTGGGCAGAGATCCTCTTCTCTTTGTTCTCCATGGGTACGTCTGCACAGCAGCTGGGAGGTATAACTCCTATCTTAGGTAGACATATATGCGCTAGCTCTGCTAGAGCTAGCACTTAAAAACAGCAGTGTGGCCGCAGCAGGTTGGGGGTGCCAGCTCGGACTAGCTGCACAACTACGGTCCTGTCTTAGCCCCAGGTACGTATTTGGCACTAACCCAAGCTGTTGCCTATACCGTCATGGTCCCACTGCTAGTTTTGGGACTAGTTCAAGCAGAGCTAGCTTGTGTACATATACCCAAGTTGGGAATTATACCTCCCAACTAGTATGCAGACATACTCTATGAGGTGGGGGCACAGAGGATGTAGAATGCTAATAGCACGTTTGCTGTTAGATTGGGGCTGCTGGTATAAGGAGCATCGGTTACAATTAACTGAAGCTGGCAACTGGCATTTTTTTCAGCTATAAATAAAATGTGATCGTTATTTTGAACTCACTCTCTTTAGGTGGGTTTGGAATTAGTTAAAACATGTTAACCAGTCCTTAACATTTACCAAAGAACAAAGTTAAAATGTAAGTTAAATGTTTCTCTGTTGTGTTTTAAACAATTACATTTTAGATTGTACTCTGTCTGTGTGACAGAACTAAAATTTAGCCTGTATTAGAAGGAAGGTTTGTATTAGAATAAAAAATTCAGCAGAAAATGACAAAGGTAAGATTTTTGTAAGACAGTTACATGAGCAGTTGTTTAAATGGTATTGGTATTGGTATTGTAATGGTCTTGGTATTAACTAAAAGTTAATCTGTTTTATTTTTATTTTCTTTGAATTGCATATTAGCGAGAATCACCTTTTTCCACCAAAGACATTACGAGATTCCCAGAGCCACCTTCTTACTGATACTCAGTCTTGGATGGAAAGTAGTGCAAATACCGAAAAGGGCAAAGTTGGTAAGAGATTAATTTGTTACACCCATTGAATTTTAATGTAAATTCTTGTTGGAAAGATGTAATCTGAAAATGGCTGAAGACTTCTCTTTTAATTTGATGTAGATATAAGGAGGGAAAGAATTTATTGTTACAAAGTATAATATTTGGGGTGCATGTTTGTAAAATGTCCCTTGCATGTTTAAGCCCTCTTATACTTCTATTAATGAGCCTGATGGTGAAAGATATTGAATACCTGCAAGTCTCACAAAGGATAATATGAATTGCAGCTGTTCACTGGCTCTCAAGATCAATCCCAACATTTTTTAATCAGAGAGGTAATCGTTATAGCTAATCACTTGTTCCAAACTGTGATGGCACCTTCGTGACTATTGCAGCTAGTGGATGTTGTATAGTTATACATGTTTTTCAGTACTTACACACAGTGGAACATGAAACAAAACTAGGAGAAGATTGGCAACCAAATATAATGTTGTTTTGATGTATATTATTTTTAAAATATATTAAACACTTTTTCTTTACAACATTATTTTTTCCAGTCCCCAAAGGTATGAGCAATCCTGGACTAACTGTGGAAAATGAAACCTAGTCACTGTTAATGGAAGCATCTAAATATTCAAGGAAAGGTAAGATAGTATTTTCTATGTTTTATTTGCCACTCTGCTATTAAACTCCTTCCGAGGTGCTTCTGCACAATAGAAAAGTTATAAAAAATATGCTTGGTAGTTTTGCTTCTATTCTCACTTCGTCAACATTTTTGCTTTTTCCAATTTAATTTTGTTTCTGCCTCAGACATGGAAACAATTTCTCCTGCTTATCCTAAAACACAGATTTCTTGATTGAACAATACTTTTTCTAAATAATTAACTTAATCTTTACAGCACTCTTTAGATGTAGGCATGTAAGTATTATTATTGCCATTGTCTAGTAGGAAGACAGACATGGAAGTTGTGACTTAGCCAAGGCCATACAGCAACTCAGTGCCAAAGCTAGGATTCAGATTAAAGAATTTGTGACTCTTATCCCTGAACTCAATCCACTAGATCAGTGCTAATGTGTTATAGTATTTTGGATCAAGAGAAGTAGGCAGAAACCTAGAAATTAACTTCAGTGGTACAACTTGAAATAAATGAACTTGTAGTTTTGTTCTTTAATGCCAGAAAGAAACAACCAATTCCCATTAATCATTAGAAATAATGGAGACTGTAGACATCTATATCATATTATCAGATTCTTTGTTGGGTTGTGATTGAAAGCTTTTACTTTCTGAAGGCTGTTCAGCGACTTCTGTGAATTAAGTTATTTATTTTTTATTTATTTAGATTTAAAATTATAAAAATATGTCTGTGATGGATTCGGTTACAGAGACCCCCTTGGGACTATCACCTGATGTGCTGAAACTATCTGAGAGCCCGTTTTCTTTGATGGCTTAGGACTCCAGAACCCTGTCTTGTTGAGCCAGACACGCTAGCTTGCTGCAGCACAGACCTAAGATCTGAACCAGGCCCCCAAAACTGAAGACTTAACAAAGTACTCCTGTCTCTAGCACCCAGCTCCCAATAGGATCCAAACCCCAAGTAAATCTGTTTTACTCTTGTAAAGCTTATACAGGGTAAACTCATAAATTGTCCGCCTTCTGTAACACTGATAGAGAGATATGCACAGCTGTTTGCTCCTCCACCCTGGTTAATTAATAAACAAAAGTGATTTTATTAAGTATAAAAAGTAGGATTTAAATGGTTTTAAGTAATAATAGGCAGAACAAAGTAAGTCATCAAGCAAAATAAAGCAAAAACACGCAAGTCTAAGCCTAAGGCCTGGAATACACAAGCGGGGGGTTTCGAATTAAGATATGCAACTTCAGCTACACTATTCGTGTAGCTGAAATCAAAGTAGCTTAATTCAACTTACCTGGCCAGCTTCACGGTGGCAAATCGACTGCTGTGGCTCCCCCGTCGACTCCATTTACTCCTCCTGCCAACAAAATGGCTATGCAGGTGTGTCAGAGAGAAGGCTTTGGATTCTTTGACCATGGGATGGCCGTCCAGGCCAATGGGGGCGGTGGGAAGCAGCGCAGGTGGCGGCTTCCAGCCACCCCCATTGGCCTGGGACGGCAAACTGGCCAGTAGGAGCCGCGATTGGCCAAACCTGCCGACACGGCAGGTAAATAAACTAGCCTGGCCTGCCAGGGTGCTTAGCCTGGCGAGCTGCTTGCCAGAAGTTGCCAACCCCTGGTGTATGGGCACTGAGGATAACTTGCTGATCGTCTTGCTTTCTCAGTATGAGACAGGAGTCCTCCTGCTCATGCTTCCTCCTGGTATCTCATTTCCCCACTTACCTCAGGGCTTTGGTCTCCTTCCCCCAGTGAACCTAGTTTAAAGCCCTCCTCACTAGATTAGCTAGCCTGCTTGCAAAGATGTTCTTCCCTCTCTTTGTTAGGTGGAGCCCGTCTCTGCCTAGCACTCTGCCTTTTTGGAACACCATCCCATGGTCAAAGAATCCAAAGCCTTCTCTCTGAAACCACCTGCGGAGCCATTCGTTTATTTCCACGATTCGATGGTCTCTACCCAGGCCTTTTCTTTCCAAGATGGATGAGAACACCACTTGCGCCTCAAACTCCTTTATCCTTCTTCCCAGAGCCACTTAGCCCACGTCCACACTACAGGGTAAAATCGATGTTATTAAAATCGATTTTATAAAGCAGGCTTTATAAAATCGATTTTGCGCGTCCACACTAGGGCTACTTACATCGATGTTGAGCGTCCGTGTTCCCTGGCGTCCATCTTTTCCCTGAGCGTTGCACTCTGGGTACCTATCCCACAGTTCCTGCACGGGTCCCTGCCCTTTGGAATTATGGGTTACTAGCCCAGTGCATGATGGGATCAAAGTCCCCGTCCTGGGTGGTTCTGGGTACAGCCCCCCCCACCCTTCCTGTAAACGGCACACAGTCAGTTCGTGCTGTTTTTACTGGCTGCAGTGAGGGAAACGCCATTTTGCAGCAAACATGGATCCAGGTCTGCTCTTGTCCTTGATCGCGAATGCTGTAAATAATTCACGCATTCTCGTTCTATCACTGCTGACCCATGATGCAGAAATGCAAGAGAGAATGCTTGAATGCGGGGACGACAGCGATGACGAACTGGAGAACGAGTTTTCTGACACCCCGGGCCCCTGCACGTTGGAGCTCCTGACGGTTATGGGTGAGGTTCTACCCGTTCCGCGCCGCTTTTGGGCACGGGAAACAAGCACTGATTGGTGGGACCGCATAGTCCTGCAGGTGTGGGACGATTCGCAGTGGCTGCGGAACTTTCGCATGCGTAAGAGCACTTTCTTTGAACTTTGTGACTCGCTTTCTCCTGTCCTGAAGCGGCATAATACCAGGATGAGACCAGCCCTCACAGTGGAAAAGCGAGTGGCAATAGCCATATGGAAGCTTGCAACGCCAGACAGCTACCGGTCAGTCGGGAATCAATTTGGAGTGGGCAAATCTACTGTGGGGGCCGCTGTGCTGGAAGTATCCAAAGCAATCATTAAGCTGCTGCTTCGAAAGGTTGTGACTCTGGGAAACGTGCAGGCCATTGTGGATGGCTTTGCTGCAATGGGATTCCCTAACTGTGGGGGGGCCATAGATGGAACCCACATCCCTATTTTGGCACCGGAACACCAGGGTGCCCAGTACATTAACCGCAAGGGGTACTTTTCGATGGTTCTGCAAGCCGTGGTGGATCACAAGGGACGTTTCACCAACATCCACATGGGATGGCCAGGAAGGGTTCACGACGCACGTGTCTTCAGGAGCACTACACTGTTTAAACGGCTGCAGCAAGGGACCTACTTCCCTGATCAGAGAATAACAGTTGGAGATGTCCAAATGCCTATAGTTATCCTTGGGGACCCAGCCTACCCCTTGATGCCCTGGCTAATGAAGCCATACACAGGCAGCCTTGACAGTGCTCAGGAGTTGTTTAATTACAGGCTGAGCAAGTGCAGAATGGTGGTAGAATGTGCATTTGGCAGGCTTAAGGCGAGATGGCGAACGCTTCTTACTCGCTCAGATCTTAGCCAAACCAATATCCCCTTTGTCATTGCTGCTTGCTGTGTGCTCCACAATCTCTGTGAGAGCAAGGGGGAGGCCTTTATAGCGGGGTGGGAGACTGAGGTAAACCACCTGGCCGCTGATTATGCGCAGCCGGACACCAGGGCAATTAGAAGATCTCACCAGGATGCTGTGCGCATCAGAGAAGCACTGAAAAGTAGCTTCCTCATGGGCCAGGGTACAGTTTGAATGCTGATTTTCCTTTCAATTGATTGCTGCCCTCCCCGTCTATGCGGTGTTGCTGCTGCAAGATACTTTGCCTGCAGCATTCCTCAATTGCTTGCTTAGGTTACTTGCGATAGCTGTCCATTGGAAAACATATAATTCTGTATTTCCCAATTATTACCTACCTCCACCATTAGCTGCTTCCGTCTGCTGCTAGGCACAGGACCTGCAACCTTCCTTAACTGCTTTTTTATTGAAAATAAAGTTACTACTATGTGTTACAAGAATTGTGTTCTTTATTTAAAATCAGATCCTTTCATCAATCAAGCATCATGCTTGTTGTTACAATACTGTGCATGAAATTTCATAACTCAGCGTTCTATGGGGGACGGAGCGAGGGAGGTTTGGAGGAAGGGGGAGGGAGGTTTGAAAGAAGAAAGTGCATCAGAGAAGACAGAACAAGAATTCTCATGGACCAGGTTACGGTATGGCTGCTTTCTTTGTTTTCCCTTTATTACCCATATCCCCAATTGTCAAATCCTGATGCTGATAACTAGCTTCCGTGCAGCTTTCCAAAGCTGCTTGCTTTAGTTCATTACCAAACTACAGTCACACTGCCTTAATAGCATGACCTGAGAGTAAAAATAGGCAAAGGTGCCATGGGAGAAGTTTGGATCATTAGAGGAGGGAAAAAACAGGACACAAAGGGCTTTTCAATCTAATGAAAGCCTTCTGGTTGGAGTGTCCGCAGCAGTGGAGGGGGCTGGTGCAGAGAGCCTTCCCCCACGCGTTCTTACACGCCTGGTTCTGGAAGGTGTGGGACAGGGTGAGTACTGAGGGAGGTTATACACGGGCTGTAGGGGCATTCTGAAACCACGGAGCTCTTGCAGCATATCACGGAGGATGTCAGTCTCATCACGAAGAAGATCCAGAGTTGCTGCTCGCCAGCGCTGATCTTCCTGCCACCTGACATCATTTTTGGCGTCCCTCCTGTCTTCGCGTTGGTCCCTCCTGTCTTCGCGTTGACTGGCAGCCTCCCTGTACTTTGCGACCAATTGCTTCCAGTCTCCCTGCTGAGCTCTCTCTGTACGGGTTACTGCCATAATTTCGGTGAACATGTCCTCACGCGTCCTCCTTTTCCTCAGTCTTCTTATGATACCCCCCCCCCACGTAGATGAGAAGCGAGAGGGAGGCTGGAGAAATGTGCAGCTGTGTGTGGGGGGGTGGGGTTTGGAAAGAGTGATAAAAGAATCATGAGACACATTTCACACAACCATTCATACAGTCTTTCTCCTCACTGACCTGTGCCTGTTACCGAACCTTGAACATTTTACTTTACCACAAGGTCACCTTAGGATTCCTTTAATACTTATTGCTTGTGGCTGAGGACAGAGAGTTCTGCTCAGACGCAGGTCAGGGAAGCACACAGACCTTGTCCGGAGAAAATGGGAAGTTAATAATGGCTAGTAATCCCTGTAGTAGATTGTACTGGTAATCAAGCTACTGTCCTTCCCTGCTTTGCTCTCGCGTTCCCCGAACAAGCAGGTCTCCTTGCCTGCGGTTTGCTCGGTGGTTCGGGGAACGGGAGAGCAAACAGCGGCGAGGCTGGTCTCCTTCCCTGGTTTGCTCTCGCGTTCCCCGAACAAGCAGGTCTCCTTGCCTGCGGTTTGCTGGGTGGTTCGGGGAACGGGAGAGCAAACCGCGGCGAAGCTGGTCTCCTTCCCTGCTTTGCTCTCGCGTTCCCCGAACAAGCAGGTCTCCTTGCCTGCGGTTTGCTGGGTGGTTCGGGGAACGGGAGAGCAAACCGCGGCGAGGCTGGTCTCCTTCCCTGCTTTGCTCTCGCGTTCCCCGAACAAGCAGGTCTCCTTGCCTGCGGTTTGCTGGGTGGTTCGGGGAACCGGAGAGCAAACCGCGGCGAAGCTGGTCTCCTTCCCTGGTTTGCTCTCGCGTTCCCCGAACAAGCAGGTCTCCTTGCCTGCGGTTTGCTGGGTGGTTCGGGGAACGGGAGAGCAAACCGCGGCGAAGCTACTCTCCTTCCCCGGTTTGCTCTCGCGTTCCCCCAACAAGCAGGATGGAGACTTTTCTAAAAACCACCTCATGGGTCAGTGTTTTAGGAAAGGTTTTTAATCTACTTGGTCAGTGACTCTAAGTACAGGTAGTGATTTGAAGCACCCAGTAAAAAAGGCTTACATTAAACCAAAGCTTTTAGTAAAAAAAATTACACTCACCAGAGGACGGTCCCTCAGCTTCATTTTCTGGAGTACTGCCTTGAGATGGCTGGCAGGGAACCTCAGTAAGGGTGAGGAAAAGATCCTGGCTGTTTGGGGGGATAAAATGCTCTGTGCTCTCTGCTGGAGCCTCCTCCTCTTGGTCCTCATCATACTGATCATCGCCATCAAATAAATCTTCCGTAGTTGCAGGAATCACGACGCCCACCTCTGAATCAACAGACAAGGGGGGGTTCGTCGTTGCGCTGTTCCCCAATATTGCGTTAAGCTCGTCGTAGAACCGGCATGTTTTGGGGGCAGAGCCTGACCTGCCCTTTGCTGCTTTGGTCTTCTGATACGCCTGTCTGAGCTCTTTCACTTTCACTCGGCACTGTAACGAGTCCCTGGTATGTCCCCTCTCCCGCATGGCATTAGAAATTTTTTCAAAGGTTTTCTCATTTCGTCTGCTCGAGCGCAGTTCTGAAAGCACCGACTCTTCTCCCCATACAGCTATCAGATCCTGTAACTCCTGTGTGCTCCATGCTGGAGCTCTTTTCCTATTTTCAGGAGACTGCATTCTTCTCTCTGCTGCTGAGAGCTCCACGCTGTGCAAGCAGGAAATGGAATTTCAAAGTTCCCGGGGCTTTTCCTGTTTACCTGGCCAGCAGAAGAGTACCTTTACCTGTGTAGAGCGGCCACTAGAGCACTGTGGGATACGTCCCGGAGGCCATTAACTTCGATGGCCGTCCACACTATCATAAAATCGATTTTAAAAAATCGATTTTGGGGTTACTCCTCTCGTTTTGATGGAGTTCCAAAATCGATTTTAGGGACCCTTAAAATCGATTTTATGCACTCTGTAGTGTGGACGGTTACAGCTTTAAATCGATTTAAAGCTCTTAAAATCGATTTTAAAGCTCTAGTCTGGACCTGGCCTTAGTCTGCAGTGATCTGCTCAAGGTCATTCTTGGCAGTATCATTAGTGCCCACATGGAGCAGCAGGAAGGGGTAATGATCCGAGGGCTTGATGAGTCTCGGCAGTCTCTCATCACATCGTGAATCCTAGCTCCTGGCAAGCAGCAGACCTCTCGGTTTTCCCAGTTGGGTGGCAGATAGATGACTCAGTCCCCCTGAGGAGGGAGTCCCCAACCACCACCACCCGCCTCCTTCTCTTGGGAGTGATGGTCGTGGAACCCCCATCCCTAGGACAGTATATCTCATGCCTTCCAATTGGTGGAGTCTCCTTCTGCTCCCTTCCCTCAGATATATCATCTAGTCCACTCTCTGCATTAATACCTGTCGAGAGAACATGAAAACGGTTGCTCACCTGTATCTGCATTGCTGGTACATGGACACTCCTCTTTCTTCTTCTGGAGGTCACATGCTGCCAAATACATACATACAAATAGGATGAACACACTCAGTAGATCATAAGCTTTGTAATGATACTTTACAAGAGACCTTTTGCATGAAGCATATTTCAGTTACATCATATTCACACTTATAAACATATTTCCATAAAACATATAGAGTGCAATGTCACAATGCCTACCCAAGGCTCTGGGCACTATAACACTTTCACTACTATACAACATGATAAAATCACTGCAGCATTGAAATAATCATTCCAAGAGAATCTCAGACACCTACAGAAATTCATTTCCACCCCTTGTCATTATAGGAAGCATAGCCTCAGCCCTCTCCAAAACCCTCTCAGAAAGTTGTTGAGGGATACATTCTTCAAATGAAGTGCGAGCACCCTGTTGAACCTAGTCTTATCTTAGCAAAACAATAGCTGCCATGGAAAAATAACCACCTTACTCACCTCTGTTAGTGATGCATGTCATTGTGTGCCTGGGACCATTTACATGCTGACATTTAGCAACGCAGCCTAGGAAACAGTGGAGACACTTTTTTTTTTTTTTTTTTTTTTTTTTTTTTTTTTTTAAGTTTGGGGTCATATTATGGAACTCCATAAAATGACTTCTCAAATCACCTGTAGAATAACCACTAACGTGACAAATCACTAGTCATAATCAGAGTTCCTGGTTATTTTTATAATACCTTATAAAACACAGTTTTTAACTTGGCAGCTCTCAAGGTTCTCATTGAAATTGTTTGACTATTATCTCATCCACCCACTTGAATGCAAAATCCCAAAATTCATGGATATTTTCCATTAAAATAAAGGAATCCATTGCTCTAATGGCTGTAGTCAGAAAAAATGGAGTATAACAATGGCCATGGCAATTATCAATACACATGCTCATGTATTAAGCTTTCAAAGCTCCTATTACAAAATTAAAATTATGAAGAAATATATTTTTATTGAGTGAATAATGCTTAATGAATAATTTGAAAAACATAACCTCTTTCCTATTTGCATATTATCTGAGTGGCATATACATTTTTTTGTTTATATATTATTTGCCTTGTTCTAATGAATATCTTCTATGAATAATTATTAGACTGTACACTGTTTGTAAGCAGTCTGAAAGTATTCAAAATTTGAACTGTTGGTTTTGATTGGACACATAGCCTGCATGCTATTGTTTCTGTCCCTGATTTGATGAATAACTTGGAATCAGATTTCTGGTCTGAATACTTGTATGTCTTGCTTTTTGTGAGTATTTGCTTAAAAATCACTATGCCTGTGAGGTGGTTTGGGTTTTTTTTTCTTTCTTTCTTTCTTTCTTTTTTTTAAACAAGTAAAGTTACTCATACAAGTATTCATGGAACG
Organism: Gopherus evgoodei; assembly: GCF_007399415.2. NCBI lineage: Eukaryota > Metazoa > Chordata > Testudines > Testudinidae > Gopherus > Gopherus evgoodei. The sequence goes on from NC_044326.1 coordinate 57,753,570, forward strand.
CTAACACAAAAGAATCTGAACACAGCTCGTGTAATTTCAATATTTTATTCAACTCTTTCTGAAAACTTTTTGGAGGTATTTTCCTAGGACTAATATTTCTGTTACTTACATAACTGAATTTGAATTTACTAAGTTCTTTCATGTATGTTACATAAACTTTTCTGAGTTGGATTGTGCCTATAAAAGTTCATAGAGAAACAGTGAAAAGTTACATTCACTCAGTTATATTGATAGTAATGAAGAATGAATTTCTCTCTCCAGAGCATCATTATAGTGGCAGCACAACACCACACTTCTGATACTGTGCTACAAGCTTGTTTGCACTGCTGTTAGGGGTAGGAGTTCAGACTATATAGTCATTTGCCGGTGTGTGTACTGAGACTGACAACAATGGTTCATTTTAGTACCACTTGTAATAGTTGTTCTTATGAGGCACATACCTGTCAGAACTGACCTTAGATTACCAACTAATTTCACATAGTAGTTGGCGATAGAATACCCACAAGATGATCAACAACTTTTGATCACTACCAGCCTAAAATGGATTGATTTGAAGGCAGCTCTATTGCCAATCCCCGATCTAAACTGCTTAAATGTTCCATTATAAGTTGTCTTTTCCTGTAAAAGTTATTGCAACAAATGTCATTAAATTGCTAAGTGTGCCTTTGTTTCTAAAATATTATTGGGGTTTTATGCTTTCTCTTCCAGTTCAAGGTAAAGCTGCTGATGAAAGGAAGATACATTCTTCCAAAAATCAGCCCCCATCAGCCAGCTGTTCCTGTCTGCTCCTGTGTGGATATGCTCAGAAGAAATTGACAGCTGATTAGCTGTTGCCATGTCCATTGCTTGAAACATAAGACATACTGATATTTTTTAACTATATTAAGAATGTTTCAACGTACACAAATTACTGATAAAATGCTAAAGGACGTTTCTGAGTATTATGAGAGGAGAAAGGGAGAATCCTTTCATTAGGATTAGCGGGACAAAATTTACTATTGTGAACATTCTAGGGCTAGTTTTTACTTTGCTATTCTGATAGCACAAGAAAACGTAAACTCCTTACATATAGCCCATCCATGCTTTTACATGAGTTTTGCATCTTGATATTATTTATGAATTTCAATAGCCGTAAGTAGGTTATTGGGGGAAAAAAATGATACATTTTGTGCTCCTGGCTTTATCCATGGAAAAGCATTATCAGCATTGATTTTTGGTGATTGAGTGGCTTACTGGTTGGTCAGGTACCATATTTTGATTTCAGATTCTGACCGAGTCAGCTAATTTATTATTTAAAATCAACCTAAGTGAAATAGGTTGGATCATCTTAGGCTATTTTGGTAGACTTGATTGCAGATAGTATCTCCCCTTCCCCTATACAGATATGACTGCTGGATTGTAAACACTTGATTGCTGAAATAACCTTTCACTTAACTGAATTGTGTGCTTACAGTTCAGGTTAATCTTCATTCTTAGTAGAGTAGTAAGAAGAGGCCCATATTTGAAATGGACTGTGTGTGTAAATGGAAGTTAGGAAGTTACAGCTGCACAGGATGATTTCTGTGAAATTGGGATTGTTGTGATACAGCTTCTTAGTTTGGGCTAGCACCTCTTTAGAAAAATAAAATGTGTGGACTTCATGTTACTTAGAAACATTTTGACCAAAAATGCTTAATCTAACTTGTGGACTTTGAGAAGTACATGGCCCAAGAACATTAATATACTTCTCATGGCTTGGTAATCATTACAGACTAATTATTGACCATAAGCTCTTTCCTTTCTCTGTGGTATTTAAAATGTTGCAACTTAATGATGTACCTACAGAGAGACTTTCATTGTCATAACAACATGTAGTGTTTGCTCTATTATAGGGACACTGGACATCTGATCACTTGCATCAAAAACCCAGACTTGTTTCCCATAGAAAACCTTTTTACAGTGAAAGTAGGAAGGTGATGTGTACATATTCAGTCAATATTGAATTTCATAGGATCAAAGTTTACCAGCCAGATTTAACAACAACAACAACAAAAAAGTGTATTGCTAGTTTCTGAAACCAAGGAAGTTTCAGTAACACAAATCTTACTCTGTCTTGTGCCTTTATATGCACTACACTTATGGTATTACAGAATGTTTACACAAAATGCAAAGTATGTTAATTGCAAAACCATTTTAAAATTTAACCTTCGTGGGCTAGCTAGAAAAATTAAAATAGAGATCTTTAAAATTGCACTTAAGACTATGGGATCAGGGAACAGTTGAGAAGCACATAGGGAATTCAGCTCTCAAAACTCAGTTGATGATCAGATTAGATCACAGGATCATATAAAACAGAAAGATAAAGTACAGGATATAGAACTGATCTTTATTATTCTTTCTGCATTTGTAATAGCAGGAAAGTAAATCTTTAAGAAACAAGAAATGTTCAGAGCACAGGGAACTGGAGTGAATTACTGTTAATAGAATTTTTTTGTTTCCAGTAAAACATTATTACCACCTCTTTTACAGCCAAGTAATTCTAGATCACTGGTTCAAAATTGTTCTCCTGGGATGGTTTTAACCATTATCACTTTTAGATGAGAATTGTTCATCTAAAATGGACCAATGTCTAAGTGGAAAAGTGTTCAGCAGGTATCATTTTAATTTTTTTTATTATGATTTTTTCCTTAAAATTTCTCATCTGAAGACATCTCTTATAGATTCCGTTACCAGAAGTGCCAGAATATGATCTATAGATATGGAACATTTTTAAACTAGGCTTTGAGGGTAACACTGTTTACATGATACATGTAAACATTTTGCAGCCAGGATTTCCATAGCACACTACTTGTTTCCTCACTGTTACTCTTTCAGGAGTTTACTTTGTATCAGTGTTTATTTGAACATGATCAAAGAGATGGGGTGGAGAGAGAACTAAATACTTTAATTTTTCATGCTTTCATAATCTGTATATTTGTTTGTAAGTAATTATTCAGCTGCAGTGTTGTCTGTCAAAATCACGAGTGTGCATTAAAAATATATACATATGAAGTGACATGTCCAACTTCTTAAAAATTAACTTTAATGTAAGTTTAATGTAATATTCTGTTACTATAGAAGTGTCTTTGCAGTAAAATTCATACCATAAGGGGCTCCCTCTAAATCTATATCTGCTTCCTCCTCTGACCTATAAAAAGAGCTCTCAGTGGGGTTGGGATCTGTGCAGGGGAAGTAAGTAGAATGTGAGCCGCTCTCTTGGGTGGGTTGGGAACAGCTCTTCTCTAGCCTTGCAGAAATAAGGGTTAAAGAGTAATACAGCCTCCGAGTGGTTCCTAGAGCATCTGTGACCAGCTGTAATCTCTGGAGCAGCTCTCACTCTAGGGAGGAAGGGGTAGAGGTGGTAGGCCTCCATGTGCATACATGGGTATTGTGTGTGATCACTAAGGTCTGTTTTATGTGCAGAGGCAAATCCCCACATGCCTGTCACAACAATTTGAGAGGGGAATCGTTGTGGAGTTCTTACCAACACCACCTACAGCAGATTCTATGGTAGGATAAAACTGTCTGGGCCCTCATTAAATTATTATTCCAGACTTGTGTTTGAGCACTCTGCAAGCTTTATACATTAGGGAAAATAGCTTCTTATCAAAGCCCTGTGGTTCAGCTGCTATGTAGTGTTACAATGCAAATGTGAGATTCTTTCGGGGGGGGAAAACAACAACTTAAGAGTGAGACTGTAACACTGGGAATTGTCAGTTACATTGATTCTTTTGATCAGCACAAACTTGCTGGCCACTTGACTGCACTCTAATGTGTGAGACTTGTATTTTTTTTAATGTAAGAACACAATCCTTTATATTTATTGTACCAGCAACTGCTGCTTGTTGCCTAATTCCTGTCAATTATGGCCCCAATCTTGGGATGCACAGACATACCCCTGCACCCAGACAGACACCAACTTCAGTGGGATTCTGGGTGGACCTGAGTGTTCCCCCATTTGGTCTGTAATTAAGTGAGAATGAATTTCCCCATAGGTGTGCAGATAATTTGTATGAATTACAATTACTGGACACTCAAGTCTATTTAACAAAATTTATTCATTAAAAAATAGGCTAAAATAAGTAAACTATATATCTGCTGGTGCATAAGTCTACATAGCTTTTGAACCCAAATTGTGTAACTGAAATATTTTATTGTAATTTAGAAATCTTTCTCCAGAGAGAGATGAAAATTGCAAACTTAAATGTTGAGTTCCACCCATTTACTCATTTTGTAGTTGTAGACCAGGTGCAGCTACTTTGCTGCTAATGCCCATTTAGAATTTTTATTCAGACACGTCTTTATGGACATCGCGCTACAAATGAAGTGGTCTGACACTGTCAATACCAGTGTTAGGGCATCACTTGAATATTAGGTGTTAAACAATGAAAACTAGTCATGTCTCCACTATAAATACAACGGTAAAAATTTTTTCAAGTGTCTTTTTTGAAGTTTGTCTAGACAAAAATCAAATGCTGACAGCTAGGGTGAATGAAGAACATGGGATGTTTCTATCAGGGCTTTTTTTAGAGCATGGCTCTATTTAATGTAGCACACTATTTTGAGTGACTGTCTTTTACTCCATAATGTGTTCAAGACAGCAGTATCATGCTCTCCCTTCCTAATGGTCAGTATAATATGTGTGGGTTAAAAATATTTTTGTAGCTTTTTTTTTTTTTTGTCCATCTCAACCCACAGTTAGGGTATTAAATTAGTCCCACTAGTTTAAGAGGAAGCTTCTGTCGGCCAACTAACCACTTGGGTACAAGCCATCCCATTGCATAAAGTGTAAGTAAGTGGTGTTAGGCTGCAAAATACAGAATTTTGGCAGATATTAGGATTGAAAGCTCCTGCAGCTCCCCTTTGAAAAGTAGTAGCTGAGGCTCTAGGTCACTGTGTATGAAATAAATGATAAACTGCATAACAAGAGAATCAATTGTTGAGAGGAAGAAACAATGGACCCAACTTTGTTCTGTTACATAAAGTTGCCATTGTTTCTATATAGCTAGTAAGTGAGATCAGACTTTGGCCCACTATCTCACTGCTTCAGCTATGAGCCCAATGTGGTGTTTTATATGCAACACACCTAACTAGGTACCAAATGGATTGAGGATGTGACTTGCTGCTTTAGATTATCATCTCTAAGAAGCATTTATAATATACAGGACAATTTCACGGGGGGGGGCAATTCTCACTTTACAGACTGATGCTCTCCCCTTGCTTCTTGCTCTTAGTACAGTCTTGAAGGAAGTTGGAGAACAGAGTGCACATTAGGTATGTCTTTAACTCCCTGTTATGGCATTCCCCCCCTTTACGGTTGGTAACAAAACACCCTACAAGCTGTCCAAGAAAAATCAGTTTCCAAGAGCTCTATTTCAAACCAATTTGGATATTCTGTCTTAGTGACCAGTGTTCCAGAACAACTAAGTATGCATTGCTGAGAAGTATATATAACTAGTGATGTTGCACAAATCCTGGAGGAGCTTGTTGCTTTTGTTTTGTATTCTGTAAACAGTATTATGTATTTTTGTATCCTGTTAACTTGCTGCTGGAAAAAAATTAAACTGATTTGGCTTATGCAAGAGATCAGCCATTTGTTTTTAGAATGTGAAGTATGAAAACATCAGTATTCAAAGTGTTGAACCTGCCTGATCTTATAACAGCAGCTTACACGGTCATGAGGGAAGCTCAGTACAGGATCAGAGGTGAAGAGCGAGCTTGAGCTCATCAACCAGAGAGTGAAGTGCCATTTCATTCATTTCTGTGCTGACACGTATTGTAAGAGAAGGAGGCAGAAAGATAAAGCTGAAGCTGTATGTCAGATTAGTGGCCCAATTAATGTAACTACTCATGTCTCCATAGTCCTCTGCACTAGAGTATGCTGCCTCCTTTAAAGTTTTCAGCATTGCCATTGTAGAAACATGAACTTTCTAGAGCTATAGTTACATCGTTCAGTGATGTAATCCAATTCTATGCCCACACAGTCAAGGGTTACTTCAAACACAATGGAAAACAATGAATATAAAAAGCTCTTCTCTATAGTTTCCTATGAAAGTACACTAGAACTCAATACTTAAACTTGTTGATGTGACAAACTACAAAAATAGGGAACATCTGTATTCTGCTGTCCCCTGAACTATAATTGACAGTATAATAAACTATGAAAGTTGTTTTTAGGGATGTTATCATTGTGTGAATTAAATCTAGAACTTTGAGTTTTCCTTTTAAACTAATGTATAACCCTAAATAGCCAGTAAGTCATCAGTAGCATTTGAACTTAACACCCTCAGATCCCAAACACATACTCTAAGTCTAGTAGGGGTAATCCCCCTCCCCCTGGACCAGTCACTACTGAGGGATTGAACCCATGGCTGAGGGTTGTACAGCTGTTGAATTCTGTAAGATTTTTGGGGTTCTCTGTCTACACCTGGAAGAGGAGTGATGGGTGTCAGGATTCAAAGTTCAAAAAGAGGAACATGATTCAAAATGCTGAATGTACTGCAAAATTCAGGCCACTTACAAGTCTATACCGGTTAGTACAGTAGGCAGTTCTTGTGCTGATAAACCAATAAGCAGACATTTCAAGGGGGAAAGCTTTTTTTTCTACCTGCATAGCACGTAAGCTTTCATACACTATCATTTCTTAACCTAGACTCCCTTTCTGGGATGACAACTCCCCCAACCATGATGGTGCAGGAAGACTGTATAAACTCCATTAATAAAAATAAACATGCTTTTAAGATTATGGAGATAGTCCAAAGGCTTTTCTGGGTCTGAGCATGGTGAAGAGAGCTGACTATTCAGTAAAAGAGAAGTGCTGCCTTCCAACCAAAAAGCAAGCCCAAAGAAGGTCCAACATTCCCTTTTTGACCAGAGGCTGCCTTTCACTTGCATGCTAGGTATTGTACCAGAGCATGCTGTCATTGTAGCTGCCTGGTTTTGTGCCTAAGTGCTTGGTAACAGGTAGCAGACCTTAATCCAGGTTCTCCGTTGATAAGGGCAGCATAGCTAGAGCTCAGTAGCTGCCATTCTACTTAAGTAAAGTGGAATCTGGTTAGCTCATTAGAGTAAATATTTGGCTAGCCAGTACTAATTCAAATGCAGCTCAACTCAGGGGCCCTAGGGATTAATCATCACACACACACTTCCCCCTCTACAAACATGTTGGCTATGTGCATGGTGGATGACTGACAGTATTACAGTGATCATGAATTTGCCGCTGACTCTGAAGGCTGTACTTACCTTCATGTAAGAGAATTTCTTCAGAATAAGGCTGAGAGGTACAAAAGCAAACCTATTGAACAGATCCCACTATCCACCCCACAGAGGCTAGGAAATCTACTGTATCCCTCATGTACAAAGTATGTACAGTAGGTAAAATTGCACATGCATTATGTTAGCCTGCTGCATTACTAAACCCTATTCTCCTAGTCCATGTTTCCTTCCACAAAGCTGACTTAGTGAACCCCTCACGTATTTTACAGCACTGTGCCAGTAACAGGTCCAGTATAGCTAATGCAAGGTTGATGGAATTTCACTGTATCTCCCCCACCAGTAGCACTGTTTTGTGGAGGGATGTTTGGGTCAAATTAGCACTGAGACCACAGGGCACATAATAGGATTTAGCCTAGAGCAACAGGGACAGCATCCATCAGCAACATTGCTCCATAGCATGTTGCAGGTGACTCTAGAGCTGGGAGAGTTCCTGTGCCTAATTGCACACAGCAGCAGTTACATCCCTGACCTTGTCCCCACACAGCGTTGCACTATTAATGTAAGTGTGGCTGAATCTGACCTTTGACAGACAATTGTGCGCAGAACTGAAGATCACGTCTCTTCTCTGCTAACTGTTGTCATCAATGACACTGTAAATGAAACCAAACACACAAAAAGCAGCACACTTTGGTGTGACTGATGCATCTGCTGCTCTGTATTTGATCAGAGGGCATCTGTATTGGCACAATACACTTGCCTACAGCCTCCCTTTGCAACCCTTTATCAGTTCTCTCATTGTCTAGAATTATTTTGTTCATGCTGGAACTGGGAATGAGAAATCTTCCTTCAAATTCACCATTCTCTACAGCCCCCTCCTCTTTGGCTCCAATTCTGAAAGGCCCCCTCCTTTATTCTGTCTAGCTAAGTTCTTACAATCTGGTTACTTGGAATCTGACAAATAAGTCCTAGTATTTTGGGCTGCAATCACCTGCCTTATAGTAGACGGCCAATACTGAAAAAGCTGTGCCTGGTCCCTTAAGGCCTATGTCAGTTTCTTGTGACTATTCACTCTTTTTGCTAAACATTCTTGGCCTAGCAGTAGAATGCCACTAGCCACAGCTCCTGCCCCTCTCCATTTTGTGAAGAATTCTTCTGAAAACAGACTAGTTCTCAATATGCACAGAAGGCCCTCTTTCTGAAAGTAGAACAGGAACAGGAAGCTGTATCAATTTTAAATATAGGAACATACAATCAATTCTCGCTGTTGTTGAAGCAAGCTTAGGCATCAGTCCCCTAAGGACAATAGCTCTGTGATGAAAGATGATAAAGGGACTGCACTATACTTTACCCCGTACAAGAGATGCTTCTATGAAGGAATACAGAGGAACTTGTATTGCTGCTGGCTGTGCTGGACCAGATCTGTAGATAGATAAAGGGCTCTAGCATTATCAGTCTAACACCTTTGACAAGCTCTGACATTCATACACTGTGTGCTTATACAAACTTTATTTTTAGACCAATCTTGCCAGGTAAATATTTTTGTTAAAGTGAGGAACTGCAAACAAAAAAGTGTGCCAACTTTCTTTACTCAGGGACACTGAGAAAAGAGCTAGGGGCCTGACCACTATGACTCAATCAGCCACCTTTGAATGTTGAGCCACAGGGCCTTCACCACTGATTTAGCTTATATTTGGTCTTATTTTTAATAGACGCTCAAGCACCTGCATTACATTGTGCAAAGCCCAGATACCATGGCTCTTAATTCAACAGAGTATTTCCAAAAACTAATCTAAAAGTTGTACTGTTGCAGAAAACAGTTGTACTTCAGCTAATACTATTTTCAGTTGGGATGGTCAAAGACAGCAAAAGGGGCAGGCAGCAACAGAACGGCAATCCTGTGTCATTACACAAAAGGGAAGAAAGAACATAAGTATGTTTGTGTAATGCAGCCAAATCTTTACATTTGATTGCCTCCCCTATCTCAAATCAAGCTAGCAACATAACATTTATGTAGAGCAGAACCTCAGGGTTATAAGTACCAGAGTTTTGAACTGACCAGTCACCCACACACTTCATTTGGAACCAGAAGTATGCAATCAGGCAGCAGCAGAGAGCCAAAATAAGCAGATACTGTGTTAAATGTAAACTGCTAAAAAATAAAGAGAGAGCAGCATTTTCTTCTACGTAGTTGTAAGGCAGCTGCGGCTCTCTCCATCAGTCAGGAAAGGAGACCACGCCCCCTCTCTACAATGCCTCTGGAGCAACTCCCGTTCAGGGGGGAATTAGCCAACAGTTAGTAGGCCCAACCCTGCAGTCCAGGCCAGCAGCAATTGAATCTGTGAGCCCTGGCCTTAAGCCGGGTGGGGCAGCCAACAGTTAATGGCTCTGGCTTGCAGTCAGGCAGAGCAGCACAGCAGTCTAGGGGGATCAGCTCTCTGTCGTGGCAGATAGCAAAACTGTCTGGCATCCAAGCTTGGGTGGATGACACACCAAGGCAGGCCTCTTGGGTCGGGTGACAGGAGTAGGGGAATGCAGGCCCACCTGACTCCACTGCATCTGTGCCAGGGCCCTAACAGTGGCGGAGTGATCTGCCATTGGGTCAGTGTGGAATCGGTTAACACGCTGGCTGGCTTGCCATCAGTAACGCAGCCAAACCCTATTCGGCTTCCCTGGGCTCCTTCCTACAATCCCATTCAGGCGATACCTTGGTTCCAGGGTCTTCATTGTCTTGCAGGGGTGAACCGCTAGTGGCAGCCCCAACAGCTCCGGCAGTCCCTCCGGGTCTCTGGCACTGTAGTGGCCGCCGTCGGGTCTGAGCTCCAGCAGTGGTGGGGAGATGTCCTGCTCCTCCTTCCTAAGCAGTCATTTCCCATTTTCTATGTGTGCAGCTGATTGTTCCTTCCTCAGTGGAGTGCTTTGCATTTGTCCTTATTGAATTTCATCCTATTTACTTCAGACCTTTTCTCCAGTTTGTCCAGATCATTTTGAATTATAATCCTATCCATTTACCAATCTAGGAGGGGTTGCATCATCTGCAAATTTTGTAAGTGTACTCTATGCCATTATCTAAATCATTGATGAAGATACTGAACAGAACCAGACCCAGAACTGATCCCTGTGGGACCTCACTCATTATGCCCTTCCAGCATGACTCTGAACTGTGGATCTCTAAAGAGGAGTTAAGAATACTTTGCATGCCAAGATAAGTCGGAGCTCTAGAATGTTTACGTGGAGGCAAGCTTAATGAGGGAACCACAGGCCCTGAATGTAAGGTACCCCCATCCCTGAGAGGAGGCTGTGTCATCAGAAATTTGGCAAACAAAGCTGTTCAGAAGGGTACTTCATTGCATGCCTGAAGAGGATCTTTCCACAAGTTTAATGAGGAGATCCCTTCTTATGGGACTGTGACCATCATGTTCATGTGGTGAATGCTCGATAGATACACAGATTTCAGCTATCCTTTCATGCAGCATAGGTGAAGTCTGGCATATTGTGTGACATAAATGCATGAGGCTGTGTCCTAGAAGTCTAAAGTATGTTTTCGTTGGTATCTTTGGATGAGCTTTTAGTTGATTGATAGGACTTGGTTAGTTTGGAATCTCTCATGGAAAGTGAGTTCTCACTGACCTTCAGTCTAACAGTGCTCCTATGAACTCTACACTCGGAGTTGGAATCAATATGGATTTCTGGCTGTTGGTTTTGAGACCTAGTAAAGCAGAGATCTTTAGAATTAATTGACTAGAGTTGATCACCTGTTGCAGTCATCTTCCACAAGTCAGTCAGTTACTGAGGTAAGGACAGACCTGGATTCTCTAGATGAGCTGCCACTATTGCTCCATTCTTGAATACCCTTGATGCTGTAGAAGAACCAAAGGGGAGGACTCTGTATTGGTAGGAAGATGTTCCTACAGCAGGGCGCTGTTGGCAGGACAGTTGTTGGCATGACTGTTTTTTCCTGAAGGTTGGGACAGAGGCCCAAAGAGCCCAGTTGCCTGCGATTTCTTTGAGGAGTGGAAGACCTAATTTGTTCCATTGTTGAACACTTTGTTACCCTCAAATGGGAGGTCCTCAATGTTATCTATACCTCCCTGGAAATGGCCACGGATTGAAGCTATGATAACCCCTCATGGCTATTGCAATGGTCATTGCATGTGCCATGGTGTCAAACATCTAGCACAGCCTGTAATGATCCAGGGGCAGTCAGTTGTCCCTCCACCACGATAGGTTTCATGTGATCCTGGTATTCCTTACAGAGATTTTAAAATTAAGACAAGCTGTTTCATTTTATAGACAGTTATATTTTGAGTGAAGGGCCACATTGTTAACCTCATCTGAAGACTAGCTGACAAATACACCTGGTGACTGAACAGGGACAATTTGTTTGGGTTCTCTTCTCTAAGTATGGACTTATGAGGACTCTGCTGTTTTGATTTCTCCTGAACTGTTGCCACTATGAGAGAACTGGGGTTGGATGTGAATAGAAATACTCAGAACTTTTAGCAGGGCCCCGATACAGCCTGTCAGCAACTTTGATTTGGCTGGAATGGATACAGGTGTATGTCAGAAGTTCTTGCAGGCTCCAGCAGACCTTTATGACCCCGACTAGATTTGTTTCCCTATTGTAAAAGAATCTTAAATGCTCAATACCAGCACAAGCTCTTTGACTACTTCCAGGGGTATTATCCAAAGTTTCTGCCATGCACTTCATCAGGTCCTGGAATTAACATAAGAATGGCCATAATGGGTCAGGACCAAGGGTCCATCCAGCCCAGTATCCTGTCTGCCGACAGTAGCCAATGCCAGGTGCCCCAGAGGGAGTGAACCTAACAGGCAATGATCAAGTGATCTCTCTCCTGCCATCCATCTCCATCCTCTGACTAACAGAGGCTAGGGACACCATTCCTTATCCATCCTGGCTAATAGCCATTAATGGACTTAACCTCCATGAATTCATTGGCCTCAGCTGAGTTTAATGTAGGTGGACACTATCTCATCCGAGGAGGAGGAGATTACAGCAGAGCTCAGCTGCACTTCCTCTGGTAGCTGCTTATGTTCTTCAACTCTCCTCCTGCCTTAAGTAACTGGCTTGATTTGTCTTTTTTGGGAAGGTCAATTCTGCCCTACAGCGAAGAGGAAGAAGCAGGCTTCCTGCAGTACGGCTGCATACCAGTAAAACCAAACTAGTACAGATAGGAATGTTGAGGTGGAAGAAATTGAGGACAGTAGGGATATGATGATCCCTGTGAAGCCTAGACTTCTATTACCTCTCACAGACAGATTTCTACAATCCCTTCCTGACTCCGAGCTGGCTATCCAGAGAGGGAATGGTGGACAAGTGGGAGATGATTCTCTGCTATGCCCAGCAGAGGAGGAGGAGGAGGAGGAGGAAAAGGACTGTACCTCCATTAAGGGAGAGGCAGTTCTGTCAGGTGAACTCTGTCTCCACAGGTTGGTACTGGGAATATTTCTCTAGCCTAGCATACCAGTGACTCCAGGGCTGGGGGTTAGCTATCACCCTCCCTTAATTTTCTGGAGGAGATAACTCTGGCACTGTGCCCACAGCTAAAATCACTGGGCACTGTGTATGGTTTAGGTGCAGACAATAGTTGGTGCCAAGGTAGTGTGTACCAATGTGTATGTTACTAGGACTACTATCACAGAGGCACTTGGTTCTGAGGCTTGAGTACTAAGGCACTCAGTGCTGGGGTAAATGCTGAAGGGCTGCTACAGAGAGCAGCTCTGTCCACTGGGAGTCTGTACCAGGGAAATGGACTGGACCTTCTCAGGGTCCTTGGATGAATGAACCCAGGATGAGTCATGGCCCTGTTGACCCTTGTGTCTCAGTCTGCCAGGTGCCAGGGATGGCAACCTATGTCTGGGCTTATCTTTGGAACGGTGCTCCTTTCTGCCTATTGCACATCAATGCCAACGTAGTGGCAGATGAGTGGGGCCTCTGCGTAGATGTGGCCCAGGAGCTCAGGGTGGAATCACTGCTCACCAACACACTTACAGAGAGTCTAACTGGACAGTAGAGGCCTGGCTGCAGCTCTCCTCTCAGCATCTGAGATGGCTTGCATCAATTTGGTCTTGTAGAAACAGCTTGAAAGGGGCTTCCCTCACTCCGAATTCACTTGGAGAAAGAGCAAGCAGATGGAACATCACTCTGGGACATGTCCTTCTCCAAGACAAAGCAGGGGGCAGGAGCGCCCATCATCAATAAGCATTGCAGCGTCACATAAGGGACAGGCCTTAAATCCCAGTTAATTTGGCTTCTGCGATAATGCTAGTACTCCTCTATGGGGAGCCATTTAGGCTAACTGAATTATTGTTTTGACAACAGTAGTAAAAAAAAACAACTAAAACAATCACAATGTGCAAAGAAAGTGAACAACTGCAGGGCTTCCATCTTGCTGCCACAGAGAGAAACAGAGAGAGAAACTGTTGAGCCTGCTCTGCCACTGATAGGAGGTGTGCACAAACACCTAGGGCACAGGCTTGGCCCCAACAGAACCTGCTGCTAAAAGAATCCTCTCACTCACATGTGGTGCATGTGAAATAAGAGTGGAATCTGTGTGGACAATCACTCAAAGAACACCACTAAGTCTCAATCATTTGCTAAATTTCTTGAATATCCGATGGATCTTATCTCTTTAGCCATCATGCCACCCAGCACCTACTTAGCTATAACACATAACCAGTGCCAGAGAGTTGGACACAGCTGACCAGAGAAGCCAAATGCAAGTGACAAGAAAAGGAACATTAGGCATAAGAAATAAACAGTCTTGTTATTCACATTTCCTTTAACATAAGCCTATCTAGTGGCAGATTTAGAGGAGGCTGGGAGGTAAGCAGGAGCCTGAGATGAAAAATTCTTGGACTTAGAATAAAGAGGCATGTCTCTAAATTTCTGGAACAGTTCAATTTAAAATATGTACATAGATTTCTCTCCATAAAGACATTGCCATGTACACCTTTGAAACAAGTTATTCCGATTTTAAATGGATAGGAGTAATTTGCTTCTTCCTATTTTTTAAGAAAATCTGCAAATTTACAACATGCTAGCTCACAAAATGAGAGGTGTCCATTTTCAAAAAACTGACATTCCTCCCCAGGTTTAATAGCTCCTTGTTAGAAACAATCTCCTTTGTGTTAACGTTGCAAAAGGAACCTGAATACATGCTCTATAGCTGTGACTTTGTGCGATGACAGCTCTTAAGTATGTGGGCAGATCAAAGCCCTTTAAGAGTTTTCTCTCAGTGATAAAACTGAATCCTGGTTTCACACTGATTGATTGGTTTGGAGCAAGACATTCATAAGACATTCCCACTGTGAAGGAGAGGGAGAGAGCAGAAATGTCTATCACTGCAAACAAACAAGGAATATTTCAAAAACTTTTAGAAAAGTCCCTTTTATCCACAGCTGAGAAGATTCTTCAAAACAACAATTAACCAAATACAAAAAAATTCACATAAAAAACAGTTTTCCTCAAAGCATAACCACATATAATCCTATCATAGTGTTTTAAATCTTAACAGCTTCTGTCTGACACAAGTACATCAGACGTTCAAAGGGCCCAATCCTGCATTCCTAGTATACTCTCAACTCCCACTGAAGTCATCACGTGATTTGGATATTCAAATGAAAGCAGGATTGGGCCTAAAGATATGCACCTGTGTTTATTTATTAAATGCTAAGTGTCCTTATTGATGCCCATCTGACCCAGAGGTTAAAATAAAGAGAGTGATCCAGCACAAGTCTTAGAGTGACAGTCTCTAGACACCTGAAGAGAGAAACTATTAATTGCGTAGCTGTACCCACACACTCATAAATTAGGCTAATAGTAGTGAAATAATTTGGACACAGAAACAGATTCCTGCTCTCAGTTGGCAGAAATAAGTTGGTGCTGGCACCACTTGGGGAGCTGCTAATAGCTGTTTCAGACACCAGAAAGATGAACTGGTATGCAGAGTGGAATAGGAAGTCTACAGGGACTGAATGGGATACAATATACATTCCAGTAAAGGTTTCAGAACAAAACTACCAGTCTGCAGATATGTAAGAAAACATTTCTGAAGCCTTTATTTACAAAAGCTTTAAAAACAAATAATACCCTCTGTTATGCAAATCATTTGTTCTGTTTTAAAAAGGACCACCCAGTTATATTATTGTAACTTAATGAAAAAAGAATATGTTAAAGTACAAGGTAAACAGATCAATTTGGCAAACATTTGGAAATTTGCTAATATTGATTTCAGTGTAGATACACACTCACACTGAGGCGTGCATTCCATCATTTCAGGCTAGTATTTAGCTATTCAATCCCAAAAAGTCTTCCTGCACAATTGCTCTGCTATTCATGGTTAAAGTACAGTACAGTCCTTTAAAACAATATATATATATAATATATTGCTAAGATACACTCAAAAAATAAAACTAGCATTACACTCCTCAGGTAACTTTATTAGCTATAAGTAATTTATATTTTGTTGTTTTACAACAAATATATCTGTACCATCTGTCTTTGTAGCAACTACAAAAGCACAATTTACCTTCCTTCTAATTTAATCATTCAATTCAATATAAGTTTACTTCAGGTCTTTGGGTTTTATCCTAACTAAACTCACTTGCAAAAATCATCAAATCAAGTACATAATAAATATGACTTTAAAAAATAAAAATATTTAGGTAATACATTACTGGAATAAAAGCTAGGAACTGAATCCAGGGAAGTGTGCCATAATAGAACCACTGCAGTTCCAATATCCTCAGATTTTCAGCTCAATGGCAAAATACAAAAGTAAGTCTCTCACAATTTTTCCTGAAGGGTGTAAAGCTGGTTTTCAAACATTTTCTTCCATCACAGAGTGGCTTTTAAAGCAGCAGGCAATTAGAAGCTGATGTGCACAGGATATGCTGGAAGACTGAACACTAGTAAGATAATAGCAGCTACTAAGATTTCAGTTGTTTGTTTTGCTTGAACAAACCAACCTTGTTATGCAGTGAATGTGTTATATTCTGCAGCCTCAAAAACCAAGGAATACAGTGTGAAGTTGCTAAAGTTGGCAGACTATTTTTCTAGCTCAGGGCAAAACCCTCCAAAACTTCAGATAAAACAGAGGATCTGAGACAGAGTCACTCTCTAAAGTGCAAATTTGATGGTCCGCAATCTTGAATAGCTAAAACACCTGCATACTGGAAGGGACAGACATGAAACAAGGAAGTTAGTTACAAATCAGTGCTAGTTAATTTGGGGGAAGGGGGAAAAAAACAAAACTAAGACCAACTAGGTAAGTTTACCAGAATATTCATTATGATTTAGCTTTCCCCTTCTCTCTGCCACACTGATCCTACACATGCTTCTTTACAGATGGGGTAGGTATAAAGGCCAAATTTAACTCAGAAAATTCAACATATCAAGATCAGATCTGTGATGGGAACAGTCAGATTTAGTACATAGAAAGGCAGAAAATAAAGTATTCTGAGAAGTGGGGTGGGGAGGGGGAAGAGCCTAATTGTCAAGGGATTCAACCAGAGATAAAACCTATATACAAGCATACAGAGCTCAGAAAAGATGACCTCCCATTTCATGTCATGACTGTTTGTGGCTTCTTCTTCATATGCATTTCCTGTGCCATTTTGTACATAGGAAGAACCAGAACCAAGGCCATACAAGTGACCACAATATTTGGCATCATCAATGTGATCTTCAAAGAACATCTAAAAGAAGTTAAAAAAGACAAATCAATACTGAAGAATAAGAGTCTATTGAGGTCAAATACTGTCAGGCTTTTACAAAACTCTGAATTTCCATACTCCACATGCAAGTAAAACTAAATCAAAATAACGAAGTGACTCTTGGCACTGAAGTGTTCTTGGCCATGAGAGAAAGAATATTAGCCCTTCAATCATCTTCCCTTATTTGATTAGTAGTAAATGGTGACAACTCCAGAAGTCTCAGGAGTCTATTTTAACTCAAGAATTAGAGCCTTGTGTCTTACAAAGAGATATGTTCTGTTGCATTTGTAAGTGAATTCTATGGGCCTTCTCCTTCACCCTTCCTAATTAAGCACTACACACTACTTTGGTTTTCAAAATATACTGACTGTTTAAACAGGGTGCAAATCTAACTTAAACAGTTTTTCCTAAAGATTTATCCACCATTATCTACTTTAAAGCCCCGTCTACATTCAGGGCCATTGATTTTCTATTGCTTGAACTAGAGTTTGGCTGCAGAATCCATGATGAAGTTTGGGAATGCAGGAAGATGCAAATACATGTATTTCACCTTTAAACAACCCTCTCCCTGTAATGAGAAACTGGCAACGCTAAATGAAAACTGACTAAATAATGCATGGATGCAGCACTTTACAAAATTATAGGAGAGCCAAAAGAGAAGTAGAAAAGAAAGGGCATAGAGTAAATATGACGAGAGCACACACGCAACAATTTAAGGGAGACAGGATGAGTGCAGGCAGGAGAGTCAAGACATTTATTTAAAAGCCATCCACTCTCTCTTCCCCCCAAAAACTTGGATTTGCCTAGAACAGCATTTCCTGCATGCAGGATAGTGAATTCAGGAATTGCCTAAGGGCACTTTTACTTTTTTGGGTTTGTTTTTTTATTTAAAGTCTTAATAGCCCACCACTAGCTTTTCTTTAAAAAAGCATCAAGAAGCTAAGCATCTTTTAGAGTAGGGGAGAAAAGGAGATCAATGACCTCTTTTGTGGTATTTAAAAGCCAGACCAGAAAGTTGTGCTCCCCCTACTGGTTCTACATCAACCATCAATATACAACCCTTTCCAGAGCTACAATAATACTGGTGAAAGATTACATGTGTTTTAGGACAAAAATATAAGTTAGTAAAGAAAAAAGCCTTGTTGATAGGATTCATTCAAAATACAAACAACTCACCATTTCCTAAATAAATAGTGCAAGAGTTAATAGAGGAGAAACATTTTCAAAGCTTCTATGAAGGGCTGAACAATACAATTAAAAATCTTTGCTTGTTTTATAAAACAGTGAGATCACGCCTCATGTTAATTAGAAAACTACTTTTTGCATATTAAAGGAGAACCACAAATTCGTAGCATGAGGCCAGGATACACTGGTAAAAAAGAATTTTCTTGTGCCAATATTTTAACACATGCCTCATGTGAAAAATAAATGCATTATATTAGCAGCAACCAATTTCTCCCCCACCCCCAGTCACAGAGCAGTCGTAGATATGTGCAAGAGATTTACAGGGTTCATCTTCAGTAAACTGGTACATGGAGTTAATGGATTGCCAGTAACTCGAGGTATGCCACTCATTAGTAAAAGCTAATGTGAACCACTCCTCACATCTTAACACGGCTAGAAATATTTGTGCCTTTACCCTAAGTTGATCACTAGCTGCCACATGAAGGAACGCAGCCAAGAAGCTTGGCACGTGACTACTGCTGGAGCCATCGAACATGCAGCTGTATTGGTGACATCGAGAGACGCCTGGAGAGACAGCCTGGCAATTGTCTGGCCTTTTCTTATGAAGACTTAAAGTTGTTCCCTCTAATCCTATAGCAGGTGTTCAATAAAAGATAAAGCTTTGAATAGTTTGTAATCATATATTTTGCCATCAGGGCTTGGTAATTGGCTACTCTGAACTGCAAAGAGGCCAAGGAGTAGCTCTTGCAGCCCAGAAGGTCCAGTCAGTTCAGCTCATTGTCAGATGGCATTAAGAGGGACTGATTTTGATTCATTAACGGCCTTGATAAGCAGACAGTCAGGTGTAGGGTGGGAGAAAAAAAAATATACTTCAAGTCTGTGGGTGGGATATAGTATTTTTTTGTCAGCCAGTTTACACACAGGCAGTGTAGTAGCTGGAGTTTGCCGCAACATACGGGCAGAGCATCACTGAAGGGCAAGGCAATTTTTCCTGAGGAGATGTATAAAGGATGCCCAACAGAGAGCATTAGGGTTCCTGTGTCTTCTCCAATTTATAAGGTCTCTGCTATTTGTTTCCCAAGATCTTGAAAGCCCTTGAATTCATCAGCGTGGGAGGTATGACCACCCCATCTAGTGAGGAGGAGGATTTGTGGAAAGGTGGCATTTCTTCTTCCTCAGCTGGCTCTTGCTCCTTTGTAACATCCTCTATGGAGCAGGAGCCAAGGGAAGAGGCTGTTGTTCCTGGCATGCCCTTTTACAAGATGGGACCCTGAAGAACTGTTCACCATAAGGGGCCCATAGGTTCCAGTAAGCCACTGTGGTGGGGCATGCAGGAAGGGAGCAGAGCCCCAACATTATCCTTGCCAGATGCATCAACTGCTAGGAATTTCCTCCTCAGGGTGTACCTCAAAGGACGAAGCTGGAACGGGAAGGCGGAGGAAAAATGTATAGACACCTCAGAATCCAATAAGGTGTCATCCCTCAGAGAAGCAAGTGGTGCCGATACCGGTGGTTGAGTCAGTACTGGGGCCAGAGAGGGTCCTGTAACCACATTGGTACCAGAGGCTGATACTTGCTTGGCTGTCGAGATGTACTGAAGGATGTATCTGTACTGGCTTTGTATCCTCAATGAGTTTGTGTGGGGCTGGTGACCATGTCAGTACTGAAGAACGAGTCACTGTTGAAGATGATATGGGTAAGTAGGCTCCGGAGGTGAGTTGGTACCAGATGAGAGCCTGTCTTTGTATCTCACAGCAATGGTTATTCAGGCTCTTCCAGGAGCTGAAGCTCCTCATGGAACAGGAGCCTGGATAGTACCAAGCGTTCTGGATAGGAGTCAGTATGTCTGGAAGTACTGGAGACATTATGGAAGTGTGATAATGAACCCTTATCTACTGGCTACAGAAGATGACACCAATGATGATTTCAGTTTGGCTCTGGAGTCCTTGTGTTCCAAAAAGACTCTGTGCCCAGTGCCAATGCCAGTGTTGCTCTAGGTTGTTTACCTGACAGCTTCTCAGTACATGGCATGGTCTTCTTAATCAGACCTGTGGTCTCAGTACCAGAGAGGATAGGCACCTCAGCAGTACCCAAATAGGGGCACAAGGTCTCCTAAGACTGAGGGAGTGACTCTCCGCTTATCTTATCCCATTCTGGAGAATGGGATATTTTCTTCTTTGAGTGTCTAGATAGTTCTCTAAGGCCCCAGGATTTTTGCTTATTACTGCAGCACAGATGGTCCCTTGGGCTCTCTGAGCAACCAGATCCAAGAAGAGTGGTGCGACTTGGATCCTGTGGGTCTCAGTGAGCTCTCCATCAACAGGAGTTTTAGGCTCAATTTCTTAGATCTGCTTTTAAATCCAGAGCAGCTCTTTCATTTGGCAGGGACATAAATCTCTCCCAGGCAGTGGAGGCAGCCTGAATGTCTGTCGTTGAGGGGGAAAATAGCTACACTAGGGCCACGTCCAGACTAGGGTATTAAAATCGATTTTAGATACGCAACTTCAGCTACGTGAATAACGTAGCTGAAGTTGAATTTCTAAAATCGAGGTACTCACCCGTCCAGACGGCGCGGCATCGATGTCCGCGGCTCTCCATGTCGATTCCGGAACTCCGCTCGGGTTGATGGAGTTCCGGAATCGATGTAAGCGCGCTCGGGGATCGATACATCGCATCCAGACTAGACGTGATATATCGATCCCCGAGCAATCGATTTTAACCCGCCGATGCCGCGGGTTAGTCTGGACATGGTGTAAGTCTGGCAGGGTTTGAAGCCTAGAGTCTCAGGCATAACCCCATACTCAAGACTATGGGTTAAGGTCATGGAAAAACAACGGCCAGATTGGGCAAACAAAAAAAGTGGGGGAGAGGAAGAGCAAAAACTTCTAAATAAAAGACAATACCAAAAAAGAGCGAGAAAGATTAAGTGAGAGAGTTAGTAAGCTGTATGGCTATCTAACAGACATGACGCTCTGTCTCAAGGCAAAGGCAGTTGAGAAGGACCTGGAGGGTGACAGGTCTGGTCCTCCCATATACCCTCATACCAGACACAAGGATATCTAGGATGCAGGCATGGATGTGCAGAAAATGCTGATGAAAATCTCTGATCAGGAGTGCATAGGTGACTGTACATCCTGACGTGAAGCACCCATAGGGACACTATGCAAAGAAGAATGTATGAAGTTGTGACAGATGGAGGAAGTAGCGGTGAACTGAAGTGCCAGCAGAGTGGCCTGAGCCATGTACTTCAATCACTCAGAAGACCCAGGGAGTGGACAATAGGTTCAGGTAGCTGGGGCTCCCTGCCGTGGAAGATGAAGGCCCACAGACCACAGGAAGGAACAGCACCAGCAAGGAGAGGAAAGGGGGGAGAGAGAGAGAGAGAGAAAAAAAAAAGAAATAAAAACCACACGGTGTAGAGACATCCTCTCACTAAGCTCACACACAAACCAAAACAAGGAAAGGAAAGGATTTGTTGGTTTGTAGACTGTACTTTGCATGGGAATGCCTGTCTTAGATTCTGCCCTTTGTCACAGAAGTGATGCCCTCTCATGCATTTCTCTTACTTCTGAAAATCTCTTGTACTGCCGCAGGTTTAGGTGGGTCAATGGTTCTAGAACATCTCAAAAATGTAAATAGCACAATATTGACTACTAAGGCAGATTACTTTCATCCATAAACTACAAAAGAAAGCAATATGGACACATACTTCTCTCATTTTGAAAAAGGCCATTCCCGTGAGTAAAGAATCAGATCCTGCTTGATGTTGTGGTCCTATCCTTTCCAGCTCCAACTGCTCTGCGACTTCTTGCAATCCACCCTGAAAAAGGAAGGAGCATTACACAGTCAAAGCAGAATTAATAATTACAAAGTCAGATCATTCAACAGTAGCACTAGAATTCTGCATAACAAAGTCTATTCAACCACCATTCGTATATATTTAGCTTAGCACTATAGCGGTCACAATAGAAATATGCAACCAGCACACACTTGGAAAAGCCAAGCTTTTCATTCAGGCTTTAAGTATTATTTAAGCAATTAAGCACTTTCAAGTATTAATGACTGTCTTAGACCTAATAGGCCTAGGCACACTAGCCAATTAAAGTTGAAGGAATTACTACTGAACCAGGCAATTCCTTCAAGTATTACATTGACCAAGCTGAAAGGATTGCTGCTGCTGCTGAATGACAGTTTCAGAAACCAAGTCGTTTCTTTAACTTCCTACTTTTCTATTAGGGTTAGAATTTAAACGCGAACAATGGTACTTCAAACATAAACCAATTTAAGATCCAAATCCTACAAACATGTGCACTCCAACTTCTCTTGAAAGTAATAGCTTTCATTTAAAAAACACAGTTTTTTCCTTCACTTACCTGCCAACACCTAAGCTCAGGGTTCTGCGCTTCCCCCACAAAACTTCAAAGCATCTAAAGCAGCAGAGGCAATCCAGGATAATGGTCTACCTTAGGAATTAGTGGAGAACCCTGAACCCAGGTGAAGTTGTAAAATTCAAGAGGGGAAAAAAGAACAAAGTGAAAAAGCTAACATTCAACCCATCATTAACAACATTTTAATTGGTTTTATTAACTGCCATAAGAGAGTAAATGAAACATCTGTGTTAAAAGTAACATGAATTGCAGTGTAACCAGGTTCAAGAAGCTATTAGCTACCATAAGCACACAATTAGCTTTCTTTTAACAGGCACTGTGCTGACAGTGTATTTTTTACATTTTAAGGCACATCTGTGCTTAAAGCTCCTGAGATAGAGAGAGGTGTGTGTGTGTGTGTGTGTGTGTGTGTGTGTGTGTGTGTGTGTGTGTGTGTGTGTGTGTGTGTGTGTGTGTGTGTGTGTGTGTGTGGTGTGTGTGTGTGTGTAACAGCCCATGTACAAAAAGGACAGCTTTTAAACACTGAGTGTAGCAAATAAACACAGGGCTCAAAACTGGGAACTGCTCTACAGAGAGAGTCTAACTGTAGGGCATGGATCATTGGTGGTCTACACAGCTTATCTTACAACAGTATAGTATCCTTCAGTCTTCAATAATTTTTTTATCCTGTTAATTGCAGCTCACTGGGAACCTGCGAGTTCCAGAAGATTTTTGACCAACTAAGCACACCCCTCTCCTCCCTCACAGTGCCTTCGTGGGTGTATTTTGGTGTAAATTCAACTGAATCAAATTTGCAGAAGATCTCAAAATAGACAAGGTAGTGCATACACACAGAACCAAAGCAAAGCACTAGGAGAAATCAGAGTCTTTAGGGGTTGCGGGCAATGGGGGAATGTTTGGAACTAATAAATATAAGTCTTACATCCAGGGAGAGGAAACAAATATACATTTACAATAGAGGAGGGGAACTAACAGAGCAGCTGTATTCATTTAATCCAAGCAAGTTTATTTTCATCTTCACTTCTTTACCCTGCCCTAGCACTACTTTTTCATATAACTTCATAACACTACAGTTGCACAACAGGTGTGAGATTGGGAGGAGAGCTGCCAATGACATGAGTCCTATCTTGAGAAATGTTCCACAGAATGAAAATGCCTGAAAGACTCTTTCATGGTCAAATTTAAAAAACAAAAAAGCCGCACAACTGAACAAATCAGACTATCCCTACTCCCATTTGTCCATAGGATAAGCAGCATCTCCTACAATTATCCCCAAAACATGTATTGATGAATTCAGATAATTCATTTTATTATCAAGAAAGCAATAATGGTGCTACAAGCAGAAGTAGCCTCTCCGCAGATCAATTCAGCTTTAGACAGGTTAGTCTACATTTCACTAAACTGATCCCTGGGGAACAATATAGTTACAGTACGTGCAATTACATTGGGGATGTACCAGTCCATACAGGGTTTTATAACTGCGAGAAAATCAGTTACCTTACAATAATTTTTGAAACACTATACTGCATAGCGAAACTGTTGCCAGGCAGACTGCTTTGGATCACTACTCTGCCAGCAGTAGGTTGAAACTAGGTAGAGCATCAAAATGCTTTTAGCATGCACTACATTTTTTACATATCAAAAAAAGGGAAACCAAAACACAGAAGTAGTCAACGGCAGGAATGAAGCTAGCACAAAGCAAGTTCTTTTTAATATTAAAAAGGGAACCTACAGTATTTGAATTCCATTGCCCACATACCATTTTGGGAGATGGAGAAGAGAGAGAGAAGAGGCTGAGGTGAAATACTGCAAGTTAAAGATTAAACTTCAACCAAGTCAAATTTGGCCCAAAATGCAGATTGTTCAAAAGAGCTATGAATCTTAAGGCCAACAAGGATGTTTGCATGAGTGGGTTTGTTTTTTTTTATTAATGCAAATGGAAACTTTATTAATAAAACCATTCCCAAGTAGCATCTGCAAGCCAAACACTACAGAATTGTGCTAGGGCACAAGAACCTGACATTGAAACTAACTATTTTATTTCAAATCATCCAACATGTGAAAAATGAGCAAACAGTGGAAGGTAGTGAAAACTACATTTTAAAAATTATTTCCATTTTAATTATGCAAGGTGTTAATGTGACCGATAAGAAAATGTGTGAGGTAATTTAAATATTTTATAGTGTAACAATGTCAGTTTGACTTTTACTATTTTTGTTGGTTTGTGCTATAGTCTGAATTTTGCATACATTTCAACTCGCACTATGACCTAACTTCTCCTTTTAAATAAGCACCACAGGGACAAGGGTAGGAAGGAAGAAGGGGCGCACACCTGAGCTGCTGAATAGACATTTGCAGCATTCCCCATAGCATTAATGTGGACTACTATTAGAAATATGCTTAATTAAAAACTGGGCCCTCTTAAAACCCACACTCATCCCTTTTAAGCCACATGCCCTCCTGATTAGCAGCAGCTGAAGATGACTTCTCTCATCACTGAGTACTGCTAGCTGTGAGACAGCATACCTATCAATTCTAACTTAGCTTGAATGACCTGTGTCTTAAATCTACCCATTGCAAAGAAAAAGGAAAAATGTTGAAATATAACATTCCAGCTCCTGCAGTCTGTGTAAAGCTGATCTAGAAAAAAATTCAGGACAGGGTGAAAGCATCCCCTTCAGTGTGGATACTAGCCAAATTTTCCAAAAAGGGTGCCTGAAAGTTTGTCACACAAAATAGTTTACAACTGTTGGAAATACAAGGGAAACACTGGATCTCTCTGGAGACTATTTATGGGATACAGAGCCTCTCTTCTCTAAGTCACTTTAAAAAAAACAAACAAAAACCCTCCAGATTAAGGCAATGCTGATCAAAAGGTTTTAATATAACCTTGAGAACCAAAATGCTTTATAAACTATAGGTCAAATCATGCCCTCCCTCCCTTAGATATGAATAACCACAAGAAGGAAAAGAAAAAAATATTTCTAAATATTTCAGATGCATCATTCCTTTGAGACAGACAAGTCAGCAGGTTGGCTCTGTAACCACATCACCACAGATGATGGCCCAAGATCAATGGGGAACCCAAGCCCAACTCCACAAATCTCAGGACACTGGTACAGTGTTAACTACTCTGTGCAGCTTCCCAAGTCCCACCCACCACTAAATTTAGTCAGGATCTACCTGTCTAGCTAAGGTATTTATTGGTCCTCCATTACTGCAGAATCTGAACCTCTCACAATCATTAAATGTATTTATCCTAAACATCTCATCAGGCAGGGACATATTACTATTCCCCCTTCACAGATGGGAAAATGCAGCTCAGAGGGACTAAATATCTTACCTTCAGACACACAGGCAGTTTATGGAAGAGTAGAGAACTGAATTTGGGTCTCTCAAGTACCTGGCTATTGTTCCAACCACTGGACCATTCTTCATCTTTAGGGAAGAAACTGTATTGCTATTGGTCACCAGGTTACAGCTGCACCATGGTCCCCACCAAACAGAAGATGCAAAGTAGGAGTAGTGCTGTATATGAGCAACAGCAACTAACTATACTCTTTCTATAGTATTTCTGCTGGAATCAGGAAGTAATTCTACAGAATGGCTGCAACCCCAGCCACACAATTCTATAGAGAGGGTTTCAGCCCCCAGGGCTGACATCAGCACCAAAATGTGTCTAAGGAAAATCAAGTGTCTCTATAAAATGAAGTGACCAACAAGAGTAGCTTGCACCAATCAATAAAGGAAATCAGTACAGCAATTCAATTCACTGCAATTTAATAGATATTTAAACACACAAAAAAAGCAAAGAAATTCATTGAGGCAACAGTACATGCAAGTAATTAATGATTTGACTTCCAAAGACACACCAGCTGTTCTGAGTTTGGGACAGGTCTACACAATTGACAGCATTTCACTGCTGTTGACAGCAACGAGACTGTTTCAGCAAAGGTGTCTGAAGGACCAGGGTAGTCCTCATCTCCCCCCTTCTTTTCATAATTAGTCTGCAGTTTAGTTGCCATTACCACAAAGCTCTAATGACAGAAGCTGTTACATTTGTTAATTTCCCCCACAAGTCCATAAAGACAGATTACACATTTAGTACTTGGGGCAAAACAACTGTATATAAGCAGCAAAGGTTTTGTTTCAGTCCATGAGGGTGCACAATTTTGTTGACTTCTGCAGTTTTTCCAACTACTTAATTATTTATCATGGTCCCAATGGAAACCCAGTGTCAATTAGATGCTCCCCAATATACATTCTTTACTCAGGTGCTGAGGGTTGCTGCTGGGATGCAAAACTCCTGACCAGATACTGGGCTAGTATGCTTTTCCTGATAGTCGGAAAAGACCAACCCACCCACTTCTCACCACTTCCAGTGCAGACTGATTAGCATACGAGATGGTGGAAATTATGTTCTTCATAGTCAGCAGTAAGATCCTCATTAAAAAGTACATGTCCTTTACCTGCATAGCCTCACAAAATTCAAGCTCATCAGCATCGTCTAAATCACTTGCTCAGCATTTTGAGCTAAAGAGTGGCATACCATCCCTGTACTCAGGAGGTGGCTTCACTACAGTCAGTCCATGTCCAGTTTCCACGTGCTCTCATTTAGAAAACTCAGTGTTCTGTGTCGCCTTCCATCAAACCAGTGAGCCACCTATTGCCTCGGATGAGCAGTGCCCCTTTCATTTCAAAACCAGTCCAGATACGTGGCCTTCTTTGGCAACTGTGGCTGTAAATCCCAGCAGCATCTCTTTTTGATGTCCTTCCCTTCATACATTTGTTTCCAGTTCACATTCATTCTCCAGGTCAATCAAATCTTCTCCAAATTTTATGCCTAATAGAACAAGCCAATTAATAGCCCAACTGGCTTGAGTTGAGAGGTTAGTTTCTAACCCTATTTTCCTAGAAGTCATGAGTTGGCTCTGAGCATATCTATCATTACTCATCTTTGCCTACAGGGCAAAATTCAGGTCTAGCCATTCCATCCCTTCACACCAAAGTCACTTTTCACTACACTTTATCACAACTGCAGCCCCTCAGTGGATTGAACGCTGAGGAATGATGCAAGAGTGTGTCATTAATACCCCGCTCACATAGGCCACACCCATCATTCTAATAACCTGAGAAGTTAACAGCAAGATGCAACTTCCTCCGAACATGGGTCTATCATTTGGCAGCACAGATCTATGAAGCTGCCAATAAATGGGATTGGTTTTCAATTTTAAATGGCTAAGAGCCACAAGAACAAAAATGTGTGCTCCTCTCTGCCTCTTACATTTCATCAGTAACTTTTTATATATCAAATACATAAAATTGATTAGACTAATGGTTAATAAATAATACCATCAAGGTAGAGCTCACTGCCAGACAGGACAGTGAACAGATGCCATATATGTTCTTTCAGTAGGAAAGAATGCCATCTTAGAAAATTCTGTTCTGAACCAGATATCAAATCATTTACCTTGAGATTTTTGCAGCTCTTCATGAGATACTTCACATCATAAATGACGGGGAAAAACAACCGGAGTATCTCAAAGAAGTCCAGCTCCTCTTCAGGTAAATTAGAGTTAGTCAGGATTTTGATTAGATAGCCAAAGTCATAACCACTGCAAATTAATCACATATACAAAACAAAGTCAGGCAGATAATCAAAAAAATCCTTCTCACCTCTAATGACAAGTCTCCAATTAGTTAAATTTAAAATTAAAAACAAAAGATAGGGAGGTGTTTTATACATGAATTTAACCAAAAGTTTTGAGGATCATGTGACTCTTCAAATATTAAGAACAGAGAAACACAGGTGTTCTCACTGCAGTTTGCAGAGGACAAGTTTCCACCATCATAAAAACTATCCAAACCGGAATCCATGTTGGCAGTCTCTGCAAGGAGCCCAAATAATTGAATGAACATAAGTCTTTCCTGCAGAAACACTGTCAGTGCAGCATTATGAAGGAGACACTACTTTGCCACCACTGGACCTATTCTCAGAATGTATAATGGACAGATATCAAGCTGGCTCCTCTCATATGCATTGAAAGTTTCTGATGATGAGACAGTAGAGGATCAAATAAGTGATTTCTACTGCTTCCAGAACCTGAAGTGTGCAAGTACACCCTCTCTAGGTAAGGCTGCACATAGTTCCCCTTCCTCTGGGGTTCTGCAACAACAGGAGTTTAGTTTCTGCCTCTACATCTTGTGATTGGAAACCCTTGATACCGTTGTTAGATAGTTCATTTACCCTTTAGCTGCAAATTCAACATGTTGAGAGAATACTGTTATACACTTATTTTAGAGATAGCTGACAGGGGAATTTTCTAACTAAATAATACATATATTGATTGGGCTCAAGAGCTACTGCATGTGGAGAGTTAGACTGTAAGCTCTTCGGGGAAGGGAGTACCTCTTGTATGTTTGGAGCCCTTCTGTGCTGTGCTATCTTGACTGGAGCTTTTGGTGACTAACTCAAAAAACCCCAACACAAAAAACAAACAAGATGCAAATTTGCTGAGGCAGGACTGTTTGTTCGGCTGATATTACTGAACAAGGCTCTAATCCTGCATTGTGTTCCTGGACACTGGATGCCCATACCTGGATGGAGCCTGGATTTCAGATGCAGGACTGGGGTTTTAATTTGCATTATTCATTTCTATCTTGAATGCTACTTTCCCCTGGTTCAAGTGAAGTTATGCTCTTTTATAGGATTTTGTATCACCCTATTTGTATATTATTGATCATCTTTATGATCTTGCTGTTATACTGCCTAAAGGGAGAAAAAGACCAGAAAATCCTTAACAGGAACACCAGGGAAGAACAAGTCATTTCTTAAAAGTCCACTAATGGAGGACAAGAGAAGGTACAGCTGCCTATAGTTCTCCCAAGGGGGTTTCCCATATTCTACCATAGATTTCTAGTTGTTTGAAGGAGTCAGACACAGCATCTGAGGTTCCCACTGCCTCAGTTGTCCTTTTGAGGCTGCAATCCAAAATTTACAGCAGAAGATTGACTCCTTTGCTCCCTGACTTGTAAAGGCAGGAGTTTTAACTGAGACCAATAGCATAAAAATACAGAACAGTCAGCTTGATTGTTTAACAGCTAGACTTGAGATCATAAAAGCAGCTTCTTTTGCTCACACTAGCAAAATAAAGTATTTAAAAAGAAAATCTCAAAAACCTGGGAAATGACATCAAGAACTGAAGCCTGAGAATGTTCAGGGATTAAAGAAAATTGGGCCCCTGTAGAGACTGTAGGTAGCAATCAGGAATTCACTGAAATAATGCTACAGATAAGTCTGATCCCCTGCACCAGAACTGTGCTTCCACTACAGATGGACAGTTATTATACAGTTTAGTATCTGATCTTTTGTTTTTCCACAGGCACCCACCCACGCTCTTCTTTTCTTCCCCCCTCCACACACCCATTATAAGAAAAGTAAAGCAAAGAAGTACTGATTTTGTGCTGAGCGGGACTAGAGTATCAGGCTTCCAACAATGGGCCAGAAGGGACCATTATGAATTGATCATCTAGTCTGACCTCTTGTATAACATAGGCCACAGAACTTCCCCAAAATAAATGATGGAAGTTTGTGGTAGCAGACAAATGGTTTCTTTTAGGTATTCCTGTGGTTTTAGTGATGCAGTTTGTTCCAGGGACATCATGGAGAACGGGGTGGCGGCAAATCACACCAGGAGTGTTAACAGTGGAATGCTCAATACTGTGGATTACCCCCTCCCAGTACGTGGACATTTAAATCAGACATCTGCTTCTTGACAAGAAACACAGGCTAGTTTTGGTCAGTTCACCACCTGTGAATCTCTCTCAGACATTCAATAAATCTGAAGTATTTATACACATTCCCAAATATGGCCATGACAACCATCACAGACTGCATTTCACAAGCCACAGTACAAGGTTCAAGCCATCATATACAATGCCTTTATACTACACTTGTGGTGGTTACTAAGCTCCACCACTTATAGAACATAACAATTACCATTCCAGATCAAGCCTATGGTTAGCTTAGCTTGGCAATCCATATCAGACGGTAGCCTGTGCTGGACACAGTAGAGAAAAGCACACACAAAAAAAACCCTAATGAGGAATTATGTAATTACTTGCCCATTAGGGAAGTTTCTTTCAAATACCCGGCAATTGGTGGTTTACCTCCTGAAACAAGGGCTTTCATTCCTTCTATTTTTATCCCAGCTAACAAAATTATTCAAAGTTACGATGTCTACATCTAGCCACAATCCCTGAAGTTATATGGCAACATATGCACACAACCATATATTTTAAAGGAGCATAGCTAGCTATAGGCAATTGACTGAGAACCAAAAGTTTCTGAAAAGATCAGAAAAGCCCATACTTTTCTTTCCTTTGCCATTACTCAGGGGAAAAAAAGTTTAAATAACCAATTAACTGTGCATTAGGTGTTTTTCTCAAGCTACCAATAGACAGTTTGAGAAATATCAAAAGCGAGAGAGGCTGGAAAAGCTTTATCCCATTTTAAGATTGGAAAGTTCTATTTCTGGACTAGAAAGTAGCTGCCTACTTGACAGTTTAATTGATCTTAGCAAAATTCAGTGGCCACAAGGAATTGCAAGGTTTGGGGAACTCACTTGTTTACACAAGACTTGCTGGAGAGAATTTAACAGAACAACCTTTTCTCCCTTACTCTGTACAACAAGAATGTACTGAAGTTAAGATTTAAGAGTAGCTGCACATCAACCTATACAACTGTTGAAGGAGTCAACATGCAAACGCCCGGGCAACATAACTATCCTAAAAATTAGCATTCAAGCTGTTCTATGGTTTGACTAGAACTGCTGTGTTGTAATTATCATGCTGAGCGCTTCCAGTGCCTACTGATTACAACAGGGGTTTGGGTTTCAGGATTTTATTTAGGCCTCTTTATTTATCAGAAGAGGCACTCCACTACCCATCTTTGACGTTGCTGTTCCTTTTCTGGTTTAGCAAGGTTATTGGCTCTCTGTGGGGAAGCTGCAGTATACAAACTGATAGCCCTGGAAAAGCATCCCATATTGGTGGCTGTAGGAGCCTCTGGCTGCACAATAACTTAGTGCTATGTCAGGATGCCACTGAAGCTGTTAGTAATCCAGAGACAGCTTCCTGAATAGTTTTCC
Source organism: Gopherus evgoodei (assembly GCF_007399415.2). Classification (NCBI taxonomy): domain Eukaryota; kingdom Metazoa; phylum Chordata; order Testudines; family Testudinidae; genus Gopherus; species Gopherus evgoodei. The sequence continues at coordinate 57,785,260 of NC_044326.1, forward strand.
TTCAAGCTTATTAAAAATGAGCCTTGAAATAAGGTTGTGTAAAAGTTCCAAAAAGTACTGACTATACAAGGGTAACAGTAAAATTAATTATGCATGAAATGATGTCAAATGTGCACGCACAGAAATTTTTGCTATGTTAGGGGTTACTTGGAACTATATTAAGTAAAGAAATACTTTTGAAGTCAGCAGTGTCCCTTAAAAATGACTAATTTGTTTTGGAGGACCAAATACATTTAACGCACATCACCACTGCAACACCCAAGAATGCCTATGGTTAACAGAAAACACTGGTTGTCCACTGTGACAGAGAAGCCAGGTCCCAGCTTTGCTCCATGGAACTCTCAGAGGTATCTTTGAAAAATCAATTTGCAAATAGCGAATATCAAGGAAACAAGATGCAAAGTTAAGATATTGACTCTCAGAGCATCATCTTGAGAGGTACTAAGCATCCACAACTCCTAATGAAGTCAATGAGAATTCATAGAATATTAGGGTTGGAAGGGACCTCAGGAGGTCATCTAGTCCAACCCCCTGCTCAGAGCAGAACCAATCCCCAGACAGATTTTTACCCCAGCTTCCTAAATGGCCCCCTCAAGGACTGAGCTCACAACTGTGGGTTTAGCAGGTCTATGCTCAAACCACTGAGCTCTCTCTCGCCCCCCCCCCCACGCCCCCAACTGTAGGTGCTCAACATCTCAAGACACTAAAAATAGTCCCAGTAAACTTGGAGTGAAGACACACACCATGTCTTTGGATCTCCCCTTAAAGAGAATACTTCCCTCTGCTGAAAGATAGGAACCATGGCTCAGGGGGGGAAATCAAGTGAATACCTATTACAAGTTCTGGTATCCAGAAACTACATATTTTGGAATAAAAGACTGGTGGGTGACTGTGTGCAGCAACTTTTATTGTTTGAACATATCTTCTCTGTAATGCTTTCACCTTAAGAATAAATGTGCTTGCTTAGTAGGCTTGCTTATGTGGTAACTCATAACTGCTGGCAATATGTTGTTCATACCTTTCAAAAAGTAAGCAAAGAGCAGGCACTGGCATAGTTAGACAGTTTGGCTTGCTGGAAATAACATAGTGTAGGGTAGGGAAATGTGCAGCCTGAAAAAGATCAGGGAGGATGACAAACACGGGACTCGGCTCAAGGGATGCAATGTCTGGGAGCCAGAGCCTAAAAAAGAGTGCCATTGCTGGACCACAAAGGGGAAATACAAGTGCAGTTGCTCTGAACTGTGACAGTGGGCAGCACCTCATAAGATCAGGTTTGAGTATACTTGCTTACACTTAGGTGACTAAAAATTTCCTGACTCCAAGACCTTGTCTACACTAGACAAGGTTTTCCAAAAATAACTATATTGGCAACCCTCCCAACGGGGAGACTGCTCATACCAGCAAAAGAGCTGTTTTACTTGTATAACTTATACCAGTTCCCTAAATGAAATAAGCTTTACCAGCAAAAAGAGTTTTGTCAGTATACTGTGTCTCCACTATGGTTTCTGCCAGTATAACATCAGTTAGCCGATGTGATATTCCCCATACTTCTAACCAACATAGCTACACCACTTCAGTTTTGCTGTAGACCAGATCAAAGATGGTGGTGAGATCTACTTTAGGGTCAGTGTTCACTACAAACGTAACTGAGTTAGGGGTTCTCTGAAACACAGCTGTCCTCAATCCTGTTGCAACACCCATCCAAGGATTTATGCCAGTTACAGGACACTTAAGACAGACAGGTCCTAGTCACACTAGTAGTTGCAAATCATGTTGTGAACAGATCAAGAGACTGGTCTCCTGGTTAGCTGTAGCTGTAATTCAAAACATATCCAAAGATTAAGTCTCCAAAGAATCAATGGATTCTTTAAAAGTATTGTTCAAAAATCTTAATAGTCTCCTGAAATAGCTCCGTCTCAATATTTAAGAGCTTTCCTCACTATTCCTGTAGATCTCTCATCTCTATAAAATCTTCTATATTAATGCCAAAAGACTGATAAGTATAAGACCATCAGTTGTTGATATCTGTAAGTGTTCAAAATAAAGAAAAATATTAAAATTGCATGCTATCTACATGCTCTTCATTCCCTCTCTCTAGGGACAAAATACACTTATTATTCCTTTAACTTCAAACGCAGTATTATCAACAGAGTTAGTGTCATAATGGCTTTGCCTCCCTTGTTTACACATTTGCACTGGTAGCTTTTGGCTCCATTCTTTGTTAGATTTTTTTATTCTCTCAATTATTTGAAAATCATCAACTAATAAATACTGAAAAGAGGTTTCTTTTCTCAATTAAGAGCAAAGCATCAGTATATAAAGATGAATAAAGGGTCTCCCTATTTTTTTAAAACCTGTATTAACCATTAATTGTGTGTTACCATTGTGTATGGTAAACAAAATAGGACTGTAAAAGAGTTATTTATTCTCAGCTAAGATATTTCAGTCACATTTTTAGGAAGCCTTTGTTCCATGGCCTAGGAGCCAATATTTAAGACAAGTTGAGGGCATTTAAACAGCAGCAAGTCTTCAAATTCACTATTGGCTACAAGAGCAAAATTTAGCGTTGGTGTTTAATTGACTATATGAGTCCATTACACAAATGCAAGATTTAAACTCCTACCAACAAGGAGACTTTGTTTAGATATTTTAGAGGCTTAGTGTTTATATTTCCTGTTCCATTCTGTGCTGGAAAATGCATTCATATAATTGAATAAAGAAGAGACATTTGAAATTTGCTTATTGTTGCTGCTATAAATAGAACTTCTTTAAGCTATTCATTCTAAATCTTAATGATCTGCAGGTGGACAGAGTGATATCCAGAGTGGATATTCCATGTGGGTGGGCTGAAACGCAGGCTACTAAATCTCAGGTCATGTCTATACTACAATCTTAAGTCAACCTATGTTAGGTCAGATTTACAGCCACTGCAGTAATTACTGCAATGGCTAATGTTCATGCTACCCTCCTTCTGTCAGTGGTGCACAACCTCGCACAGAGCACTTCCACCAACTGGAGAGGAGCAGTGTGAGGGGCTGAGAGCCAGGGCTCTCAGTTCCACGCATCTCCTCATCAGGAGCCCAGCTGGGACCTCAGGGAGCAGCAAGGCTCCCACTGGGGAGTGGAGAGCCCATGCAGCAGCCCACGCAGGGAGCCTGGGTGGCAGCCTGCCTTGAAGCAGAAACCACGCAGCAGCCCAGCTGGGGAGCCAGCTTTCTTGTCAATTTCACAGCTCAGTGGAGCCATAAAATTAACAAGACAGCTAACAGCCCAGGTAAGGAACGCAGTGTCTACACAGACACTGTCTCACCCTAACTACACTGACATAAGCCCTATGCCTCTCGTGGACATGGAGTTATGTCGTCGGTGTAGTTGGGCACTTACATCGCCAGGAGCAAGGCTGTAGTGTAGACGCTGACCTAGTTACTGCCTTATGTCAGCCTAACTCTGTAGCAAAGACCAAGCCTCAGTCTTAGCTGAGGAGGCAATTTAAAGAAAAATGGTTCTGTGGCTATCAAATTAGTAGAAAATGTTCATATATATTTTTTTCAAACTGCATGATTATCTATAAACACTGATATCTAAAACATTTATTATGAACTCAATTTTTAAAATATTTTCCCAAATTGGAGAAAACATTTATTTTCATTACTACTTGTGCACATGTTGCATAAAAGAAGAAAAAGCACCATCTGCTGGATCAGGAGAAGTCTTAAGACCTTTCTACCCAGGTCTGAACTTCAGTTTGCCCATCTATAAAATGGGGCTAGCACTACTTCTTTAAAAGACACCTATGAAACAAGAGCTGCATGTATTTAGGTATCATGAATATTTACCTGATCATTATGGCAAAATTTCTAATATGCAATGCCAGTCTGAACATGCACAAGAAATTCTGAGCTGACTCTCAAGAATATCCTTTATTTTCTAATTTGTCATCCACACTTTCAATCTGTTCAAACATGCTCATTGCTATATTCAAGTTTTACATAGGACTACTGTCAAACAGCAGATAAGTGAAATACAAGCCAAATATGGTTATCAAACCAAACGCCTACTGAATGGACACCCCACAATTCTATAATCATATTGTATCTGTCACACTGGATGCAAGTTTCAGAACTTTCACCACTTGCAACTTTCAGCTACTTGGAACTCAACTATTTTATTTGAGATTTTTTGTTAGAGGGACATTTTGCTTAGCACAGGGATCTAAGGCTTCACACATTAACCAGCATTTCAGTCTATCAGGTACCTGGCTTAAAATGCTCCTTAATACTGCTCTATATCTCCAGTACATCCCCTACGGGACCTTGGCATTCCAATAGAATACCAGCATTTAAAAGAATGCTGCTTTCCAACTTGCATGCTACATTCAGGATTGCACTTGCATACTCCTGGGAGAATTCTGCACCACTGCCACAGAATTCACTCCCTCCACAGAAAATACATTCTGCCTTGGAAGTGATGCAGTTCTGCCTCTTGCCCACCAGAGGCCATTGTGGCACCAAACAGCCTGCTGCATTAATGCTATTGGCTGTTCTGGCACCCATGGTGGCTTCTGGTGGGCAAAAGGTGGAACTGCAGCACTTCTGGGATAGAATGTATTTTCTGTGGGGGAAAAATGTCTGTGCACCTGCAGTGGAACAGAATTCCCCCAGGAGTACAAATTCATCACAACACCCTGCCCACAGAGCCAAGTTAGGACAGAGTAGGGCACATGGTGCTGCTGGAGGGGTGGGGGGGCCGGAAGTGTCACAGACTGGGGCTCAGAATGGTTGGGGGGGGGGTACAAACTGGAGCATGGGCTCAGAAGCTAGTGGGGTGACAGTATTGAGCCAGAGGCTTAATGGGAGTGGGGGTGCATGGTCACACGGGGAGGAGGCTGCAGGAGGTGGGGTGGTGAGGGGACAGAGGTAGGATGGGGAGGGTGAAGGGACAGGGGTAGATGTGCCTGACTGAATGGGAGAGGTTTGGGATCCGCCAGGGTGTGCATAGGGTAAATGCTCCATCTCCTTAACAATCCTAACCCTCCCCCCAAAAAACCTGTTCCATACTTTTCCCAACCACACCCAGCAACCCTCCAGGTTCACTCCAGGCTCCTTCCCTCTCGCTTGGTTCCTCCATTACCCTTGACACTCCCAAGCCTTTTCACTGCTTCTGATGGGTGCAGGAAATACAGTTCAGTATTCTAAATTAAATAAATTACTCAAAAGTTCTGTACTAGTAAGGAATCTGTTCATTTAAAAGAAAAAAAAAGTACCAGAATCTTTTTTTTTTAAATCTATTGTTACAGACATACTTTCTGAAAGATATTTTGAAATAAATTCCCAAAATAATTGAAACTGGCATGATTATATTGTGTTATTTTGACAAATAAAATATTCAGAATATTGCAGAATTTTAAAACATCATGAGCAGAATTTTTAATTTTTTGGTGCAGAATTCCCCCAGGAATAATTTACATTGAGCAGTGAACCAGTTCCTACTACAGCAGTGGTTCCCAAACTGAGGTTCATGAACCCCTGGGGATTCACCAAATGTTACAGAGGGTTCTCGGGAAAAAAATTCCCTAATGGCACACAGAGCTCTCCATAGGGACCCTGGGCAGCACGAGGTCAGCAGCCCAGAGCCTTGGGGACTTCCAAGAACTAAGCAGATGAAAGCAAGCATATTTATTACACTGAGGAGATTCAAATGTCAAGACTCCTTAGAAGAAATGGAAAGGGAGGTGGATATTATTTGCTGTTTTTAAAATTAAATAGGCTGCTAGAGTTGTTTTTAAATTATTATGAAGATCAAGTTTAAGCTTTGTTGTAATGCGCATTGTTGCTCAAGATCTGAATGCTTGTGTAGGAGAAACTCTTTGAGTTGCCTTCTTAAATACCTTCATGCTATTTCACATCTGATACTCCTTGATGAAATATAGGAGTTAAAGGTGCCAGTACAGGGGAAGGTGCGGCAATGAGAGTCATGTGAGGCCCCTGCGTTGGCCCACCCCTGGGCAGGTCCCTCCCCTTTTTTCCCCGTGCCCTCCCCCCCCACACTTTTCTGGCAGTGCCCGCCAGACCCTAGGGTGAACAGAGGCTTTGCCCCCTCACCCTTTTTTTTCTATTGCACCTCTGATAGGAGCCTTGTCTTATAACAGGCTTAATCAAAAGAGATAAGCTACAAAAGTGAGATTTGGAAGAGTTGCCATTTTCATAATGTAATAAAAATATTGTAATGATAATTAATAAACAGTGTGCAGTAAGCATGTCATAAAAACAAATTTTATATTTCCAAGATCACTGCTTTTATAATTTATATTGAGGTAAAAGAGAAAATCCCTGGAAATATTCATTTTTAGGAGGGAGTTCGTGAGACTTGCCATTTTAGTGAAAGGGGTTCGCGGGTTGTTAAAGTTTGGGAACCACTGAACTACAGAGACACAATCTATCGGGCATCTTAAACTGAAAAAGTCTTCTTATCCTCCTCTCGCCATTGGAAAGAAAAGTATTCTCTCTATACACTCCCCCTACCACCTATATATAAGAGTGGAAAAAAATCAATGGCTTTTTTTTTCTTAATTTAAAAAAAAATCTGATTTTTTTTTATTTAAATCTGATTTTTTTGCTAAAACGCTTTTGTAGCTATAATGTATGTTAATTAAACCTCAATGATATCTCACCATGGAGTAGGGATTACAAATTCTAATTCTATAGCATGAGACAATATATTCATGTAATGTTTAAGAAAGATTTTGTAAATGAGTTCCAATAGTTAATGGATTAGGGACCCAATCTTATGTGGCTCCAGGGTCTTCCGTATTGATGATTTAGGTTAATCTTTCTATCTACTCAATAGGACCCAGTCTAGAAGATATAATCAGAGATGCTTAGTTTTGCAGTTCGCAAACTGTGGATTTGTGTCTCCAGAGATAATATGCTTGTTAACAGCAAAAATGTTTTTAAATAAATAAATAAATATTATATAGAGGTGAGAAATAACCCCTCTGTCCCTCTGCAAATTTGTGTACATGGAGTCAATCCCTTACCTCTCTCTAAAAGTGCAGTGAATAGAAGATTGTTGGAGGCGGAATAGATCTGGACAAGGAGAAGAAGTCTGGAGATAAATGTGAGAAGGGAGGGACAGGCAATAGAAACAAAAGTGAAACTGTTTGAGCAGCATATTCCAGAAGTCATGAGGTCTGAGTGTAGCCTTCATTGATTTGAGATCTACCATACCATTCTCTCACTAGAAGGGAAAACCTATAATTGCAACGGGCCGTAAAAGAGACCCAGTCTGGGAATATTTGAACGAAGTTCTTCTACCTGTGGGTAAGACAGGCATGCGTGCAAAATGCAAACAGCACAACAAAGAAATGCAAGGCCTGGTCGCCCGAATGAAACAACATTATGAGAAGTGTTCATTCTCAGGAAGAAGCTGTGTTGAAGATGATGAAAGGAACATGTCTGAACATGCAGGATCTTCAGGTTGGTAAACTTCTTTGTTTTGTACTTCCTTCTTAAAGACTGCCTGTCTTCCATCTAGACTATTCTTGAATTCTCATGTCTGAGCAAAAAATATAGTTGTTACTCTACGGTATTATCATTTTAGATGCGGCTGTAATAAAAAATAAATAGGCAGATCTTCCTTTTACAATTTCACCTTTAAAGTAGTACTGAATGTCAGTGAATGCAATGAGTAATACTAAATGAGCAGTATGGTGGTAATAATTAAATAACTGCACTGACTTATGCTGTTTAGAAGAATCCATCCTCAACTACAGGATTCTGAAGACTATCCTCCTTCAAGATCACCATCATTTTCTATAGTTTCAGAGTTATCTGCCAATGATAGTGTTAGTCACATCACGTATGTCACATAGTCACAGTATATCACCTGTAGCAAAAAGAAAAAGAAAAATCTCCATCATCCAAATACAACCATAGATAAGTTTGTGATAAGAACCAGCAGATTACAAAAAGAGGTAACTGATTAAAAAATTTCCTGGTTTGTTTATGCAACAAACTCTCCTTTCCGCATGACTGAGAACCCACACTTCATTGACATGGTTCAGTCATTAAGACCAGAATACTAGACCACCCAACAGAACAGATGTCACAGGGAAATTGCTGGGTAAAGTGTATGAAAGAGAAACTGAGCAGTGTGCTAAAGGTCTGAAGGGTGAAATTGTTAACCTGAGTCTTCATGGGTGGAGCAATGTCCACAATGATACTGTTGTATGCGCTTGTGTGACAACCGAAGAAAGGAATGTCTTCCTTACAGAAACAACTGGTACATCAGGAAATGCGTACACAGCAGAATACTTACAGAAGTAGCAGTAAAAGCTATAGCAAACTGAAAAAAATTCAAATTTATAGTATGGAACTTGGTCATAGACAATGCTGCAAATGTATCCAAGATGAGAATTTAGAAGACAGTCCCAAACTAACAACATATGGTTGCAGTTCTCTTTGATGCATTTCCTAGCCAAAGACTTCAGTGTTCCAGAAATAAAGGCTAATGTTATTGAAATTGCAAAATACTTCTGCAACAACTACTTTGCAGCAGTTGCTCTGAAAAAAGTGGGAGGAACCAAGCTAACTCTCCCACAAGATGCACAATGGAACTCAGTACTAGACTTTTGAGCACTGTAACAAGAATTGGCCTAATCTTATGAGAAGTTTGTGAACAAAATTGTGAAAAAATAGATGGCACTGTCACAGCCACAGTGCTCAATATTGGGCTTCAGAGAAATGTTGAACACATGCTGAGTACCCCGAAGCTTATTTCTGTAGCCTTGAATGAAATGCAGGGAATAGCTGTTTTATTCTTGACACTGTTGAAATTTGGAAGGAATTGAGTGAGATCTTAAAAAAAGAGAAATATGCAATGACAGAGTTAAATTACAGGCATTAAAAAAAACAAAGCGGACAAGCACTATCTCCAGCTCATTTTCTTGCACATATTCTCAATACTCGGAACCAGGGTCAAACCTTAACTGCTGAAGAAGAGGAGTTGGCTATGATGTGGACATCCAGCAATTATCCCTCCATAATGCTGACTATAATAAACTTCAGAGCTAAGAGTGAACCATTCAAGAAATATGTTTGCTGATGAGGTTTTAAAGAAAAAGTCACACCAGTGAACTGGTGGAAGTCACTTAAGCACCTGGATTCAGAGACTATTGAAGTGATAATCTCACTTTTAACAGCCATAGCTTCTTCTGCCGTTGTAGAAAGAATATTTTCTTCTTTGGACTAATTCATTCCAAATTGAGAAATCGTTTAGGACCTGAAAAAGCAGGAAAGTTTGTTTTTCTTTTCCAGATTATGAAAAAACAGGAAAATGAAGGTGAAGACGACTGAGTTAGCTGCAGAAGCCAATTTCTCATGTTGACCTGGCTGACATGGTCGATTTAATTTTTGGGGTTTTGGTTTTTGTTGTTCTTTTTTTTTTTTTTTTAAAGATTTCCTTTAACTATTTTAGTTAAAACTATTTTAACAAAAACAAACTTGATTTTAAAAAACTTGAATGTTTAACTAAATTCAAAAAATTCATATGCTTGTTTTGTTAAAGTATTATAAGTTTGCTGTTGAAGACAATTCAGAAAGCATAACATTGTTGTTTTAGTTAAATAAAATAATTTAAATGTTTGTCTGGTGATGTTCTCCTCCTAACACAGCATGGCAAGAAAATCCTCCAAATATTAATGATTAACCTGTTGAATTGGAGATAGGTCACCTCCCAGTGACTTAATAAATATCTCCTTCAATTACCTTTGGTAAATGAAATAACCAATCATTCACTTTCTGATACAGCTGTAAAATTAATCTGAAAAATTTTCAAAATAAATCACTTTAAAAAATGTATAGTGTGTACCGTCTAAAAATGAAACCTACATCTATCTGAGTTGTGAAAAATATGTATTAAGGTTATACCAACCAACAAGAGTGCACTTTTATGTAGAAATCCATAATTAAATTGAGTCTTCGTAACTAGTGATTTAAATCATGATTTAAATCAAATCCACTCTGCTATATATTCTCTTCCATCTCATCACAGAAGAATGGAATTTGAAACCTGATTATGGTCACTTCCTAACTAAAGGAACCAACCCAAACAAACAAAACTCAGTCGCAAATCTCTTCATTTATATGCTATATATTTCTGTATATATTTATACATGCTTTAGGCTGTCTTGTGGACGAAAGTACATACTACTCGGTGTGCTAAGTTTATTGAAGAGTCATTATTTCTCAATGAGATGGAAGCTATTGAGAAATAATGACTCTTCAATAAACTAAGCACACCAAGTAGTATGTACTTTCGTCCACAAGGCAGCCTAAAGCATGTGTGCAGAATGAAGTGTTTCCATGTAAACTTTCATAAAGCTGTGTGGTAAAACGGGAGGAGTACTCTTAAAACATCACTTTTCCTGGGCACACAATCCTCAGTCTTTTCACTTTTTTAGCTCAGGTAAAAACCTCCCAAAAAAGGCTGATTGCTGCAATTGAGTTAATGACTGTCATCCTAAATAACATATGTCCAAAACAATAAT